>NW_016807991.1:681400-689785 GCF_001698545.2 Rhinopithecus bieti | reverse complement strand
TCTCAGCTCACTGCAAGCTCCGCCTCCCGGGTTTACGCCATTCTCCTGCCTCAGCCTCCCGAGTAGCTGGGACTACAGGCGCCCGCCAACTCGCCTGGCTAGTTTTTTGTATTTTTTAGTAGAGACGGGGTTTCGCCGTGTTAGCTAGGTTGGTCTCGATCTCCTGACCTCGCGATCCGCCCGTCTCGGCCTCCCAAAGTGCTGGGATTACAGGCTTGAGCCACTGCGCCCGGCCTCTACATGTAGTTTTATTGCCCTTCAAAATGGGGAATTTTTTGTTTGTGTTTTTTTTTTGTTTGTTTGTTTGTTTGTTTTTGAAACAGTCTTGCTCTGTTGCCAGGCTGGAGTGCAGTGGCGCAATCTTGGCTCAATGCAACCTCCACCTCCTGGGTTCAAGTGATTCTCCTGCCTCAGCCTCTGGAGTAGCTGGGATTACAGGCAAGTGCCACCACACCCAGCTAATTTTTGTATTTTTAGTGGAGACGGGGTTTCACCATGTTGTCCAGAATGATCTCCATCTCTTGACCTCATGATCTGTCCACCTCGGCTTCCCAAAGTGCTGGCATTACAGGCGTAAGCCACTGCGCCTGGCCCAAAGCGGGAGATTTTGATAGACCTCTTTTCTGCTGGGCTATTGGGTTATGTATTTGGTGGGCATCGAGTAGCCCCAGGATGGTCCCACAGAAAGCTTTCCTGCAGAATCCAGTAGCATATTGTACAGTGGATATTTGTGGAGGACTTCAATTCTTTAAGCAGAATTGTTCAAGAATTGGCCTTCAGACCCTCCTGTTTTCTTCCTGTGCAGATAATTTTTCAGCCTCTTCTCTCCAGGCCAAAGGGAGGAGAAAGCTGCCTTGGCCTTGTCAGGTGAGACCTGTCCAGTGCCTCCTTCAGACCACTCCCGAGGAGAAAGGACTGTTTTGGGCCTCTTCTGTTGGGGTTTTCTGCTTGCTAAAGGCTGGGATGTGATTGGGATTGGAGAAATCCTGGCATTGGAAGCTAAGCACTGTGTCCCAGGACATCGGATGAGAAGGCCGTCAAGTTATGGGGTGATGTTAGGGCTTGCCTGTGTCACAATCTATCTCAGAGGCAAAAGTATACTTTTTTTTTTTTTTTTTTTTTTTTTTGACACAGAGTCTTGCTCTGTCCCAGGCTGGAGTGCAGTGGCATGATCTCAGCGTGGTGCAACCTCTGCCTCCTGGGTTCAAGCTATTCTCCTACCTCAGCCTCCCGAATAGCTGGGATTACAGGTGCACACCACCACACCTGGCTAATTTTTGTATTTTTTGTAGAGACGGGGTTTCACCATGTTGGCCAGACTGGTTTTGAAGAGGCAAAAGTATACTTTTGATTTGCTTTCAGGCCAGTTGGTAGGAAAACTTCCAAAAGGGTTAAAACTTGAATGTTATAGGTGGATTTGTTTTGATACATGGGTTTGGGAAAGGCTTGTGGGTACCATTAAATGCCTAGTAGCTGTCCCTGCCTGCGGGCCCATGGTTCTAGAGTTTAGTAGTTCTGAAACCAAATTACTGCCCATCTTCTTCAAACCTATGTTCCTGTTACCAGTTTCTATACAGCAGTCCAAACATAATTGTCTTGGCTGGGCGTGGTGGCTCATGCCTGTAATCCCAGCACTTTGGGAGGCCGAGGTGGGTGGATCACTTGAGATCAGGAGTTCGAGACCAGCCTGGTCAACATGGTAAAACCCCGCCTCTATTAAAAATACAAAAATTAGCTGGGCATGTTGGTACACACCTGTAGTCCCAGCTTCTCGGGAGGCTGAGGCAGGAGAATTGCTTAACCCGGGAGGCAGAGGTTGCAGTGGGCTGAGATCACGCCACTGCACTCCAGCCTGGGTGACAAAGGAAGACTCCATCTCAAAAAATAAACCCCCAAAATAAAACAACAACAACAACAACAACAACAACAACAACAACAACACATAATTGTCTTAACTCTCGGCTTTCTCTCATCCCCTGCATTTAAATTCTGTTCAGTCCTGTCATCTGCAACTTCCTTAGCTTCGATCAGATGATTTATTTCTTAGGCTGTTGTAATTGGTCTCTCTTAATCTCTTCTGTTTTATTTATTTCACCTTCCATGCTGACACTGGGATTATTTCACTGTTAAGAACCTCAGTTTCCTCATCTGTGAGATGGGCCTCGCTCTATATCCCTCACAGGCTGTGGGGGAAGGGGATATGAGATAGCGGGTGTCAAATGCATAGCTCAGTGTCAGGAGGTAGCACTCAAAAAAATGTTAGCTCTTACTATCTTTCTGATTACCAATAACGTCACTTCCCTCTTCTCCCCGGCCAGAATGTTCCTTTTTTTCATTTCATATCTTTAATTCCGTATTTCTTCGTGATAAAATGAGAAACTCTATGATGACAATCGTCAAAGGAAAACCTGACCTCAGCATTGTTTTGGTAAAGCTTTGGATATTATTGTGGACATACATAATTGTTACTTTGAACTGATATGTTTCCAGAGTGATTGTCACTTAGTGTGGATTGAATTGATGGCTGGAATTTGAGTTTTGGAGATACGGAATTATTAGAATAACCAGTGTGTTTGGTGTTAGAAGGGTACTTTTTTTTTTTTTAAATTATTTTTCGTGCCTTCTGTGTTTTTATGTATTCTGCATTTAAGCTAATGACCCTTCAGAAGGAATTTGGCTACATATCTGGGAGCCTATAGGGGTTGCTTTATTGGGAATGGTGTTGAGGATGGGGGAGGCCAGGGTGGGTGACTCTTAAAGGGGAAGCTGAGGGTGATATTTCTAACCAAGATGCCTACGTCATTGTCTTCCTTTAGGTGCTCTTCAAATTTTAACATAAAACATCCTCTGAGGATGGTTTGTTTTTGTTTTTGAGACGGAGTCTTGCTCTGTTGCCCAGGCTGGAGCGTGGTGGTGCGATCTCGGCTCACTGCAACCTCCGCCTCCCGAATTCAAGCCATTCTACTGCCTCAGCCTCCCGAGTAGCTGGGACTACAGGCATGCACCACCACACCTGGCTCATTTTTGTATTTTCAGTAGAGACGGGGTTTCACTATGTTGGCCAGGCTGGTCTTGAACTCCTGACCTCGTGATCTGCCTGCTTCAGCCTCCCAAAGTACTAGGATTACAGGCTTGAGCCACCATGCCCAGGCTGGGGACAGTTTTGACACAGAAGTGAGCTGATACTCCTGAGAGCTCTAGAGCTTTGGCCTGTACATTTCTTCCCAGCCTGGAAATTTCTTGGAAGTCTCCTTTATTCCTACTCAAAATTCCTGGGAATGCTGCAGCCTCTTCTGCCATGAAATGGCAGCATTGCAGACTCTTGTTTCACTGCCCTCTTGTTCTAAACTCAAATATCCCTCCAGAAATTACAAAGCATACTCCCTTTGATGGCTTCCCCTCTGTTAAGCTGTGGGTACAGACATAAACCCTTGCCAGCCAGATGGCATTTTGCATTTTCTCTTTCTCCCAGTTGGCCCCTGTGTGCTCAACAGAAATGTTCCCACCCTTTGGATAAAGCATGGGCTGCAACCTGCAACATTATTGCAGGCTTTGTTCTTAGATTATGTGCCCCAGATAGCTCCAGCCGGGGATTTTTTCATAAAGTGGGTATGTGGGCAGAAGGAGAGGACTTGTGTTTCTTTTGTGAGGACAGAGATAGGAAGAAGGGAGGTGATGTACTGGAAGATCATCAAAATGAAGAAAGAGACAAATATGTGGAGAGATAGTTCCTTGAATATCACATCAATGGTGATTGTTTTCTGTGGATTTTCTTTGGGCTGGCAGGGAGGTGGTATTTTAAAGTACAGAGGATCATCTAACCTGGTGCATCTCTTGGCATATTCTGATGCCTCTGGGTCTACAGCAATAAATCCATCATATCATTAGGAATATTTTCTCTGTCCCTCATCCCCACTCCTGTGAGGTTATCTGAACAAGATGCACGGCCTAACAAGTGGCTAAATTTCCTCTTAATGGGTTGCATAGATTGCAGGTGATTCCTAAATAACAGAGCAGAGACCAAGAGAGATACTGTCATGCTTTTAGAGACAGGCTGCTTCGGGAACCAATTTTTGAGGCTAGATGTTCTCTTGTTTTCCCTCCGTTTTCCAAATTCTTAGGTTAATTAAGAGCAAAGGAGTAAGCTATTAGAATTTTTACTATCCACACTAATTTGTGTGACTTTGAAAGTCGATTGAGTTGACGAGCGGTTTATTTTTAGAGTGGTTTTGGAATTGAAAATGTGAAGCTTAATTGTTGTTTTTCTTTTAGGGACTGTGAATGGACTTATCTTTAACTGGGCTGTATGTATGTACAAATAAATCTTGATTTTCTGAGAGAGAGAGAGTATGTGTGTGTTTGTGTGTACGTGTGTACCTGGACCTGCACTTCCTGGCTGGTGTATCTATGTGTGCACAAATATATGCAGGACTATAAATAAAAACCACAAATGAATGCCTTAGACTGAAACATGAGGGCTGCTCTTTCTATTTTGTGCAGCAAATGAGGCATGCAGATCTCCTTTGGAGACCAAGTTTTTAGGAGAAATAGCAGCTCCGGGAAGAGCCTGGCACCTTTGCTCTCTGGGTTTCTACACCATGCCATCTTGTGGTTACCAGGGGAGACAGGGCGTTAGGCCTGGGGATATCCTGGTCCCAGCTCCAGGGCTACCCCTGGGCCTCCCTTTCCCCAGTGGGTATCTTTTCCTTGTGCAAACTTTAAGGATAAACCCTGATTTTGATGTTCCAAGGTAATGTGGTATCGGCCTCAAAGACAGACTATTGATCTTTTTTTTTTTGAGACGGAGTCTCGCTCTGCCACCCAGGCTGGAGTGCAGTGGCCGGGTCTCAGCTCACTGCAAGCTCCGCCTCCCGGGTTTACGCCATTCTCCTGCCTCAGCCTCCCAAGTAGCTGGGACTACAGGCGCCCGCCACGTCGCCTGGCTAGTTTTTTGTATTTTTTAGTAGAGACGGGGTTTCACCGTGTTAGCCAGGATGGTCTCGATCTCCTGACCTCGTGATCCGCCCGTCTCGGCCTCCCAAAGTGCTGGGATTACAGGCTTGAGCCACCGCGCCCGGCCGACTATTGATCTTTTTATGTCATTTCCTTATGGATGATACTTGTCGGTTTTTAAGGCCAGCGGAAGGCCTGTGTGTGTGTGTGGGGAAGGGGGATGGAGTTGGGAGTGAGCTTGGTGAGCAGGTATGGCGATACCAGGGCAAACTGAGAGGTGGGCCACATCATCACCATTTACAATAGGCTTCTAGGAGAGTGAAAAAGTCATCAGTGTCACCTAAACCGAAACAGAGCCAGGGGTAATAACACAGGATGGTACACTGCAAGCCTACATCTATCCATTGTTCTTTTCCATCCTTCAAACAAGAATATATACTAGAAGAGAAGTCAAATGAATGCTGATAGAATGAGTGAAATATTATAGAAGATACCTGGAAAAGTCAGAAGACACATACACCCACACCCACACACACATGCACTGTACTCCTCAAGGAGTTGACCATCTAGGCATTTAGCCATGTGTCTTTAGGCAAGTTACTGAACCTCTCTGTGCCTCAGTTTCCTCATCTGTAGAATGGATAGACTAAAAATAATGAGCACATACACTGGAGAGGATTAAATGAGTTAAGAATTATTAGATGCTCGCGACAGTGTCTGGTACTTCTGTGCCCTCAGGGTATATCAGCTATTACTGGGATGATCGTTGTGATGGGGGCAGAGTAGAAGCCTCTAGGTAGTGCTGGGAGAGAGAGCATGCAGTGTGAGTCAAGAATGGCCCTGGGGGATGCTATGGGCATACAAGGAGGGCATCACCAGCTGATGGGTGGCTGGTGTGGACTGCATCAGGTCTCCAAGGAGGAAGGATGATGCAAGTGACCCATGGGGCCAGGGACAACATGAGGAGGTGACAGGAAGAGATTGGCCTTGACAGAAAGGTCCAGGTGGTAGCCTTCAGGAGAGTGGCCACCCCGGGAGTGGGGAACCTGAGATGGCTGCTTCTCCATGAGTTGTCTGGGATGGTGCCAGCCAGGAAAGCATTTGAAAACTTCACTGGGGTTGAGGGTGGCATGCAGGGAAGAGGCAGCAGAGAAGACCAGATAAACATCTCTGAGTTGAAGAGGCAGAGAATGAATGAAGAGCATTATAGGTGGTGAGGGGCAGTCAGAGATGATGAGAAAACGGAGTGCGGCATGAGGAGAGCTTGGTAGGAACCCACGTCCTGGAGCACTGAGCTTGGTGCCTTCCATGGAGGTGGACATGGGGTGGGAGAAACGCGGAGATGGGAGCACCCTACAGGTTAGAATGGCGAGTCAAGCTGACCAGTGAGACCTGACAGCCTCTAACAGCAGTGCCAGCCCTAGTGTGCGTTTCCTCTTGGTGCCTACTCACAGCACCAACTCTGAACCTCATCCCAGACTCTGACCCTGTCAGTCACAAGCCAGACCTGGGAATCTGTATCAGACACAAGCTTGCAATGACCCAAGGGCAGGGGTGACCCACCCCAAGGATGATGACTCCATAAATGAAAGTATTAAATTCCTTAGAGGAGGAAGGAACAGGACCAGTGGGGACTAGGGGAAGAAGGGAGGAGGAGAGTGGACAAGACTGAGAAGACACTTCCTAATTGAGTGGCAGGAGGATGGTGGTGACATTGATGGGATGGAGAAGGGGTATCCGCTTACCTTGCTCACACTTTTTTTTCTTTTCTTTCTTTTTTTTTTTGAGACGAGTTTCATTCTTGTTGACCAGGCTAGAGTGCAATGGCGTGATCTCGGCTCACTGCAACCTCTGCCTCCCGGGTTCAAGTGATTCTCTTGCCTCAGCCTCCTGAGTAGCTGGGATTACTGACATGCACCATCAGGCCTGGCTAATTTTTTGTATTTTTAGGGGAGAGGGGGTTTCTCCATATTGGTCAGGCTGGTCTCAAACTCCTGACCTTAGGTGATCTGCCCGCCTCAGCCTCCCAAAGTGCTGGGATTAAAGGCATGAGCCACCGCGCCCAGCCGTTCACACTTAATGGTTCTTTACAGTTGCTCAGTGCTATGGTCTGAATGTTTATGTCTCCCCCAAAACTCATGCCTTACAACCTAATCCCCAATGTGATGGTATGAGGAGGTGGGGCCTCCGGGAGGTCATTGGGTCATGAGGGTGGTGCCCTCACGAATGCAACAGTGTCCTTATAAAAAAGGGCATATTTGGAGCCAGGACAGTGAGACGGTCTGAAAACCCTATGTAGAAATAGTTGTCAGATTTGGTAAATCTTATGTCGAATGAATGAATAGCCTGGATGAGAGGTGACTGAGAATATCAACTAATTTCGGTGTCTGAAAGGCTGCCATGGTAAGCGAATATTTGTTCCATGTTATTCTATAATGCAAGAATGAGACACCCTCATAGAAGCTCTTGAGTGACAGATTTCAGCATGATTCAGGGAGAGCTTGATTGGCAAGAATCTCAGTTACTTCTGTCATTAGTTTCAATCTGCTGCCTTGCAAAACCCCTCCAAACGGGACATAAGCTCCTTGGACTGAGTTTCCATTATTCTCCTTTTTCCAGAGGGCTCGTTGGTGGAGCCAGCTTGGATAACCTTGTGGCGGATTAAGAGGGGAGGCGGGAGTGCAGGTGAATGAACTAACTGTGATCGGGGCCCCTTTTTACAACCAACTTGGCTCCAGCTGGGCACAAAATAAACCTGTGGTAATTTAAAAATTATGTATGTATGTATATATGTATGTATGTGTGTGTGCGTGCGCTTTTTGCTGAAGAATAATGTGTATAAAGTACACAAATCTTAGGGACAGCTCAATGAATTGTTATATATGTATACATCCATGTAACCACCATCCAAACCAGGATAGTATTGAACATTGCTGTCAGTCTGGAAGGTGCCATCTTGTCACCTATCAGTCAGCAGTTCCCTCCCGCCTCCTTCCCCAGGTAACCACAATATGGAGATGGCTGATGTTGTAAAGGGAAGGTTTACTCTCTCACAGCCAAGGGTCAAAGATAAGCCCACGTGAAAAGAAAATAAGGGATATTTGCTTGTGGAGGTTTTTCTAGGTTTGGTTTGAGTTAAAAATGTTGGGTGGGAGTGGTGGTTCACGCGTGTAATCCCAGCACTTTGGGAGGCTGAGGCAGGTGGATCACTTGAGGCAAGGAGTTCAAGATCAACCTGGCCAACATGGTGAAACCCTGTCTTTACTAAAAATACAAAAATTAGCTGAGCATGATGGCACATGCCTGTAATCCAAGCTGCTTGGGAGGCGGAGGCAGGAGAATCGCTTGAACTGAGGAGGCAGAGGTTGCAGTGAGCTGAGATCGTGCTACTGCATTCCAGTCTAGGCAACAGAGTGAGACTCTGTCTCAAAA
>NW_016807991.1:675423-678545 GCF_001698545.2 Rhinopithecus bieti | reverse complement strand
AAAAAGAAAAAGAAAAAGAAAAACAATCCTTTTCTCACTGAAATATTTAAGCACTGCATTTTAAGAAAACTTCTTATTCATTCGTAGACTTTTATCTGGCCAGATTTCCACTCTGAGGGCTTTTCTTTCTAGTTATCTGACAAACCATAAATTTTATTTCCTTTAAGGGCAAAACCAACCTCCAAGCACATTTATAGCCCAAGTTTTAAGAGCTGGCCGCCCTTTCTATCCTGTATCTCTGGTTAAACGTGTTTTCTTTTTCTTGGAGCACATTTTTCAAAGAGGGGCTAAAGCTGTTTGTTCCTCTGGAGAGAACTCCTGCCTGCCCAGCAGCAAAGAACATGCCAGAGAAGCCTCTGACTTGGGTTCTGCCCCTGGTAGCCAGGTCTCAGGCTAGAAGCCTTCTTCTTGGTTGCGTTGGAGTCCTTCTCTACCTCACGTTGGTTGTTTCTTCCTTCTTGGTTTTTATGTATTCTCTTCTGCCTCCTTTAAAAGGTGGCAACTTTTTGGACTTTGGACAATTCCTGTGTAGCAATCTGGGCTGATTTTAGAGAGTCCCTCTGCTTCCTGCTTTCCAGTGAGCTGATTGGTTGATGAATTGATTTTATTTACCTCCCCCTGGAGGAAGTAGAGTCCCAGGATGCTGGGGAGGCCCCTGGAGACCCCGAATACCCTTTATGTTGACTTCTTGTCTTTTTGTTTGGGTTCCTGGGGATATGGACTGAGAGGCAGCACAACTTTGAAATGATATCTGTTGAAGGAATCTCTTTCTGCTTCTCATCATATTGAGAAGAAGGTGGATTAAAAACATATTTATTTACTTTTAATTGTGGTAAAATATACATAACATAAAATTTACCATTTTCACTTTTTCTTTTTTCTTTTTTTCCTGAGATGAACTGTAGTTCTATTGCCCAGGCTGGAGTGCAGTGGCACAATCTTGGCTCACTGCAACCTCTCCCTCCCCAGGTTCAAGCAATTCTCCTGCCTCAGCCTCCCGAGTAGCTGGGACTACAGGCGTGCACCACTATGCCCGGCGAATTTTTGTATTTTTAGTAGAGACAGGGTTTCACCATGTTGGCCAGGATGGTCTTGATCTCCTGACCTTGTGATCCACTTGCCTCAGCCTCTGAAAGTGCTGGGATTATAGGCATGAGCCACCGCGCCTGGCCTTTTTTTTTTTTTTTTTTTTTTTTTTTTTTTTTTTAAGAGTTAGGGTCTCACCATGTTGCCTAGGCTAGTCTTGAACTCCTGGGCTCAGACAATTCTCCTGCCTAGGCCTCCTCAAGTGCTGGGATGACAGGTGTGAACCACCATTCCTGGCCCCCATGTTAACTATGTTTAAGTGTACAGTTCAGTGGCATAAAGCACATTTACACTGTTGTACAACCATCGTCACTATCCATCCACAAAACTTTTTTTTATCTTGCAAAACTGAAACTCTATCCCCATGAAACAATCATTTCCCATTCTCTTTTCTCCCCAGCCCCTGGCAACCATCATTCTGCTTTTCATCTCTACAACTCTGACTGTTTTGTGTTCCTCATATGAAAGATATTATATAGTATTTGTCTTTCGTGACTGACTTATTTCACTTAGTTTAACATCCTCAAGGTTCATCCACATTGTAGCATGTATCAGAATTTCCACCTTTTTTTTTTTTTTTTTGAAACGGAGTCTCGCTCTGTTGCCCAGGCTGGAGTGCAGTAGTGCGATCTCGGCTTCCTGCAACCTCCGCCTCCTGGGTTCACATCATTCTCCTCCTGCCTCAGCCTCCCGATGAGCTGGGACTACAGGTGCCCACCACCACGCCTGGCTAATTTTTTTTCTTTCTTTTATTTTTTTTAGTAGAGACGGGGTTTCACCGTGTTAGCCAGGATGATCTTGATCTCCTGACCTCGTGATCCGCCCACCTTGGCCTCCCAAAGTGCTAGAATTACAGGCATGAGCCCCTGTGCCTGGCCAGGAATTTCCATCCTTTTTAAGGCTGAATAATATTCCACTGTATGAATGGACCACATGCAGAGCACAGTTTTTAATGCATGTGTATCATAGACCCTAAGTCTTCTATATTTCACACGTATTGGGCACCTCCTATGTTCCTGACCAGGGACCTGTTGTCTTGTCTGGGAACTTCCAGGTGTAGTTTGTATTTTAGATGGGGAATTATGAGGGTGGATTCTTTAAGCAGGTAATCTCATACAGTTCCTTATTTCTAGTGTTCACTGCACAGAAAGCTTTGAGGCGTGGTCTAATACTTCAGTGCTTTTGGCAGCCACCATTCCTAGATTTCCAGAAATGTGATTATGATTGTTTAGCCAGGGTTTAAGGCCATGAATGGTGACGTGGTTTAGACATCAGCTTTTGGCAAGGCTGAGGGGACATGGGATGATTTCATTGTCTCCTGAGTTAGCGTCTGAAGGCTTTCAGTGCAATGTGTAAGATATATTTTTCGAGAGATTTAAAGCCTTAAAAAACTATCTTAAGAGAAGAGAAAATATCAAATAAGAGAAACAGACTGAGTGCTCGTCTCAGCTTTTCTGTTCATTCATTGCAGACTCTGGAATAGCTTCTCATTATCTCATTTCCTTGGTTTTCTTCTTGGTAACGTGGACAAACCGCCCCCACCTCCACAACCACATCACAGAAGTCTTTGAAACGCTTTCACATTTTTATTGTTTTTATTATTATTATTTAAGATGGAGTTTTGCTCTTGTCGCCCAGGCTGGAGTGCGATGGCGTGATCTCGGCTCACTGCAACCTCCACTTCCCAGGTTCAAGTGATTCTCCTGCCTCAGCCTCCCGAGTAGCTGGGATTACAGGTGCCCATCATCACACTGGGCTAATTTTTTGTGTTTTTAGTAGAGACAGGGTTTTGCCATGTTGGGCAGGCTAGTCTTGAACTCCTGACCTCAGGTGATCCACCTGTCTCGGCTTCCAAAAGTGCTGGGATTACAGGCATGAGTCGCCGTGCCTGGCTTATTGTTTTTATTTTTTTGAGGTAAGGTCTTAGTCTGTTTCCCAGGCTGGAGTGCAGTGGTGCGATCTCAGCTCACTGCAACCTCTTGCCTCCTGGGCTCAAGCCATCCTCCCACCTCAGCCTCCTGAGTAGCTGGGACTAC
>NW_016807991.1:624677-675220 GCF_001698545.2 Rhinopithecus bieti | reverse complement strand
TTTTTTTTTTTTTTTTTTTTTTTTTTTTTTTTTTTTTGTAGAGATAGGGTTTTGCCATGTTTCCCAGGCTGAACTAAAGTGATCTGCCCACCTCGGCCTCCCAAAGTGCTGGGGTTACAGGCATGAACCGCTGTGCTCAGCCAAACCTGAAAACTTTTAAAATGAGGTTCCCATCGGTGAGAATGGGACTCCCAACCCATCCCCCATCTCTTGTTTCACATAACAAAGTATGTGCTTATTTTATAGGCATTTACCCATCTAATAGCTTCTTTTAAAAGGCTTGCCTTCCAGATTCATCCCTTTATTTATCAGGTGCTTATTGACTCCTTTCCCTGTGCTAGGTCTTGAATTAAGGTCCTAATTCAGATATGAAATGCATGCTGATCAAACTTATTTGGGGGAAAAAGGAGGATTCTGTAAAATCATACCCACATACACAAAAAAAGAAGTAAAGAAAAAAAAAAACATTGAGTTTGATTGTTAACAACTTTTCATTGCTCCTGGATGAATTTCTGGCATGTTTTTGGCATTCACAGGCATCCACCTCAAGGTGTTGGACACAAATAACTTTCCTTTGTATCCATATTTTCCTCTGTTGAAGAAGAGGGTCAATGAGCTATTGATACCCAGGGCATGGTGGGTGATGATGGTGGGAGGGAGGATGGCTTTTGGTAGATCTGATCCAGGGGTTCCTGCTTTCTGAGGAAGAGACTGCCTGAATCCACACATTCCAAGTTCATTTTGCACTTTCCCTGCAGGACCAAAACTGTGACAACCACAGGTATTCCTAAACCACCAGTCCCGTACTAGGTGAGACTCACATGATGGATAACCAACAGGTAGTCATAAAAGATGCACTTTGCAAGGCTGAGTCTGGTGGCTCATGCCTATAATCCCAGCACTTAAGGTAGGAGGATTGCTTGAAGCCAAGAGTTCAAGACCAGCCTGGGCAACGTAGTGACACCCCATCTCTCTCTCTCTCTCCTTTTTTTTTTTTTTTTTTTTTTGAGATGCAGCCTTGCTCTTGCTGCCCAGACTGGAGTGCAGTGGCGCAATCTTGGCTCACTGCAACTTCCACCTCCTGGGTTCAAGCAATTCTCTTGCTTCAGCCTTCCACGTGCTGGGATTACAGGCATGCACCACCATGCCGGGCTAATTTTGTATTTTTAGTAGAGACGGGGTTTCACCATGTTGGCCAGGCTGGTCTAAAACTCCTGACCTCAGGTGATCCACCTGCCTTGGCCTCCCAAAGTTCTGGGATTACAGGCGTGAGTCACTGCACCCGCCTAGACCCCATCTCTTAAAAAAAAAAAAAAATGTACTTTTCTGAGTAGGAAGAATGATTGAATCCTGAAAGTAAAGAAGACGGGCAGGGATTTATGTAAAGGAACCCTTCCATGAGGTGATTTCTGGACTGAGTGAGTAGGATACGAACCTTATTGATGTGCTGCTCATAGAATAAGAAGACCTGATGGGCCTCACAGTGTAACTCAGAGAGTCCTGAATGAAGCTGTGGGGAGACCTGCCTCTTGTCATCTTTCACCGTGGCTGTCTGTACATCTGAGGCAAGTCTCCAACCTCCGTGGGCCTCTGCTTCCCCATTGGTGAAATGAAGGAGGTTGACCAGGTGCCCCGTGATTCCTTGCAGGAACCTCAGTCCCACTTCCTGCTTTTGGCAGTGTTTGCCAGCTCAGCTCTTGGGTGTACCACCCCAGGCCTGTTGCTAGGTCCCTGGTACAAGCCTTTGGGACTAGTTTCAAGAGAGTGTTTAATACACAGCCCTGCAGACTCTCACAAACCTTTCTGGGTAACACTTACTTCATTGCACTTTAAAAAATGAAAACGAAAGAAAATGCAGCTTAGCAGACTCACAGTAATCAGGGCTGACAGATGTCACTCAGAATTTTATTATTTAAAGCCACAATGATTTTCCAAATAACCTAAAAATATATAATCCAACCTCAAAATAGTGTCCTGTAACAGAGGCCAGGGAACCCTATAGGAAATGAAGTCAAAATCTTGGCACCTCTTGCTTGCTGGTTCCAGGGCTTTGAACACTTTTATGTCCTCTGAGAAATACAGGAACAGGGAACCATATCAAGTTGCTTAGTGAGGCTGCCAAGGTCTCAGAGAGCTGGGGGTGTCTCGGGTGCTTCTCCTGGTACCTAAGCCAGCATGACACCTCTTCTGGTCCCAACAGCATTTCCTCCTCATTCTATGAGACCATGGGTGGAGATATAATAGCCTTCACGTATTTTAAAAATTAAGCATCTTCCTGTCAGTAGGTTGTTCTGCTGTATTCAGAAGATCACATTCTAAATCTGGCCACGTGCGTGGTAAACACAGTTGCCCAAGGAAACTGAAGTTTATTGAGTAGATATTAGCATCCAGACACCGTGCTAACCCCTCATTTATTTATTCCTTGTAATTATTTATTAAATACAGATACTTCTCTACTTACAATGGGATCATGTCTTGATATACCCATCACAAGATGAAAATACTGTAAGTCAAAAATGCAGTTAAGACACTGCACTTAACAAACACTGTAGCTTAGCCTAATGCACCTTAAACATGAGTAGAACACTTACTTTAGCCCACAGTTGGGCAAATCATGTAACACAAAGCCTGTTTTATAATAAAATCTTTTTTTTTTTTTTTTTTTTTTTTTTTTGAGGCAGAGTTTCATTCTTGTCACCCCGGCTGGAGTGCAATGGCACAATCTCAGCTCACTGCAACCTCCGTCTTCTGGGTTCAAGTGATTTTCCTGCCTTAGCCTCCTGAGTAGCTCGGACCATAGGCGTGCATCACTATGCCAAGCTAATTTTTTTTTGTTGTTGTATTTTTAGCAGAGACAGGGTTTCACCATTTTGGCCAGGCTAGTCTCGAACTCCTCACCTCAGATGATCTGCCTGCCTCAGCCTCCCAAAGTGCTGGGATTACAGGCATGAGCCACCACCCAGCCTATAATAAAATCTTGAATATGTCATATAATTTATTGAATTTTTTTTTAGTATCCTGAAAGTGAAAAACAGAATGGTTGTATGGGTATTTGAAGTGTGGTTTTGGTTGAATTTGTTTGCTCTCACACCATCATAAAGCAGGAAAATTGTATGTTGGGGACTATTTGCATTATTTATACTTATATCAATGACATTAACAGATAATTAATAATCAGTGATATATGAATTAAAGAAGCTTGTGAAATTTACTACCCCATTTTACAGATGAGGGAGTTGAGGCCCCGAGAGGCTAAGGAACTTGCCCAGTGTATGAGAGCTAAGAGATGGCAGATCACATTGGGTTTGCATCTGGGTGGGTGGATTGGGGTTTGGGAGCTGGCATGAATTTCATTGCTGGCTAAAGATCCGGAGCCAGCAGCCCCCGTGCCAGCGGGTGGAACCGGCAAGGCTGTCTTCCTAGGACTGAGGATCGGAGAACTGGTCTGCCTCAACGTGGGAGGGAAGAGGGGACACTTTGCCCTTGGTGCCCATGCCCCACCTTTTCCGAGGAACTGTCAGATGCTAGGCCCTGTGTTCCCAGTTGGAGGCCCAGCAAGGTACCCGCTGCAAGTTATCTCTCCACATCGGTCTCCAGGAAGCATCTCCGTGTGGCTTCCGAGCTGGGGGAGCTGCAGGCCGGGCTGCCAGCATCTGACTGGCTGTTATTTGGTTTTCTCTGACTAGATCTTTGTTTCTGTGAAACCCTTAGCTGCTGAGGCTCTCGTGCCGCGGCTTAATCGGGGCTGCATGGAGTGCTAGCCTGGTTAAGTAAACACCGTTGGAATATTACCTGTCTGTTAACCTGTCAAAATTGCTTTACAGCCCCCTTTTATCTTCCCCCCGACGGAATTTCCCCTGGAGTTTTCTGCCTCCTCTCTGGTTCCTTTCCTCGCCTGCCCTCCTTCTCCTGCAAAGCTTCCCCACCCCCGGAGTCATTAAATATTGTCAGAGTTCCGCCACTTACGGCTGCCTTGTTTGCTCAGTTCAGATAAATTGTTGTTGACTCTGTGATGCAGACCAAGGGCACTGGGCTCCCAGCCCCAAGGAAGGAAGCATGAGGCCTGCCAGGTGGGAAGAGGCGAGGGGGGCTGGGGGAGGATGCACGGGAGGGGGCCCTGTCTCCCTGGCTGCACCTCGCTCCCCCAGGTCTCCTTAGAAGGAGCCAGTGCTCGCTCTGGCCTGGCTGCTTCGCAGGCCTTCTTCCTTCCCTCATTGCCGGCACCACCCTCTCTCTAAACACTGAGTTTATGAATTTGAGGGTCTTAGGGGAACGTCCAGTTCTAACCCTCACAGTCCTTAGAAGCTGAGCCCCGACTCTGTGTTTCGGTTTCATGCTTGATTGGATGAGTTCTAGGATTCTTTGCAGATTCCATCTTAAAAAAACTGTGGTAAAATACATATAACAATATAACATAATTTACCGTTTTAACCAACTTAAAGTGTACAGTTCAGTAAGATGAAGAGCATTTACAGTGTTGTGCAATCATCACCACTATTTGTATTCAGAACTTTTTTCCAAGGCCCTGAAAAATCTTTATTGAGTGACAATTGGTATGCATAAATTGCACATTTTGAAGAGTCTGGACATATGCATACAGCACCCCAAAAGGAAAGCCTGCGCTCATTAGGCGGTCATGCTCCATTCTCCCCTCCCTCCAGCCCCTGCCAAACATTAGTCTACTTTCTGGCTCTACGGATTTGTCTATTCTGAATATTCTACGTAAACAGAACCTCACAATATGTGGCCTTTCGTGTCTGGCTTCTTTCACAGGGCATAATAGCTTCAAGGTTCTGGAGATCCTCTTTTGTCTTCTGCTTAGAGGGTGGAGACTGATCTAAGAAACGAGGGGCAACCACTGGAGACCTGTGGGGTGGTCTTAACTTATTTCTGGCAGCAGTTCCTTGTTCTTGGCAGCCTTGAGCCTCTGATCTCTCCAGCAGTGGCCTGGTACCTGGAGACTTTCTGCTGCATACTTGGGGAGGTCATTTTGACTTTCACTGAAACTGCCAGTCCCTCCCTCCTCCCTGGGCCTCTGCCACCTCCCTGATCCAGTCAGATGCTTCTGTCCTGCCATCTCTGGGTCAGAAATCTGACAACTCATGAAAATAGTTCATCTTTGGGCACTTGGGCTCAGCGCACTGGGTAGAAAAGCCCCTCACTTTTAATCAGAGTCGGGATGGACAAAGTTAGGGGTGTGTGTTTTGGGGTTAGCTGGGGGTTTGAGTCTCAGCTCTGCCATCACCTAGCTGTGAGTCCTCAGTGCTCCCACCTGTAAAACAGAAGTGGCAGTGCCCATCTTTTCGGACTATGATAATTGAATGCACTGATAACCATAAGTTACTTTGTGCAGTGCCTGGTGTTTAGGATTTATATGGTAATTGGTGATTGTTAATGAAATCTAGGTTAAAAAAATAATCAGTGCAGTGTCCCATCCTCCTACCACCCTATCAACCTTTGCTATTCTAGAGTTTTTGGCAACTTTTAGAAACTGCACAGGGCTTTAGTGCAGCTTGTCACTAGATGCATTTGCTAGTTTTCAGGATTCTAGAAGGCTCCAAACTCAGATCATGGTTTGGTCTGTGACAAGCAGAAAACCTTGGTTATATGCAAGACCGTAGCAAAATTTCCCCATTCCTTCTCTTTTTTTCCTTTTTTTTTTTAACCCCACCATTTTTGAAATTTCTTATAGTCTAAAATAATTCTTACTATACTCATGTTTCTGTCCCACCAAACCTTGGGGACAGGGCAGCCTGTGAATCCAGTGAGATCCAAATGGGCTCTAGAAAGCATGAAAGAGTTAATGTGTCCCTGAGTGCTCAGTTTCCTACAGGATTAGGGGAAAAGTGACTTTATTTTTATTTGTGGCCCAACTCAAGCTCAGTGTAATTCCACAAACTGTTGAATACCTTCTGCGGGAGTTCACAGGCAGGCCGTGGGGATGGTCACGGGCACGTGATGTCAGGGTCTGTTTTTGGCTGTCTTGAGTGATTAGTGAGTTGCGTAACCTCTTTGTTCATCAGGTCCCTGTCTGGGAATCATTTGCCCTCATCCTGTGTGTTTCTTGTGGGGCGAGAGAGGGAGTGCGCTGCTCACTGCCCTGCACCCGCTGCCCGGCTCTGCTTTCCACTCTTGGCTGGTGCCCCGGGGCCTTTCAGGCGAGCTGGGCGGAAGTAGGTCAGGGACCTTCCAGCTGTGGGATCCTCAGTGGGGTGAGTCCATTGCTTTGCTTGGCTGTTGGAGCTGAACCCACTTTTGTTTCCTAAAGGAGTAGCCTTTTATTTTTAATTGAAAAGCAAGCACCGTACTTCTGTCAAGCAAAAAGACGTAAATTTCCTTCTCTTTTTTCTTTCTCCCTGATATTATATGTGTATTTTTTCTTTAGGAAGGGTGAGCCTGTGGATTTTCTTCCTAAAGTCAGTTTTATTGAGGAATAATTTACGTACAGTAAAATTCACCCTTTTTTACTGTTCAGTGGACTCCATTTTTTTTTTTTTGAGACAGGATCTTACTCTGTCGTCTAGACTGGAGTACAGTGGTGCCATCAGAGCTCACTGCAGCCTTGATCGCCGAGGCTGAAGCTATCCTCCTGCCTCAGCCTCCAGAGTAACTGAGACCACAGGCATGTACTACCATGCCCAGCTAATTTTTTTCATTTTTTATTTTTTGTAGAGACAGAGGTCTCACTGTGTTGCCCACGGTGATCTTGACCTCCTGGCCTCAAGTGATCCTCCCATCTCGGCCTCCCAAAGTGCTGGGATTACTGGCATGAGCCACCGTGCCTGGCTAGGATTTTAGTTTTTAATGCAAAACGCTCTCTTCCTAAAATATCCCCATAATCAGATTTGGAGTGCTGTGGCTCCATCCAGGCATGCAGAGTTGAGTACCTGAGAAGGCAGTGCTTGATGTACGGCCCTTGAGAGGAAATGGATTCAGGCGTACTGAGAAAGTGGTACAAAGGAGACACATTAACACGAGTGAAGGGAAAGTTTTTACCCCTCCTTTGTGAGCGTTGAATGACAATTGCTAGACATTTGCCTATGTAGTTTTAGAAAGATTCTAACTGGAGCAATGCTTAGCTGGCGGAGGTCAATTGTATGTCTGCGGAAAGGGTTCAGACAGACTTGTCATCATTTCCTGGCGCTGACCCTGGCTCTTACCTGGAAAGCCCCTAACCCACCCACCCCAGGGATCCATGGCGCAGGGAAGGTGGCCATGCAGAAAACAACCTCTAGTGAGTTGCTCGGCCTGAGGCCCTCTGTGGGTGACCTTGTCTCGCCTCCAAAAGACGGGACCTCCTTTTCTTCTTCAGTGGTAAAAGAAGTTTCTTGGGGCCACTGTGGGCTCTGGGCAGAGACTGTGCCTTCCTCCCTTTTGTGTCTGAGTCGCCCCGCATGCTTTGGTGCAGGGAGTTTGGGCCAGAGCGATCTCCAGGCCCTTCCAGTTCACTGGCTCTGTGATAAGGTTCCTGGGGATTTTGTGTCACGTTGCTTGGAAACCAGATGGAAATAGGCCAATTACCATCGAAGTGGGGCGGCTCCTGAATGTTCCAGGACCAGGAGATTTGAGCGAGGCTTGGGACCTTCTCTTTGCTGGGTCTCTCCCTGGTCCTGCCTCCTAAGAAAGAGAAAACAAGCAAATACTCTGTCTGCACTCAGATTAGCTGCCTTACATGAGAGCAAGGGAGCAGGAGGAAACTACTTAGCTGCCTCATTTTCCTCCTGGGGTGGAGGTGGACGATTGTCTTGCCTGCAAACTCTTTAAGAGACTGAAGCCAGTCTCTGACCACCTTGGGGATGGTGCTGGACCCGCTATGTGCCTGTCAGTAGAAGGGAGATTTCGAAGGCTGGAGAGAACAGCTTTGTCTCTTCGCAGCAGCCTGCGGGCTCCCAGCCATATCCTGGCTGAGCGATAGCACATCCAGCTTGCTTGGGGCCAGGGCTGAATCACCATGAATCCCCCACAGCTTGGCAGTGGCTGCTTAAAGAGATCCAGGGCTGAAATAACAGGGGAGGTTAGAGGCTCTCGCTGGAATCAGGCTAAATGAGGGAATGGCAAAGATGAGGGAATCTATCAGAATCTACTAAAATTTAGGGATAGGCCAGGCCTGTCTGCCAGGGAAGAGATGGGTGTGGGCATTGGATCATTGCTGTGGAAAGCCCAGGGGCCGACTCTGTGGGCTTAAGCTTGATGCCTTCATTCCAAGAGGCCCTTCTACTAACACAAGTTAACATGTGTTGAGAGTTTTCACTTTGCTAAAGACCTTGAAGACCTTCCCACGGTTAAGCCTACCCATAGTCACATATATATTGGCCCATTTTACAGATGAGAAAGAGAGGCTTAGAAGGATTAAGTACCCAAAGTCAAGAGCAGATGAATTATTTCTCCCTCAGGTTGTGTCGCTACCCTTCTAGGCCAATCCTTTGTTAGCTTGCTCGCACAATGGGGTTCCCAAGCATGGAAGAGCCAACCTTTATCTGCAGTCATAGACTCATTTGTGCTTGATTAATGTTGGTCCTGTGTTCGTCTGTTGTCATACTGCTATGAAGAAATACCCGAGACTGGGTAATTTATCAAGAAAAAGAGGTTTCATGGACTCACAATTCCACATGGCTGGGGAGGCCTCACAGTCATGGTGGAAGGAGAAGCAAAGGCACATCTTGCATGGTGGTGGCCAAGAGAGTGTGTGCAGGGGAATTGCCCTTTATAAAATCATCAGATCTCATGAGACTTATTCACTATCACGGGAATAGCATAGGAAAACCCCTCCCCATGATTCAGTTACCTCCCACCAGGTCCCTCCCATGACATGTGGGGATTATGGGAGCTACAATTCAAGATGAGGTTTGGGTAGGGACACAGCCAAACCATATCAGGTCCCCTTCCACTGGACGGGGAAGCTGGATGGTTTTACTTGGCAAATTAGGCTCTTTAATTGTTGAATGTGGCCAGGCACAGTGGCTCATGCCTGTAATCTCTGAACTTTGGGAGCCTGAGGTGGGAGGATCGCTTGAGTCCAAGAGTTTGAGACCAGCCTGGGAAATATAGGGAGACCCCATCTCTACAAAAAAAAAAAAAAAAAAAAAATTGGCCAAGCATGGTGGTGCACACCTGTGATCCTAGCTACTCAAGAGGCTGAGGGAGGATTGCTTGAGCCCAGGAGGTCATAGCTGCTGTGAGCTGAGATTGTGCCACTGCCCTCCAGCCTGGGAGACAGAGTGAGATTCTGTCTCAAAAAAAAAAAAAAAGTTGAAGGTGTGAATGAATGAATGACTCCCAAACTCTTATGGCTAACCTTTTTGCCACCTAGTAGACTCCATCTGCTGCTAGGCTGGGTGTGTGTAGAATAAGGCCCTGTGAACACAGGCATCCCTCTTGGGATGTGGCATAAGAGCTGAGCAGTGCACTTTGCAGTCCCTGGGTGGCCCACACCATCTGTTTGCTGCAGCGGGATAGCTTGGGTGGTCCATTCAGGGCCCTGCCCAGAGTCTCCTGGGGCCAAGGCTTTCCCATCCTGTCCCTCTCACTGCCCACCTCCATCTCTAGGTACAGTAAGGAGGGGCTGGCAGGAATGACCCAGGAGTGAAATCAATCCTCCTGTCTTCTGGTGGGAGGATGGAGGGGCCGGGGCAAACCGTGAACCAGCCTTTGGATGGGGTGCCCACCCACTTTGGTGACTCTCCTTGCCCCTCTCTGCTGGGTTCTTTAGGGAGCATCTAGCTCTCATGTTACTTTAGGGGTTGAGGCCGCCCCTGGATTTCCCTCCCGAAGTGTCCCGTGTTGCAAATGGCTCTTTGTTCTTCCTTCTCTAGGGTATGGGAAATGTGGTGGCTGCCCCAGGTCTATGCAGGAGGGGAACCTGAGAGCCTCCTAAGGGAGGAGGGGCAGAGTTTTCTGGAAGCTGGTGTTCATGTAAATAACCCTGGGTGCTTCTGTGATTGGTCCCAGCTAGGAAAGTAGACCAGACAAACCAGCCCAATCGAGTTGTGAGAAATTGAAAGCACTCCAGCTTTCTTACAGATTTTTTTTGTGTGTGTGGGGCGGGAGGCGGGGGGCAGATGGTGTCTCGCTCTATCGCCCAGGCTGGAGTGCAGTGGCTCGATCTGGGTCCACTGCAACCTCCACCTCCCAGGTTCAAGCAATTCTTCTGCCTCAGCCTCCCAAGTAGCTGGGATTACAGGCGCATGCCACCATGCATGGTTAATTTTTGTATTTTTAGTAGAGGCATGGTTTCACCATGTTGGTCAGGCTGGTCTCAAACTCCTTACCTCAAGTGATCTGCCCACCCTGGCCTCCCAAAGTGCTGGGAGTGGTAGGCCACTGTGCCTGGCTGATATTTTCTTTTTTTTTTTTTTTTTTTTTTTTTTTTTTTTTTTTGGAGACGGAGTCTCGCTCTGTCGCCCGGTGCTGGAGTGCAATGCCGGATCTCAGCTCACTGCAAGCTCCGCTCCCGGTTCTCGCCATTCTCCCCTTGGCCTCCGCCCTCCCAAGTAGCTGGGACTAGCAGGGCGCCCGCCACCGTCGCCGGCTAGTTTTTTGTATTTTTAGTAGAGAGCGGGGTTTTCACCGTTGTTTAAGCCCAGGATGGTCTCGATTCTCCTGACTGCGTACCGGCTCCGTCTGCGGCTCCCAAATGCTGGGATTACAGGCTTGAGGGCCACGCGCGCGACCGGGCCCTGTAGCCACCGCGCCCGGCCGATATTTTCTTTAAAATGAAATAAATATATAATTGGATGGCCTTACAGGTGATGTGAGGGCAGCAAGGCAGCTTGTGGTTTTTAAAGGAGGAAGAGTGTGGCTGTCCCTCAGTGACTCCTATAAGTTCAATGACCTGGAGACCAAGAGAAGGGGACATTTGAGGATGTCGACCTTGTCCTTCCAGCAGGTGCTCCCAAGCCACCTCCGGGCCTAAGAATAGGCATCACAGGACTCTGTTTAATCCTCTGACACAGCACGGAGTGGTATTCTGGATCCACAGTGCCTGCCTTTGAGCCCTGGCTGAAGCCTTTCTGTTTCAGCCTCCGGAGGGACTTCCAGGGACTTTGCTACTTTCCTTGGTCCCCTTTCGCCTTCCACTATCTGCCCCCAGAGGTGTGGCTTGAGTTACCTCCTTAGGAAGTTTGTCTTTTATGCTGAATTTCTATGTAGCTCAATTACACCATGGTTATTCCTAAATGTCAGGCTTAATTTGTTGCAAGTTTTACTTGATCCCAACAGCGTGTTTTATTTACAGTAGGGAGATCTATTCGTATAACCTCTCTCTTTTACAGTTTGTGCTTACAGAGTATGCATAACTACTCACAATTAAAAGAAAACAAACACACACAACACTGTTGGAATATGGCTTACAGCGTGGGGCTTTGGTAAAGGACCACATCAGCGTGGTACCTTTTCTCAAATTCTGCTGCGTGACAAAGCCCACATACGTACACTTAGACACTCCTTCAGAACGCTACAGTCTGATCTTATAATGGCTTGGGTTTCAATTTAAGGTTGGTAGGTTGAATCACCTTAATTTTAGAGATCTCCAAATAGGCCTAAAAAGGCTCCCGTTCATAGAAATGTGCTTGCTTCACCCTAGAAGATACACGCGGAAGTAACAGTGCTTTGGTTTTTAAGGCTTTACTTTCTCTTTGCGGTAACTTGCTCCTCCTGTACTTAAGCAATACTCCATCAGCTAACAAGAGAAAGCATCTCTTTTGTTTTTCTGTCTCTGCAGTTTTATTGAGGTACAGCTGACAAATAAAAATTTGTATTTATGTATTCATGGTATGCAACATGATGATTTGATATACATTGTGAAATGAGTTTTACAACTAAATTAATTACAATCAAATTAATCAGTGTATTCACCACCCCACATAATTACCATGTATGTGGGGTTGGGGGTGTAAGGACACTTAAGATCTACTCTCTTGGCAAATTTCAAGCGAGCCATGTTGTATTATTGACTATTGTCACTATGCTGTGCTTTAGATCCCCAGAACAAATTCATCTTGTAACTGAAAGTAATCAGGTTCTATATGTGGTCCCTGGACTAAAGTCCTCTCCTCCCTGGTGGCCGGGAAACCATGTAGGACAAAGGGCATGAATGTCTTCTGGGCAGATGCTAAGTCCCTGTAACCAATTAGATTTTTCTCTTCTGTGGACTGATCCTCCTGTGGTTTCTGGGTAGAATTCAAAGTGAAATGGGTTCTACTAGTCACTCAACCAGACCACAGAGGCCCCAGGGAGGCAGCAAGCTCGGGATGGGTCCTGGGCATTGTTTTGCTTGGGAAAGTGAAACTGGCATCCTTCGCTTCAAAGGCTTGGTCCCTCCTGACTTAAAGGTGTGGCCTTGACCAGAGTGACAAGATTGCAAACACTGGGGTGAAGAAAATGTCTCAGGTTGCAGCCTTTTTCCTTCCAGAATATTCCCAACTTCCTGCTGCTTTTTCAAATCAGTTACATTTTCAGAAGAGACTCTTAGTTTAAAGCAGTGCCCCTCTTTAAGAGCTTGTGTTGTGTATTCATTCAAGCTGAGCTTGGCATGGAAGAGCATTCCCTCTGACCAGTAGCTTGTTTTTTTCTTTCTTTCTTTTTTTTTTCTTTTTCTTTTTGCAAGCCAGAATGGCGCTGAAGAATTCCCCAGCATGGGGTAGGGCTCAATTTCTCGAAACCTTCCAAGCCGCCTTTTTTTCCCAGTTATCCTAAATATATAGCGTTTTATAGTGTTTCTAAGCATGGGGACAAAGTGTTTTGCACCAAAGAACAGGAGTCTCAAAATAAAATATGGGCTTCCTTTGGATGAGGCACCATGGCCACAGTTAGCATGCTGGGCAGGTTCCTGGTTCAAGCTCAATTTGAACTATTTCTAGATATGCAAGCAGTTTTATAATCTCCTTCCCCCATTCCTTTCACCATTAAAAAAAAAAAAGGCGTAGTATAACTTTGCTGACTATCAAATCCTTTGTTTTCCTGTTGCATGCATTACTACAGGAGCCTGCTCAAAGCTTTTCCTTTAGGGAGTTTCAGTAGACACTACAGAGAGATGAGAAGGAAATTAAACTCGGTGGGGGTTGCCCCCGTACCCCGAAAGTAATTCCATGATTGAAATGCCGAAAGCCCGAAGATCTCTTTTGCTGTCAGAACCAGAGAGGAGAGTGAGACAAACTTGAATTGACGAGAATGGAACTTTAACTTCTGGATGGTTCTTCGAAATCATCAGTCTGGTTTTGGGGAACATGACTGTCTCGAAAGTCCTTTAACTCTTTCCACTCCCATAGTTTTTTCTTTCTAGGGTAGTGGACAAGTTAGTTTACCAGAGAAGTCACTTATTGTCCAAAATGAATTCAAGTTAAAGCTATTCATTTATTGGTGGTAAGGCAAATGGGTTCAGGCTTTCTGGAGGAGAATAGCCAAATGAATGAAAAGCCTTGAATGGCATATTCTTGACATGCTATCAGTGCATTTCTAGAAATTTCTTCTGAGGACACCGTTGATAAGTTTGCCCATCCTGTGTTTATGAGACAGTGAAAAATGCACACCATGGAAATGCCCTTCAGGAGCAGGGTATCCCCATCCATAGAGTGGAATATTGAAAGTGGTGCTATAGGCCGGGCATGGTGGCTCATGCCTGTAATCCCAGCACTTTGGGAGGCTGAGGTGGGCAGATCACCTGAGGTTGGGAGTTCGAGACTAGCCTGACCAACATGGAGAAACCCTACCTCTACTAAAAATACAAAATTAGCCAGGCATGGTGGTGCACACCTGTAGTCCAGCTACTTGGGAGGCTGAGGCGGGAGAATGGCTTGAACCCAGGAGATGAAGGTTGTGGTGAGCCGAGATCGCGCTATTGCACTCTAGTCTGGGCAACAAGAGCGAAACTCCATCTCACAAAAAAGAAAAAAAAATGAAAAGAAAAAAAAAAATGACAGAAGGTGGTACGTGGTGATATAGACTTGTGTTGGTTGATAAAGAAATATGTCCATGATATATTGTTGCGTACAATCAATTTGTTTTAAAACCATATGAGTGGCTTACAGTGTGGTATCCTGGAACAGAAAAAAGACATTGGTGGAAAAACAGGAGTACTCTGAATAAAATCTGTAGTTTAGTTAAAAGTAATGTACCAATGTTAATTGCTTAATTTTGACAGATGTGCTGTGGTTATGTAAAATGTTCACATTAGGCAAAGCTGGGTGAAGGAACTCTTTGTACTATCTTTGTCAATTTTCTGTAAATCCAAAATGGTTATAAAATAAATTTTTTTCCGAAAGGCATAAACACATTTAAGACTTTTGGAAGGATTTTAAACAAAAGATTAACAGGTTACCTCTGAATGCTGGGATTATGGGTGATCTTAATTTTGTAGTTTTCAATGATAATTTTGTTAACAAAAGCCAATAAAGTTCATTTGTTCTGTGAAAAGAAAGTAGCCTATAATTTTGTTGGTCAGATACTAGAGCCCATCTCTCCATCACAATTCACAGGTGTTCTGGGTTGAAGTCTGCCCTTCTGGGTACAGCCAGGCATGGAAGAGAGGTTATGATTAGAACAGGGACTTTGGAATTGGAGAGACCTGGGTTTGAATCCATCACTTGCCAGCTGTGATTTTGGTTAGTTACTTTGTCTGTGGCCCATTAAAAAAAAAAAATCCTTAAACTGTGTTTAATGACTCTGATCTCACAAGGCCAGTGCAAGAATTAAATGAAGCAATTTAGTGTTACTAATAATGAATGCTTCCGTCACTTACGGGAAGAGCCTGGAGAACTCTGTCTCCAGCAGATTCTGGTGTTGAATGTATCTCACCCTGAACACATCTTTTCTGAAAACTTTTATGCCAGTTGTTACCACTTTTGTGATAGAGGAGAGTGTGAATTCTATTTATTTGTTAATGCACTGAATTATGGGCTGTTAGGGGCTGTTACTGAAACATGGAGTATTTGAGAATCATTTTTATGCCCTTCCTATTCCCATCTCACTATTTCATGCCCTGTGCCCCAAATAATCTTGGTGCAATGTGTTTGTATAGGTTATGTCTAAATTAGGCCAGTGAAGAGAAAATGCTTCATACGTGTTTTTGTTTTTTGTTTTGTTTTGTTTTCTCAGTCCACGTCCTCACATAGAGGTCCATTGACCTCACATATCTTTGCTCTCCTGGATCGCTGAGTACTTGAGAAGTCTCGCGAGTATCCCTGGGGAGATGGTCACTGTCATCATACCTGATGGATGGTGACTGATAAAATATGTTTCTATAAGCTCTCTTGCGTAGGAAGGGTAGCCCTGGGGTCCTTAACTCAGAGCTAAAGCCCATCGCTTTCCTGCCCAGGGTAGAACATTCTACACGTGGACCTAGAATCCAGGCCGCCTGCATTCTGATCCCAGCTGGGCCACTGCTTACCTCGAGAGAGGTCACTAAAGCCCATCTGAGCCTCCCTCCTCCTTGGTAGCAGAGAGGATGCTTAGGCTTCCTGGGTCTACTGTTGCAATTTCAGAACATTTGGCAAGAAAAAGCGTCATCCTCACTCACCCTTTCGAACACAAAACAAGACAAAACAAAAAATCCCAAACCAACATCAGAGGCCTAAAGGCTTTGAACATACCATTAAAAAAAATGTTTATTTAATATTGGATAAAAATATACTGCCTTACCTTTGAAAAAAATAATTAAATAACTAGCAAGGCTTCAAAGCATTTCCTCTTCCCTCTGCTTTCCAGGAGGAGAAATATTTTTCAAAGTCATTTGAATATTAAAGAGCTGGGCCCAGAAGCCCTCCGTGTCTGGGATGGAGATCCGCAAGTCAATCAAGTATTTTTTAAACGTTGGTTTTATGCACAGTTTGAAGCGGAGACCCTTTCCCTCCCGCCCCATGGTGCCTCCTTTCCCGTTTCTTTTATTTTTGTGTGTGTGTCAATTACGTGTGTATGCTGAGAAACTTAATCCATTTGTTTCTGATTCATTTACACTTAACTCATCAAAATGCTATTTAGTGAGAGGTGTTTCAAATTCGAGGGGCGCTTCATCTCGTGGAACAGGAAATTGCATCTTGCTGTGGGTAACAGAATGCAGACCCAGGCCGCTCTGACTTCGGCCTTAGCTCAGACCCCAAGTGCATCTCTACATCAGGTGGCTTTAAATCCAACCCCAAGTGCCCCAAAGGCCTTCTCTTCCCTTCCTCTCTCCTGACTCCCCTTGATTTATACACCAAGGCTTTGTGTAAACCCCTCTGAAAACTCCGCACGTCAGTGTTCTTTTCACACGACGTTGTTTGGGATGTTCTTTCCTCCTTCCACCCCCAATATATAATTTACAAATATACAGAAAATGGAAAGCATTAGACACCAGCACCCACATACCCGTCATGTAGATTCTATGGTTGACTTTTTTTTTTTTTTTTTTGAGATTTTTTTTTGAGATTTTGAGACAGAGCTTCCTTGCTCTGTTGCCCAGACTGGAGTACAGTGGCACCATCTCGGCTCACTGCAAGTTCCGCCTCCTGGGTTCACGCCATTCTCCTGCCTCAGCCTCCTGATTAGCTGGGACTAAAGGTGCCCACCACCACACCCGGCTAATTTTTTGTGTTTTTAGCAGAGGTGGGGTTTCACCGTGTTAGCCAGGATGGTCTTGATCTCCTGACCTTGTGATCCACCTGCCTCAGCCTCCCAAAGTTCTGGGATTACAGGTGTGAGCCACTGCACCCAGCCTTTTTTTTTTTTTTGAGGCAGAGTCTCGCTCTTGTCCCACAGGCTGGAGTGCAATGGTTGGAGTGCAATCTTGGCTCACTGAAATCTCCGCCTCCCAGGTTCAAGCAATTCTCCTGCCTCAGCCTCCCCCCAGTAGCTGGGATTACAGGCATGCGCCACCACACCCGGCTAATTTTTGTATTTTTAGTAGAGATGGTATTTCCTCACGTTGGTCAGGCTGCTCTCAAACTCCTCAGGTGATCCACCCACCTCCGCCTCCCAAAGAGCTGGAATTACAGGCATGAGTCACTGCGTCCAGCCCACAGTTGACTTTTGTGTTCCACAGTTGACTTGCGTTATCACTTACCTGCTCTTCAGGCCCCTTTCTGTCCCATGTTCTTTGATCCATTCCAAGTAAGTTGAGGACTTTAGTATTCTTCTCTCCAAATACTACAGGGTTCAGATCATTCACTAGAGTTTAATATTTGATGGCAGATATTTTTTCTTTTAAAGTAAAATTTGCATGCACTGTACTGCAACAAATCTGAAAAGTACCATAGGTACAGAATAATACCAGTGCCCCACAAAGTGCCTACATGGTCTTTGCCAGTTCACCCTCACCCTTAGACCCTCCATGATGGCAGAATGGTATGGTTTGGCTGTGTCCCCACCCAAATCTCATCTTGAAGTGTAGCTCCCATAATTCCCACGTGTCATGGGAGGGACCCTGTGGGGGGTAATTGAATCATGGGGACAGTTGCCCTCATACTGTTCTCATGGTAGTGAGTAAGCCTCATGAGATCTGATGGTTTAATAAATGGGAGTTCCCCTACACAAGCTCTCTTCTTGCCTGCTGCCATGTAAGACGTGCCTTTCTCCTTCTTTGCCTTCTGCCATGACTGTGAGGCCTCCCCAGCCACGTGGAACTGTGCGTCCATTAAACCTCTTTTTCTTTATAATTACCCAGTCTCAGGTATGTGTTTATTAGCCGTGTGAGAACAGACTAATACATCTCCATAACAACTCTTCTGATGTCTTTCTGCCTAGTCTAATTTTGCCGTTCTAGGAGAACTTCCTATAAATGGAGTCACACATGATGTGCTCTTTTGCCTAGCTCCTCTTTCACTCAGCATACTGTTTTTGAGATTCCTCTGTGTTACTGCCTGTATCAGAGCTTTGCTCCTCCTGACTGTGCAGCAGTGTTCTATTATGTGACCGTCCCACAGCTGTGTGTCCATTGCTCCTCTAGCTGGGTGCCTGCCCTGCCTCCAGGTTTTGGCTGCTTTGCATAAAGTTGCTATGAGCATTCTTGAGCAAAGCTTCTGGTGGACACATGTTTTCATGTCTCTTGGGTAAATAACTTGGAGTGGAATTGCTGGGTCATAGAGTAGGTATATGTTTAATTTTATAAGAAACTGCCAGACCTTTTCCAAAGTGGCTGTACCTGCTTACACTCCCACCAGCAATGTCTGAGAGTTCCAGTTGCTCCAGTCCTCATGGAGGAGGTGCTGCCACTTTGTAAAACTACAGTCATTCTGCTGGGTATGTAATGGTATCTCACTGTGTCCTTACCATATGTGTGTTACCTCTGTCACTGCTGAGACCCAGAGTCACATAAAATGGCAGGAGAGGAATTCTCACATAAAGTAGGATGTACTGTGCCAAGTTAGCTCGGTTTGACCTTTTTTTTTTTTTTTTTTTGGAGTCAGGGTCTTGCTCTGTCACCCAGGCTGGAGGGCAGTGGTGTGATCGTAGCTCACTGCAGCCCTGACCTCCTAGGCTCAAATGATCCTCCTGTCTCATCCTTGTGAGTAGCTGGGACCACAGACGTGTGCCACCATGCCTGGCTAATTATTTTATTTTATTTTATTTTTGCAGAGGTTTTTTTTTCTCCCGTATGTTGCCCAGGTTTGGCCTCCCCAAGTGCGGGGCTTACAGGTGTGAGCCACTGCGCCCAGCTAGTTTGACCTCTCGAGGACTTTAGAAACCTCCCTTTCCTTTAGAGTATTAGAAATTTTTAATTCCATGTTTTTCCCTCTCTTGTGGATGTGTTCTCCCCTCAGAGGATAAACAACTCCACGGCAGAGCCTACCTACTTCATGGTCATGTCCCCAGTGCCTGGTTCTGAAGGGAGCACGTGAGTGCTTTGCAGGGATTGATGTGGGTGTAGCTTGTTTCTGTGACTCTGGGATCAGCCTCACTAGACTTGGCCCATGAGGCCAGGACCTCTGATTGACCACCCGGGTCCCATGTCCAGCAGAGTGAGAGACGTATAGTAGGTGCTCAATAAATATTTGAACAAAGGGATAAGTAGAGTTTCCCTTTTTCTCTCTTACAAGTCATTTATTCAATAAACGTTGTCTCAAGGTTATACGGTGCAAAGGAAGGCGCTCAGAGCACTTTGGGAGCTCTGATAGAGATGGAAGGTGAATACAAGCTTGATTGCCAGGTAGGAAGAAGGCGGTAAGTGCCGTAAGAGACACAAGGGGATGACGTGCACCCTGAATCAAGGTCTGCACGCTGTCACTTCACAGCTGTAGGACCTGGTCATGTTGCTTGTGCCCTAGGCCTCCATGTGCCCATCTGTGCAATGGGATAGTAGTGGTTTGCACTGTACAAGGTGGTTGTAGAAGTGAGAGCCTCTGCCTAGAAAGCCCTTAGTATAGTGCCTGGTTCGTAATGACCACTCAAGGAGGGGGAGTTTTTAGTTACAAGCATGTACAATCTGAAGAAACTAAAGGCATTGAACTTCGGTGGGTAAATTGGGTCTTTTCCAGCAAAGGTATAAACCCTTAAAAGCTAAGATCATATTATCTGATTTATCTGGGCTCTCCGCTGGATATGGTGCCAGGTCCATAAATGTTTCCCCATGGACACTCCATGTTAAATGGAGATTAATGTGTAAGAGCTGGTTTTTTGTTTTGTTTTGTTTTTTTGTTTTTTGTTTTTTAATTTGGAAAGGAAGCATAAAGACCACAATGGGTGTGGCATTGGCTCGACCCACAGATCTGCTTCGTCACAGTCGCTTTGAACCAGTCTTTTAAAATTGTGTTACAACAACTGGTGCTTCATAAGGATTTGATGATATTCTTGGACATAGGATGTGGAGTTCTCTTCCAGTCCGGCCTTAGGCTATGAGGACTAACCCCGGTAAGTCTGATCTCTTCTTAGGAAAGTCAGGAAGATTGTAACTAATCACCATGAAATGCTACAGGGGACTAGCCTGTATAAAAGAGAGCGTCAGAGTCTTATTTCTAAGAATAGGAATGAGGAGGGAAATGGTGAGTGGATGTGAACTAGAAAGGTCACCTGGCAGTCACCTCTTTCTTCCTAGAATGTCCAGTTCACGTTTGTATCGCCTCGGAGGGCTGCGTGGATCCGAATCACCCAACACTGGATCCTCACTTACCTGGCCAAACCAGTCCTGACTTTCCTTCTTGTTCAGGGACCCACAGCACAATGCTAACAGCTGGACCTGATGTCAGAGGCGGAGAACTGTCTGGATTTCCCTCCCAGCCTCCTCCTCCAACGCCCTTTTGATCCAAGATTGAGTAAGAGACATTGGCAAACGCTGAGAAGGACAACTCAATTGTTTTAACTTGCAGGCTGAGGGGGGAGATGGGTTCCAATCTGCACATGACTCACGCGCACAATCCCCCCGCCTCACCCTGACTTAGAAAATTCCAAACCGACTGCAAGACCAGAAACAAACCACATGCAAGTCGCCCCCTTGTCTGTATGCACATGTGGAGTTCAGAGCCACCTTTGGAGACAGGCCGCTCAGGCTCGGCTCCCTGTACTGGGCTTTCTAGATCTAGCTCTGTTCAGGAGAGTTCTTATCCCGTTTTCAGGGGTTGCTGCTGTTTGGATGCAGGGCATGATTCTTAGGCGTTAGGGACAGGGCCACCCTGGTAAAAGCCAGGTTAATGGGACAGTCTTCCATGAAGTTTGGTCTCCTCCATTCCCCTATAGCTCCTCGCTCAGCCGCACCCTGAGAACAGCTTTTGCTCTGTTTCCTGGACTCTGAATGCAGTAGCTGTGTCCCCGGCCTGCAACGAGGGCATATCGTGTAACTCCTCCCGGCTTCATTCCTATGCAGGACAGGTAGGCTGCAGGCTCTAACAAGCCGCCAGCCAGGCTCCACTGAGGCCTCGGCACCGGTGGAAATTAAAAAAAAAAAAAAAAAAAAAAAAAAAGAGCCAGCGGAGGGGAGTAAGCGAGTGAGCGAGAGAGGGATTATTTTGTTTCAACGTGTTTGAAAGCGGGATCTGTGGCCAGTTGGGTTTTTTTTTTCTCCCCCCTTATTTACACAGTCTGTTCGGAGACACACTAGGGCCTGTTTGGATTGGGTGTTTGCTCCGGAGACAGGCCAAGTATTTCAGCACTGTGCGTTGGCACTGCCACCTCGGCGGCACCAGGAGGCCCAGTCGGTCACAAGACCTCACGGGGCCTCCTTGCTCTCTGCTTATCCTCCTTTCACCTCCTCTCCCTTCCTCACCGCTGATCCCGGCCACCTTGGGCAGCTGGGGAGCAAGGCTGACCGCTAAGTGGATCTGACCTTCAGAATGAGGGCTTTCTGAGGCAAGGGCAGGGAGGGGTGTGGCACTTGGAAGACAGAAGGGTTGGGGTAGGGACCCAGGGTTAGATCTCTAGAAGGGTCTGGATTCCCTGGGGGCCTGTGATGAAACTTGCACTCTGTGGAATAGTTCCAGGGTTGAGGAGGTAAGCAGAGGCCAGACCGCCCTGGAAGTCTGCATAAGGGCTGTTCTGGGGGTGCTGAGCTGGGAGAAGGCTTGCCTGGGGAGGTGGTGGGGCCAGAGCTAGCCAGAGCTGTGCTGCAGGTCCCTGCCATGCTGAGGGTGATGCAACACCAGCATCTCTTGCTAGAAATGCAGACTCTCTAGCCCCAGCCAGACCTGTGGCATCGGAATCTGCATTTTAACAAGGGTCCCAGGTATTGTGTGTGTACATTAAAGTTTGAGAAGCACTGCCTTGGGCCCACGTTTCCCACAGGCAGTTAGTTTCCTGGCATCCTCCTGATGCCTTGAGATGCTTTTGGACAAAGGGATTCTGCAGGCCACGATGTTTGGAGAATGTTACAAAATGCACCACCCCCTACCTTGGAAATTGATTTCCTTATGCTTGCTGGTGAAGTCTGTGAGAAGTTCCACAGGAAGAAATCCATCTAGTTTAGTTTAACTCAGTGTTCCCCACGTTTAACATTTATTTATTTATTTATTTTTCTTTTTTATTTGAGACGGAGTCTCACACTGTCACCCAGGCTGGAGTGTCACCCAGTGTCACGATCTCAGCTCACTGTAACCTCCGCCTCCTGGTTCAAGTGATTCTCCTACCTCACCCTCCCAAGTAGCTGGGATTACAGGTGTGCACCACCATGCCTGGCTAATTTTTTTTTTTTTTTTTTTTGTATTTTTAGTAGAGATGGGGTTTCGCCATATTGGCCACACTGATCTCAAACTCATGACCTCAGGTTATCCACCTGTCTTGGCCTCCCAAAGTGCTGGGATTACAGATGTGAACCAATCTGCCCAACCCTTATTTATTTATTTTTAAATGGACACATAATAATTGTAGATAAATATATGGGGTACCTAGTGATGTTTTGATATATACAATATATATTGATCAGATCAAGGTAATTAGCATATCCATCATCTCAAATGTTTATCCTTTGTCCATGTTGGGAACATTGAATATTCTCTCTTGTAGCTATTTGAAAATATATATCATTGTTAACTGTAGTCATCCTACAGTGGTATAGAACACTAGAACACATTTCTCCTATCCATCTGTAATTTTATAGCCTTTAACAAATCTTTCTCTATCCTTCTTTTCCCCCTACCCTTTCCAGCCTTGAATAACCTCTGTTCTACTCTTGACTTCCTATGAGATCCACTTTTTTAGCTTCCACATGAGTGAGAACAAGAGGTGTTTAGCTCTCTGTTCCCAGATTTGACTGAAATCGTCTCCTACCATTTGCCCCCACCGAGTATGCGTTAATGTTCTCTAGGACTGGTGGTGTGTGGCTTCTGCTTTTTTTCTTTTTTTTTTTGGGGGGACGGAGTCTCATTCTGTCCCCCAGGCTGGAATGCAGTAGTAGCGCGATCGCGGCTCACTGCAAGCTCCACCTCCCGGGTTCATGCCATTCTCCTGCCTCAGCCTCCCGAGTAGCTGGGACTACAGGTGCCTGCCACCATGCCCGGCTAATTTTTTTGTATTTTAAATAAGGACGGGGTTTCACCATGTTAGCTAGGATGGTCTTGATCTCCTGATCTCGTGATCCACCTGCCTCGGCCTCCCAAAGTGCTGGGATTGCAGGTGTGAGCCACCACCCCCGGCCGGCTTCTGCTTTGAAAAGCACTGTTTCTGTCAATCAGTTTTACCCTTGGGATTTTCCAGGGAGCTTATCTTCACTTTAGATAAGATGTCGACAACATAATAGTTAACAGGTGGATTCTGGAAATAAACGAACTGGCCTCTGACCCTTTCTCAGCCCCTTAGTAGGGATGTGACTTTTGCCAAGTTATTTAGCTGCTTTGTGCCTCAGTTTCCCCTCTATAAATTTAGACTTATGATAGCACTTACTAGATGAAATTGTAGTGAAGTTTAAATCGTATGATATGAGGCTGGGTGCAGTGGCTCACGCCTGTAATCCCAGGACTTTGGGAGGCCGAGGCAGGCAGATCACCTGAAGTCAGGAGTTCAAGACCAGTCTGGCCAACATGGTGAAACTTCATCTCTACAAAATACAAAAATTAGCCGGGTAGAGGCTGAGGCAGGAGAAACGCTTGAACCTGGGAGGCGAAGGTTGCGGTGAGCCGAGATCGTGCCATTGCACTCCAGCCTGGGCAACAGGAGCAAGACTGTGTCTCAAAAAAAAAAAAAAAAAAAAATCATATGGATTTAAATCAGAATAGTGGCTGGAGCATAGAACCCCTTAATAAATAAATACTAGTGAGCTAATATTTTGAGTCTTACTCTCGTGGGGTCAGTGCCTCTCTTGTGTTCTAGATGAATAATTTCAAACCCACTGGGCATCAGAATCACCCGTGGAGCTCCTGGGAAAACACACCATCCCAGGCCGCAGACCAGGTCTATTGAGTTAGTCTCCAGCAGGAAAGCCTGTGAATCTGCATTTTGAGAAGCTTCTTGGATGGTTGCAAGGCAGCCAGCCTGACTTTAGATGGCAAGGGAGCAGCTGCTCTAGAGCCACTCCAACTGAAAAACATCTGCCCTGATTTCCCACACTGCTTTCAGTCACATAACTCAGAAGCGTCTGTGCAATCAGGCCCAGGGCTCTGATGGTGGTGGTAGAGCCTCCCTCACTCTGCACTTCAGGTTCCTCATCTGTAAAATGAGGCAGCCGTGCAAAGTGTAGTCCTTGGACCAGCGACATCAGCATCATTTGGGAACTTGTTAGAGGGCACAGTCTCTGGCTCCATGCCAGACCTAGAGAGTCACAGTCTACAGTGTAACAAGATCCCCAGGAGGTTCTTGTTAAACAGAAATAGCACCTCTCTAGAAAAGGTTGAAGAGAATCAAGTTCGCAAGGAGGCAAAGGCAGTAGTCTTCTTTCTGGATGAGAGGAGAACTCAGCAAGGCGGAGGAAGGTGCAGTGTCGGTGGATATTGGAATAGTGACCAGCTGTTATCCATTCATACTGGACAAGAGGAAATGAGCTTCAGGAGCCTCAGGGAGTATGGTCAGATTTATGAGAACATTTCCTGACACTGAAGGTTACAAGTTTCTGGGAAGGTTTGCGGGAATAAGTAAGCTTTGGATACGCTTCTCTAGAGTCCATTAAAATCAGATTGATTGCTCTGCATCCATTTTACAAATGTTTATTTAGGTGCCAACTATGTGCCAAACTTGGGCACCAGTAGCTTGAGAGAGCACTTGCAGATGGCGGTGGCTCTGTATGGCTTCTCTTTATGTTCATACTACCCATCACCAAGGAAAGACATGTATATTTGCCTGTGCACAGAGCTTTGCATGATCTGATTGTTGGCGTGGACCACCAGAGCACTCCAGCACAACCCATGGCCTGGTGGAAGTGTATCAGTTGTTTGTGACTGAGTGACAAACCATCCCAAAACATGGTGGCTTAAAACAGCAACTGTTATATTTGTCCAGGATTCTGGGGTTTGGGTTAGGCCTGGCTGGGTGGTTATTCTGCTAGTCTGGTCAGTGGTTACTCAGAAGGCTTCATTCTGCTGGAGAATTGGTTGGGGACTGGGCTCCGCTGGGCCACGAGGACACTAGACCTTTCTCTCTTTTTTCATATCATTTAAGGGCTTCTCTTTCTCCACGTGGTCTCTCAAGCTATCCCAGAAGATAGCTTGCCCTTTTTTTTTTTATTTTTGTTTTTTTTTTTTTTGAGATGGAGTCTTGCTCTGTTGCCTAAGCTGGAGTGCAGTGGCGTGATCTCGGCTCACTGCAAGCTCTGCCTCCCGGGTTCATGCCATTCTCCTGCCTCAGCCTCCCGAGTAGCTGGGACTACAGGTGCCCGCCACCATGCCCGGCTAATTTTTTGTGTTTTTAGTAGAGACGGGGTTTCATCGTGTTAGCCAGGATGGTCTTGATCTCCTGACCTCGTGATCTGCCCACCTTGGCTTCCCAAAGTGCTGGGATTACAGGCGTGAGCCACCGTGCCCGGCCTAGCTTGACTTCTTAGATAGCTGCCAGACAGACTTGATATGGTTTGGCTGTGTCCCCACCCAAATCTCATCTGGAATTGTGGCTCCCATAATTCCCACATGTTGTGGGAGGGACCCAGTGGGAGATGATTGAATCGTGGGGCTGGTTTCCTCCATACTGTTCTCGTGGTAATGAATAAGTCTCAGGAGATCTGATGGTTTTATAAGGGAAAACCCCTTTCACTTGGTTTTCATTCTGTCTCTTGACTGCCACCATGTAAGATGTCCCTTTGCTCTTTCTTTGTCTTCTGCTATCATTGTGAGGCCTCCCAGCAATGTGGAACTGTGAGTCCATTAAACCTCTTTCCTTTACAAATTACCCAATCACAGGTATGTCTTTATTAGCAGCGTGAGAACAGACTAATACACAGCAGAAGGCTTAGGCCTAGAACTGGTACAGCATCCCTTTCTGCCACATTCTGTTGACTGAAGCGTGTCACTGGGCCAGCCTAAATTCAAGGGTAGGGGATTAAATGAAGACAGGGATCTCGGGAGGTGAGTTTCGTTGGGAGCCACCAACATAGCAGATTACCATATGAAGTTGCTACTGCTGCATCTCCTGAAACCTGGCTGATGGGAGAGGTTTTTTTTTTGTGTCTGAGAATGTCCAGGTTGTCTGCAGACCACAACACTGATTTCCCGTTAGCAGTTACTATTTCCTGGCCATTTCTTCCTGAAGGTTCTGTGGTTAAATTCCCTGTCCTCAATATTTTGTCAGCAGTAGGGCCATCATTCTTCTGGTTATCAGCCTCTACATTATGAAGTAAGGTTCAACCCCTCCCCTTTTCTCAGGTCCCCAAAACGGTTCCTATTCCAATCGAACACAAAAACGGGTATTGAGAAGGAATTGGCAGGGTTCAGTGGCTGTTTCCGTTGCTCCTCACCTCATGGAGACTCTTACTCATGCTGGATTTACTGAGAGAACTTCTAACTGACCACTCACCCCCACCCACTCTTGTGCAGTCTGTTCATTCCTGAAAACACCACTTTTATCCCTCCTGCACTCAACCCGTGAGGGACTCCTACTTCCTACAAGATAGATCGGAATTCCTTGGATCGAGATAAAATCCTTCCTCAATCCTGTGCAAATACCTTTTGAGATTTACCCCGTCTGCTATGAAACGGATTCTGTGTTTTACCCAGGGTGGTCCCCTCGGTGCCCCTCAAGCTTGGCAAGCTGATTTCTTACCTCTGCACTCCTGATTTTATTGTCTCTCTTTCCCTCCTTTCCTGCTGAGGGGAGTCAATTCCAGCTTTTGAAACCTAGTTGAAGTCCTCCCTTCTGTATGAAGCCTGCTCTGAACACTTGCATCATGGTGCTGAAATCGTTGAACATGTACGATTTTTTTTTTTTTTTTTTTTGGACAGAGTCTCGCTCTGTTGCCCAGGCTGGAGTGCAGTGGTGCGATCTTGGCTTGCTGCAGCCTCCACCTCCTAGCTTCAAGTGATTCTCCAGCCTCAGCCTCCCTAGTAGCTGGGACTACAGGCACGGTCCACCATGCCCAGCTAATATTTGTATTGTTGGGTTTCACCATGTTGGCCAGGTTGGTCTCAAACTCCTGACCTCAGGTGATCTGCCCGCCTCGGCTTCCCAAAGTGCTGGGATTACAGCCCTAAGCCACTGTGCCCAGCCACTTACATGATCTTTACTAGGCATTTGGTGCTACTCACAGTCTGCATTATTCTTTTCCTTTCCTTTTTCTTCTACGAAATTGCAGCCTTTGAAGCAATGCCTCTGTCTTGAAAAAGAAAGAAGCTCTTTCTCACAACACTGAGTTCAGCAGTTTGCTTTATATATGGAAGTTACATCTTAAGTATATTTTGCAAGGCCGGGCACGGTGGCTCACACCTGTAATCCCAGCACTTTGGGAGGCCGAGATGGGCGGATCACGAGGTCAGGTGTTCAAGACCATCCTGGCCAATATGGTGAAACCCTGTCTCCACTAAAAACACAAAAATTGGCTTGGCATGGTGGCGTGTGTCTACTTGGGAGGCTGAGGCAGGAGAATCGCTTGAACCAGGGAGGCAGAGGTTGCAGTGAGCTGAGATTGCGCCACTGTACTCCAGCCTGATGACAGAGTGAGATTCTGTCTAAAAAAAAAAAAAAACTATGGATATTTTGCTCTGTTGGGGAGAGAACAGATTTTTGTTCTAGATCTGGATCTGTTCTCTAGATTCTGAAGTTTCCATAAGATGTTACTGAAAGGGCAGTTAGTTGTTCTACCAGGAAGTAGCTTATGTGACATTAATGGCTTTGAAGCCTCAGAATGGGATGGTAAGGAAGGACAGGGGCTGTTGAGGCAGACTTGCTTGTAGGCAGGTGCATCCTGGCTCTGCTCTTGCTTAAAAACCAGTGTTTCTCAACTGGGCTGCTGATGGCATTTGGGTGGGAAAAGACCTGAGTGATGCAGACCTCCAGCTTCCCTGCCCCCTGCCTACTGAATTTCAGCAGTCACCTGTGTGTTGTGACAACCCCAGATGTTCCCTCACCTTATTCCTCCACGTTCTCCCTTGGGAACCTCTGAGATTAACTTGATAAACTCCTTGGGCAAGCTCTTTATCCTAAGATTCCTCAGTGAGCCTTGTAGAATTGCTGCAAGAATGACATTTGTGCAAGATGTCAAGTGTCTGGTATGTAGCTAATGCTTATTGAACACAGTAATTTATTGAATAATTGTCATGATCACTGGATGAGATGTAGCCACTGTGGAGGTAGGCATACCAGGGTTTTAGAGGCTTCGGATCTTGCAACAGGATTTTCCTCTTGCCTCTCCAAACTACCCTTTGCCCAGATGGCTTCAGCATCTTTTTGCGTCCCTGTTTCCTTGTCTGGTAAATGCCTGTCTCGACCTGTCTGCAGGGTGTGGTGAGATTCTACATCCTTGGTAAGTCCTCATGTGACTCCAAAACAGCTGTTTGATTCTAATAGCACACGTGAGGTCTTGCAAATTTGTCTGAGGAACTACAGGATTTGGAGAGATATTTATCAAACACCACTACATGCCTGATACTTAACTAGGAGCTAGAAAGTGGGTGGTGAGGACAAGTGGAAGTAAATGCAAACCTATTCCCATATATGTTTGTTGCTACATTGTTCCTACCAATTTGCTCTTAGAATTGATGAATGGACGTGTGTGTGCGCGTGTGTAAGTGGAGTGTGTATGCGTGTGTGGTATTCTGAGGGCAGTCAGGTAGAGGGAAGGAGGGCAGAGGCAGAGAAATAGTATTTGTGATTACGGGTTGGGGAAGAAGTAGAAAGGAAAAATTAAGTAGCCCATTGACATTCATGTGATTGCAGCCAACTTTGCTGAGTAAAATGTTGAAAACTCAAGCATGGAGACTGGGCTGATTGGAAACAAGGTCTGATTTGCTAAAGAGAGTGTCTTCTCATTGATGACTTCTTGGTGGGTAAATCGTTCTTCAAGTTCTGCTTAACTGCTCCAGGTGTCGTCAACTCAAATGGATTCTGCCTTGAGAAATGAGGGCTGGGGGCACAGCCAGTGACCTGCGGTCATTATAGGACACATAATGGCCAGATGCAAAGGAAAAACAAAAAAAAAAGACTCAGTTTTCTTCAAGTGTGAGACACCTTGTCTGAGGTGTTCATGATCTGAAGGGTTCTTTATTTAATGATGAAGTCATCGAGGTAACAAAGCAGGTCATAGTTATGGAGGGAGTTTCTCCATGTAAGAGAGAGAGGGGATTTGGAATAGACTCCAAACATCTGTGCTCTCCAGAGTTGGTGTTCAGTTGCTTTCTTTCATGTGTGCTCTGTGCAGTCGTGGAAGACGTCTCCTTTGAGCCTGAAATGCTGTGTCCTTCCAGATTGGCGATGATCAACCAGTGGTTCCTGGGCCAGATCTGATCCATAGATGTGTTTCATCTGGTTAACAGTAGTCCATGTTTACGTTCTTAAAATTAGTTGCCAACAACACAAATTGCAATATCTTATTTAAAAAACAAAAACAAAAACAGTTTTCTAGCCTCCCTTGAAAAGCCAGAAAATCTGGCAATAATGGCCTCTTTTTTCCCATCTGGCAAAAATCAACAACCTGAGTGATAAATGTCTCCTTAAGACTAGACATTCACTCTCAATTTATTCAAATCTCCACCAATCCCCACCTCATCCCCTCCACACCTGGCCCTCTTGGCCTAATTTAAGTGACTGCTGATTCTGGAGGCCCATGATAGGACTCCAAATGTAAGCCATCCCCTCTCAGATGCTGGAGAAAGTGGTGATACTGGGTGAGATGCTAGTGTTGGCTGCTGATTCCCTGGGGCCAGTGGTGCTGGCAAAAATGTGTGATTCTCTGCTGCTGGGTCAGAAGGCCAAGAGTTCAAATGTCTTGTCCCAGCTGTGCCCTTGACTTTCACAATGACCTGTCAGCAATTATTTAACCCGGGTCAAGCCGAGTGGCAAAATGCCAAATACCAGGGTCTTTATACATCTTAATACCTCTGCAGTAAAGGGGGAAAATGCCTCCATATGAAGTTTTACCTACATTCGTCTCCTTACACTTCTTATTCTTTCCCAGTGTCATGCCTTTGGGGTAAAAATTGTTTTTTCAATTAAAAATTATTGTTGTCAGTTGCTGTAGCTCATGCCTGTAGTCTCAGCACTTTGGGAGGCCAAGGTGGGAGGATCACTTGAGCCAGGGCAACATAGTGAGACCCTATCTCTACCAAAAAAAAAAAGAAAAAATAGCCAGGTGTGGTGATGTGTACCTGTAGTCCTGGCTACTCAGCAGGCTAAAGTGGTATGACAGACTGAGCTCGAGAAGTGAAGGCTACAGTGAGTCATAATGGTGCCACTGCATTCCAACCTGGGTGGCAGAGTGAGACCCTGTCTTAAACAAAGAAACAAATCATGCTAATATATATGGCAGTCTCTGCTAAAGTTGAACATATGCATACTTTCAGAGCATTGATATATACCCAACAAAAATATGTTCATATTTCACCAAAAGATATGTACTAGAATGTTTATAGCAGCATTTTTTAATAGTAGCTCCAAATTAGAGAGTACCCAAATGACTACCAGCAGTAGAATGGATAAATGAACTGTGGTGTATTCCTTTAACAGAATACTATACAGCAATGAAAATAAATAGCTATAGCTACACAAAACAGTATAGAGGAATCTCTCAAACATAATGTTGAGTGACAGATAAACAGATAACAAAGATCACACCTAGACCAGATAAAGAGTATATACTGTATTACTATATTTATATAAAGTTCAAAAAATAGGTAAAGTTACTCTGTGATGTCAGAAGTTGGGAGAGTGGTTGTCCTTGTTTGGTGGTAAAGACAAAGTGAGCAGGAGATGGACTTCTGAGTGGATTGGTAATATGTTTCTTGATGTGAGTACCTGTTACATGGTTGTGTGTATTTCATGAAAATTCGATGACCTGTACTGTCATGAAATGTGCATTTTTCTGTTGCATATGTTATTGCCCAACAAGTTAATAACATCAAAACCACACAAAAACAAAGCTGAACAGACGTAGTGCTGTATAACTTCCAAGCACCAGTGCCAGGGTTTTTGTACAGAATCCTTTATCCATCAGGGTTCTTGTTTGCAAGCAATAGAAATCACCTTTGGCTAATTTAAAGCAAAGGGGGTTTATTATAAGCAGATTGTGGCTGGGTGTGGTGGCTCACACCTGTAATCCCAGCACTTTGGGAGGCTGAGATGGGAAGATTGCTTAAGGCCAGGAGTTCAAGATCAGCCTAGTCAACATAGTGAGACACCATCTCTTAAAAAAAATGCAGATTGTATAGCTCAGCATCTCCACGACGGTAAGGATGCCAGGTTTGGAGGTTCTGCTGCCAAGAACATGTCTTAAGCACAGAAAAGCTGGTCTGATGATGATATCATTCCTACTGCTGGGCTCACCCATCTTAGCCTACACTACTGGCACTGGGTGCAGCAGGCTTCACTGGAATCCCTATCTTAGAGAGAGCAGACCGTGGCTTAGAGAGACACCACTGCTTTGCCAGAATTCCTGTACATCACAGCTCCTGCCACCAGTGTTCTATGAGCTAGAATGTTCATAGTAGCACTTTTTGTAATAGCCTCAAATTAGAAAGTACTCAAATACTTTCTGCTGTTACCCCCACCCTTACCAGAGTGGATCTTTCAGGGCTTCTGCTGATTCTAGCTCAAAGTTGGGCATAGTTGTGACTGACTAGGGGAACCTAAGTCTGGTGTTCTTGCCTTAGATGCAAGGGAGGCTGAGAATAGAAGGGCCTGGCATTGTCAGCCTTTGTAGCAGGTGTCAGCATCTGTTTCATGAGGTGGGGCATTCCCCAAACTCAGGAGGTTGACAAATGTGTGCAAGAGACATGATCTACCTGGTAATGGCTAACTGGTTCTCCTGGGTGCTGGTAGGAGAAGCATTTAGTGTGATGATCAGAATTTTGCTGGTCTTTCCTAGACCAGAGGGAAAGTATGCCAACAAAGAGAATCTATAGGATAAATTCTCTTCTTTCCTTGCTGCAGCCCCCAAATTCTCAGCCAGTATGAAAGAGGACATTCAATCCAAATGTCATGAAGAGGTCGAATGTGAATGGAGATGTTGCTAATGTAAAGCTCATGCCAAAACTTCTCCCCCAAATTTTAGGGGCAGCGGGTGGATTCCAGTGTCAAAGCTGTCAGTTCACCAAAGAGATGTGTTGGCAGGGTTCTTGACAGTCACCTCCCTCAGCCTTCTACCCACTGCAGGAATTTTCTGTGTTTATTTGATCACATTTCATTGTGCCAAAACTTTTCCTGTTGTTTTAAAAATAAATATATGGGTCCCCAATCTTATTTATAGAGAAACAAGAAGAATATTTCTTCAGTGGTCCTAATTAATCTGCTCTGTATTTTTTTTTTTTTTGAGACATAGTCTCGCTCTCACTCAGGCTGGAGTGCAGTGGTGTGATCTTGGCTCACTGCAAGCTCTGCCTCCTGGGTTCACACCATTCTCCTGCCTCAGCCTCCCGAGTAGCTGGGACCACAGGTGCCCACCACCATACCCGGCTAATTTTTTGTATTTTTAGTAGAGATGGGGTTTCACTGTGTTAGCCAGGATGGTCTCGATCTCCTGACCTTGTGATCCGCCCGTCTCGGCCTCCCAAAGTGCTGGGATTACAGGAGTGAGCCACCACGCCTGGCCTAATCTGCTCTGTATTTGCAGTATCTCTGTTCTAGTGAGTTGAAGTTTGATGTGGTTGGTTTTTTTTTGTATTTGTGCTTTATTTTGGCTCATGTAATGGATTCCTTGGGCAAAATAACACACTCTAAGCATCCTTTTCCTCATCTATAAACCGAGTATGATAAGAGTGTTGAGAGAATGAACATGATGAAGCTTGGATGACTGTGAACACTGTGCAACATGGTGCATATTCAAATTAGGGGTGATAATAAATGGATTAATGATCTAGACCTTGGAGAGTCTGAAGATAAAATGAGAGCATGTATTAAAGCATTGGGTATGGATTGTAGTAAACAAATACATTGGAATAACAATAACTGTTATTATTCACAGATGCAGAATACAACTGTCTGATCTGAGTGACAGGGTAATAGAGTCATGGATCAGTGAATGTCAACCCTGACAGACTGGGAGAACATGCCTTCATCCCAAGACTCTCCTTCCACCAGCCGAAGGCATATTATACAGATGAGGAAACCTAGGTTTTCAAAAATCTAGTAGCCATGGAGCTAAAACTTGAGATGCAAAATAAATGAACCCACTTACCTATGTCACAGAGGCCAGGCAAGTAAAACCAAAGCCTCTGACCATTGCAACGTGTGCCTTTCCAGGAGTGTCGCTTTGCAAGCCCTATCTAACCAGAGCAACAGAAGATGAGCAGTTCTGTAGTTTGGTTTCAGGAAATGCATTGACTGTATACTAATTTACATGTGCAAAACTTAAAGTCCAAAGTCTGGAAATTGCCCGATTACCCTCTAGCTCTCTAGTAACTGTCCTGACTCTTTCACGTTGGGCAGAGCTGGGAGAAGCACCTGGCTGGGCATTACATCTGCACAGCCAGCTCTGCTGGCTGGAAGGATCACTGGAGAGCAGAAGCCTGTGGGTCTTATGGCCACAGTATAAACAGGATGGAAGGCAGGGTGCTTGGGGAATGTGATGTGGTGCTGCTGTTCCTCTCTGTCCCCTCCCTTCGTCTCCTGTCCTGTGGCTTATGCCACACTCCAGACAGGATGACAGCCTCCTGTTTCCAAGGCTGGGCTCCTGGACAGGAAGATGCCTAACTGGAAGAAAAGGCTTTGCCAGCAGTCCTGTACACCTGAGCTGGGCCCAGCAGGGAAAGCTCTGTGACTGCAAGAGGTTAAAACTTGCCCCTGTGTTTACTTTTGTTGGCTGCCACACTGCATAATAATCTGTCAGCACGTCAGGTGCGGATTTATTTGTGCATTAAAAATTGCCTAGAGCGGGCGGATGCAGACGCTCTACAGCATGCTGGAAAATGTGCCTCCAGCACAAAAACAGCCTCTCCAAATATTTCACCCTTTTAATAAGTGCATTTAATTAAAGTCATATAACTTTTTTTTTGTTATATTAAAAAAAGCCCTTTGCCTGCTGAAGCTGCAAGTAAACTTTCGAACACAGGAAAGGGAATGCTTCGCTCGTCCCTATTCTTTAAAATGGAAAACTCATCAACTCCTGTGTGCTCTCCTGCCCTTTCCAGGTCGACTTGAAGAGGACGTCATGATGGTGTGGGTGGGGAGGAGGAGGCTGTCAGTGTGGTCTAGGGGAGTGTCCCCAGTTAGCACGGAGACAGGTACAGATGGTGTTTGGTTGTACGTTTAATGTTGCTTGTTGAAGGCATAGGTGTGAACTTGACTGCATTCACCTGTAGGTTAACTGCCCATGCACCTATACAAAGGAGGAAGCTGTGGCCTCAGCCCTGTAGGCATAGACAGAGCTATTTTTCATGTGTATTTTGAGGACAGCCCTACCCAAAGACAGAGGGACAGACGAAATGACCTCTTAAAACTTCACCTTCTACTAGTGGGATTTGTGATTGTTGCAGGGGCAGGGAGAATGGCGTGGGATGGAGAGGACAGGATCTAGATGATAGACACAGATTTAGTTTGAGCTCTCTGCATTTTCCTTTTTCCCACCATAGCTTGCAAAGTCTCTAAATGAGTTGAGACTAAGTTTGGCTCCGAGGTGGTGACAGCAGGGTTCTGTGGACTTGCTGTGCGTTTGCCAGAGGATTAGGAAACGTGTCAATGTGAGGGATGGCGGCAGCTCTGGAGCTGCCGTGTGGGGACCCACAGTGGGTGAGGTGCGGCTGGGGGAAGAAAGGGTGGGGACGTGTGTGGACTGGCGGTGGAGGTGGCGCCGGTGAGGAGGGGGCTGCAGGGCTGTGTTTGGAGCGGACAACCACAACCACATGGCGACTCGAATCCTGCTAATTATGCAGCCTAAGGGAGCAATGTCGACCTGCCAGAGCCGCCCAGAGAGGTGGCATGGAAAACCTCAGAAGGGGTCTTGTGTATGCCTTGGGTCTGACCAGGAAATAGCCTCAGGGGCCGTGATGCTGGGCCCCAGGGCTGGGGGAAACAGGACTGGCTGCTCTGCATGTCAACAAGAATGGTTTTCAAAACTGGCCTCCCAGAGGTTCGCCATGCAGGAGGGAGCAGAGATTCAGAATCATTCCTCCTGGGTGCCAGGCTGGAGGTCTCTGGAGCTTCTGAAAGCCAGGATGCCCATTCCAGAAATTCTTCCGAACCAACCACCTTGGTCTTTAGCATTCTGGCGCTCGTTGGCCCCCTGGAAATGCTCATTAGCTTATTTTTACGGCTGCAGAAACAGAAATCTCAGAGTTGGTTACTCAAGGCCACCCAGCACGAACAAGGTGACCAAAGACCAGGCAGTTTCTTTTTTTTTAAAATTATTCTTTTCTTAGCATCTTCTAATGATATGGGAGCATTGCTATTAATGATTATTTTTCCTGTTAGCAGAAAGTAAACAAATTCAAGCTTCCGTTCTCAACCTTCTCTTGGATGTTAGGACTCCTCACCTCCAACCCAGGTTGAGTTTTATGACTTTCCCAGCATCTCCCATGGTTTAAAAAAGAAATGTTTTAATTGAAATCATCGTACGTTGTTGTTGTTTGAGAATTTAGTAGCTCCTCCACTTCCCAGAAGAAAATAGATTTTAGGAATCAGGTTATTCTACACTGAAGCCTAAGTGTACTGTAAATGGTGTTCTTTGCATGGTGGAAAATGATATTAAATATAAGCGTTGATTAAATGCTATATTTGTGTAGGTGATATATATTACATACTTTAAGATATATATATATATTTTTTATGCTCAGAAATATATATGCATGTATATTTTAAAGTATGAGGCTTTTTGTTAAGCAAAGAAACCTCCCTCCAGCATGACAGGGAGATGACACTAATGTGAAGCCAATTAGTCATTGCCTGTGTGTGAAAAAATATTTTAGGCCGCCTGAAAGAGCTAACAAGCACCTACTATGTGTTAGGTACTGTCTACAGACTTCGTGAGAGAGTCTAAGTGGGGAAAGACCTGAAATAATTTTGAAAGCGTTTCTTTACTATTCACCTATGCATTGTGGATTCTGGAAAATTAGAAACAGAGGAACCCCCCACCACCCCAAAACATGAAACAAAATCACCTGTATTTGCCAGAGTCTTTTACAGTCTGACTTTCCCCTACTTAGCAATGTCCTGTGGGTATTTCCTCTTGTTGTTAAATATTCTTCTACAATGGTGATTCTGAAACGTTTGGTCTCAGGACTCATTTGCATTTTTTAATTAGAGCCCCAAAGAGCTTTTTTTTTTTTTTTAATGTTGGGTCAGAAACTATCATTTTTACTATAATAAAGAAATTCCAAATTGAAAAAATTTAAAAAGTTATTTTAAAGATAAATCCATTGCATGTGAACATTATCATAGTTTTTTATGATAAATAGCTATATTTCCAAAATAAATTTGAGCAGAGTAAGTTTTTTTTATATTCTTGCTAAATTCTATATTGTCTGGCTTAAGAGAAAATAGCTGGATTCTGAAATCTGCATCTACATTCCATCTATAAGGACATATGTTGTTGTAAAGTATATGAAGAAAATCCAGCCTCATCAGACATGTATTCGGAAGAAGGAGGAGTATATTCGTAGCCTTTTCAGATAATTATGCATTTTTTTGATATTTCACAAAAATCACTTTGAATGGATCTTTTACCCATGCCAGATTTTGAAACATCATTTATTAGTCATTTGGAAAATGTTGATTCAATTAAGTTATGTAGGTTTTCCAAATATAAACACATTTCATTCTACAATGTCAAAGAATCACATTCTTTAACCTCACCCTTGATATTAGAAAGATCTGTCAGGACTGGGAATCTGTCAAGTTCCTGATGATGAAGACAAATTTTTAAAAATTATAATTCTTTATTGAAGCTTAAATTGTACCATCTTTCACCGTTATTATTTCCCTTGAAATGACAGGCTTTCTTAATTCATTCTCCAGAAAATGTCTGCCAGATACCCAAGTGTGAATACCCAGAATTTGTCTGTCAGTTCTTTCAAGTAAAATGGTGTTCAGTGAAAATGCAGCTAGTTTTGCTGGCAGCTTAACACTCCCCTAAGTGCTTTCTCTTGAGACAAACATCATATTCCACTATGTGCCAGGAACATTTTATGCACACTTCCCATTTTGTCGTACAGAGTATTGAAATAAGAGACATACTCAAGGGTTAAGATTTATAAAATTGAGCATTTTTATTGCATCATCAAGGATATTCTTAGGTGAAATTTGCATAAATATGTATTTATTGTGAGTGTGTGGTAGCAGTTTGGCACCACTGCCTTCATTCATGCTAAAGTGGTGATAATTATACCTGCCATTTCTTCTGCACCATTGGTGCAGATGTACTCCGTGAATAAGGCAATAGCATCTTTTTGTTGTTGTTGTTGTTGGGGGGTGGGATGGAGTTTCACTCTTGTGCCCAGGCTGGAGTGCAATGCACGATCTTGGCCCACTGCAACCTCTGCCTCCTGGGTTCAAGCGATTCTCTTGCCTCAGCCTCCTGAGTAGCTGGGATTACAGACATTTGCCACCACGCCCGGCTAATTTTGTATTTTTAGTAGAGATGGGGTTTTGTCATGTTGGTCAGGCTGGTCTCGAACTCCTGACCTCAGCATCTTGATATTATTATGAAAATAGTGTTTATATTGTAGACTGCCCTCCCTGCCAGAAGAGGGTGCAGGAAACTCTCAGGGTCTAGGTACCATGCATAGAGAACTGCTGTCCTACAGCATTTTCAGTTGCCCGGTATATTGCATGGTATACTTTAATTAATTTCACTAATCCTCTGTGGTTGGACATTTAGGTTGTTGAAAGTAGCAAAAATTAAAATCGTTGCTGCAGTGGCCATCCTTATAACAAAACCTATGAATATATCCATGATTATTTTGTTGAAATAAATTTTTATAAGGATAAATATGTTTTTTTTTTTTTCCTTTTTTCCTGAGATGGAGTCTTGCTCTGTCACCCAGGCTGGAGTGCAGTGGCATGATCTCGGCTCATTGCAACCTCCACCTCCCGGGTTCACGCCATTCCCCTGCCTCAGCCGCCCGAGTAGCTGGGACTATAGGTGCTTGCCACCTCGCCTGGTTAATGTTTTGTATTTTTAGTAGAGACAGGTTCACCGTGTTAGCCAGGATGGTCTCAATCTCCTGACCTCATGATCCACCCGCCTCGGCCTCCCAAAGTGCTGGGATTACAGGTGTGAGCCACCGCGTCCGGCCATGTATGTTTCAATAGTCCATGATACAGATAGATGACACCCCAAATAGATAGATGAGCAGACTTCAAAAAGGTTACCCAAAATTTCCCCAGCCATATGTTAACCTTGCACCTACTTTCTCAGCACTCTTTGTATGTTTTATTTTTAAGTTATCAACATTCAATCTAAATTGAATCTCACAATTCTATGGGGTAAATAGTGCTCTTCTCATTTTACAACTCAAGTTCAGGACAATGAAATCACAGTGTATGACTGCTGTGTGGCACAGCTGGCATTTGGATCCAGGTGTATGTGATTCTAAAGCCTCTGTCCTTCCCACTACTCTCTCTTCCCATGTGGATCCCTGGGGAACTTCCTTGCAGGCAGCAGACATTCGCAAAGTCCCTTGTCTACCCAGGACTCTGGACAAAGTCTGAAAAAGATTCAGAGAACTGAAGGACGGAGTCCCTCACCTCAGCCTGCTTACAGTCTAATAGAGGGGTTGGCAAACTACAGCTAATGAACCAAATCCAGCCTGCCACCTTTTGTAAATAAACTTTTATTAGAACACGGCCACTTAATTCATTTGCATACTCTCTGTGGCAACTTTTGAGTTACGGCAGCAAAGTTGAGTAGTTTCGACTGAGATCGTGTGGCTGACCAGACCAAACACATTTACTCTCTGGGTTTTCATGGAAAAACTTTGCTGATCCTGGCTTCGTATTTGGACAAACTGACCAGGAATGAAAATAGGGGTGCTAAATCATGGGTCACCAAGGTAGGCTCCTGAATGGGTGTGACTGTCTGGTGGTCCTGCCTACGTTCTGGTTGTATCATCATGATAGCAAGAGAAATACCCTGGGGAGCTTAGAAACATTGACCACTTTTCATGCCAAAGTGTGGGATTTGGAGAACCTTGGGTTTCAAAACTTTGGTTGCATTAATTCTTTCCCAGAGGATAGGCGTTGCTGGGGATGGGATCTGGCAATGCTGAGAGGTATGGGGAAAAGCTGGGTAATGAGTGGGATCCTCAGAAGAGGTTGTTGAGATTAAAGTGTTTGAGAATGAATGCCTTCAGCTTCAGGATAACTGGGGAGGATAAATATTTGAAGAATCTTGGGATGTCAAAGTTGACACCTGATAGGGTTTGGATACATGTCCCCAACCAGATTTCATATTGAAATGTAATCCCCAGTTCTGGAGGGGGGGCCTGATGGGAGACGATTGGATCATGGGGTTGGTTTCTTATGGCTTAACACCATTCCCCTAGTGCTGTTTTTGTGACAGAGTTCCCACAAGATCTGGTTGTTTAAAAGTGTGTAGCACCCACCCCTTCCTCTCTCTTTCTTCCATCTGCTCTGGCCATGTCAGTAAGATAGGCCTCCTTCCCCTTTGCCTTCTGCCATGATCATAAGTTTCCTGAGGCCTCTCCAGAAGCTGAACAGATGCTAGCACCATGCTTCCTGTACAGCCTGTGAAACTTTGAGCCAGTTAAACCTCTCTTCTCCTCCTCCTCCTCCTCCTCCTTCCTCTTCTTCCTCTTCTTCCTCTTCCTCCTCCTCTTCCTCCTCTTCCTCTTCTTCCTCTTCTTCTTCTTCTTTTTTTTTCGGATAGAGTCTTGCTCTGTTGCCCAGGCTGGAGGGCAGTGATGCCATCTCAGCTCACTGCAATCTCTGCCTCCCAGGTTCAAGCGGTTCTCCTGCCCCAGCCTCCTGAGTAGCTGGGCTACAGGTGCGTGCTGCCATGCCCAGTTAATTTTTGTATTTTTAATAGAGATGGGGTTTCACCATCTTGGCCAGACTGGTCTCAAACTCCTGACCTCAAGTGGACCACCCATCTCCACTTCCCAAAGTGTTAAGATTACAGGCGTAAACTACTGCATCCGGCCTAAACCCCTTTTCTTTATAAATTACCTAGTCTCAGATATTTCTTTGTAGCAATGTGAGAACAAATGAATACAGCACCCAACAGTACCAAACAATAATTTCATTGCAAATGGCTGTTCCATTCATCTGAGCCTCAAAGTCCTCATCTCTAGAACCAAGACCATGATGCCACCTCCTGAGGCTGGCACTGGTGAGTGGGGAGATAAAAGGATGCCTGTGGAGTGTCCAGGGTAGGTGCCCCTCTCGTGGAAGCCTTTTATGACTGTTGTTACTGCTCTTCCTCTTGTTATTAGCAAGGGAGGCACACTAGCTTTTTTTGGAACGGGTAAAGAGTTAAGAAACACATGATCCAACTTTTGTTTTTACTGAGTTTTTTCTTTTTCATCTGCCTGCCCAGGGAGGAATGCTAGTTGGTCATCTTAACCTTTTCTGACTGTCACGGCAACATTCTGGCTGTCACTACTCCTGCATCATCATTTTATGCCATTACTGCCCTTTGTGTACAGCTGGGGCAAAACGCACCTCGTAGAACAAAAACAGGTATTTTATAATGGAGATGGCTTTTATAATTGGGATGGCTGTCGGACCAACACCTGAGATGTCACTTCCTTTATTGGCCGAGTTCTCCATGGGTAATGTGATGAGAGATGGTGGATTTCAGTGTGTGCGGAACCATTTCAGCCTAAAGCAGAAGATGTTAAAATGTGCTCCGTTTAGGAGATATCCCTTCGCTAGGAGAGAGGGGCTCATTTTGTTCTTTTCTCTATCTCTGGAGGGAAGTGCTTTTTTTCAGACATTTTCCCCAGGCCAGGAAAACAAAATGGTGAGTCTGCAATTTTTAACTGGAAGCTCAAAAAAAAAGAAGCCACCACATTAATTAGTTTTGTAAGCATTCCAGACAAATGCAGACTGTAGTACAAATAATATTTTTGGCTTTCTTTGGAAGGACAAAGTTTCTTTAACATTTTCAAATTCTCTTGCTACTCCGAATTCTGTCTCCTGTTAATGTCCCCTGCATCAAAATCTTAAAAGACTTCTGTTTACTTATTATCCCAACTTCCAAAAGTTCCATGATGTTCCTAGCAGATCTAAATCTTAGGAAAGAGTGAAGACGGAGGGCCCCATTTGTACCTTCTGGAAAGACCAGAGCATGCTCTATGGCCAGTTATTGGGGGTCCTGTTGAGCTTATCTGGGCTGAGCTACCCCTCGACCAAGGAATGTCATTCCTTCACACGGAAGTTTCTTTGATCTGGAGTCCCTAAAGAAGAGGTCTTGCTTGTGACGTCAACATTATAAATATCCCCAGGTGGAAGGATGTTGCAAATCTCTGTTGACCATCCACTTGGCCAACACTGGGGAGCATGTTTGCTCCTCAATATGACCTTCTCCAGATGATCACCTACTGTGCCTCTTAATTTGTGTTTCTTTAAGAAAGTGCTAGCAATGGGAGATGCAATAAATGATGTTAAAATACTTATTAAAAATTTAGGGGCATTTCAGGCAATGTGCTTTATTTATCCACCAGAAACACAGGAATTTCCCTTCAGAGAAAAATCCCATTTTTTTTCCCCAAAAGACAAATCATGGTAGATTTCTTAGGGGGTCAGTGTGATATGTGTCAAAATCCTTGGTAACCTAAAGGGAAGATGCAGGGAGTTTTTTTTATTTGCAGAAATGCTCCAGAATTAGGATATAGTAGCATGTTCTAGACTATCTCTGCTTTTGAAAATATAGACTATGACTTTATCCAACCAGATATTTATGTATTTATTTTTCGAGACTGAGTCTCACTCTGTTGCCCAGGCTGGAGTGCAGTGGCGCGATACCAGCTCCCTGCATCATCTGCCTCCCGGGTTCAAGTGATTCTCCTGCCTCAACCTCCCAAGTTGCTGGGATTACAGGTACCTGCCACAACGCCTGGGTAATTTTTGTATTTTTAGTAGAGACACAGTTTCACCATGTTGGCTAGGCTGGTCTCGAATTCCAGACCTCAAGTGATCTGCCCACCTCGGCCTCCCAAAGTGCTGGGATTACAGGCGTTAAGCCACCGTGCCTGGCCCCAACCAGATATTTTTAATAGCTTACTATGTGCTAGGCATTCTCCTTGCTGGAGTTTTAGCAGTAAATAAGCAAACACACCCCTGCCCTTAAAGAGCATATATTCAAATGGGAGAGATAGATAATATCCAAGTATACAAATATAGAATTTGAGGAACAATAAAGAAGGAAGAAGTCAAGATAAAGAGGCTGCAGAGGGACACGTGGGAGGTTGAGTAAGGTCAGTTACCAGGTAAAATATGGAACCTGGGAGAATAACTTCAACAGCAGGTATTAAATCAAAATTAAATGTGGTCCCTGAGCGAAGTCCTGGAGGACCTTACCTGCAGCCACGTGGTTGTGGAAAGCTACATTTCAGTGGTGACAAGGAGGAAGCAGCTGTGAGATGCATGGTGCAACAGGGTCTGGTTACTGCACTGTGGTGGTGTGGAGCCACTGAGTGGCTGGGTGAGGCTACCAGCTCAGCAGGCTTCTGGTTAGACTTTGCAGCGGCAGCCTTAGTGCCACTTCCAAGGATGGAAATCGTAGCATCATGATGCAGGGCTGTGGGTCTTTGTGGGAGCACCTCATAGAACAAATAACAGGTCTTTTATAATAGAGAAACTGAGAAAACACAGACCCAGAGGAACAGAGTAGAGAAGGAGTTCAAGCAGAGTCTGGGGAGAAGAGGCAATCTCATTCTCTTTGCATATTTCATAAGCATAGGGTGAGCAATACTGATGGAGGTGGGAGATCTCCCTGGACTTTTTCATGGAGGTTGTTTGCAGATGTCAGCAGCTTGGGAAACCAGGACCTCAGCTCAAGAGGAGGTGTTACTGCCTTTTGCAATTGTCTCTTCCGGGAATGTCCTCGGTGGGGTGGGCAGGTGCGCCTGATGTGGCTGTGGCATTGAACCTGCCTCCAGAGGGCGGTCACTCTGCTCTAAGTCTTTATTGCTTAGTCTTTTCTCATCAAAGTCTTCTGCCAGAAGAAGGCAGGGAGGAGCAAGTCAGTATGCCCAGAGCCTGCCCAAGTTGGGGATGATGTTTGCTCAATTCTGTGCCACACCAGCTGTTGCTCCAGGTGCTAAGTTAGACACTTGGTAATTAGTGGGACTAATTGATTTAATCATGTTTGTGCTGTTTTTCTTCTCCCAGTTGTTCTTCTTGTCCTGATCCTTCAGGTTTTCCTGGATCCACTCCCAGGTGTGTTGGAAGGTAGTGTTGAAGGAGCATGGATACTCCTGATGCCAGAGATTAGAGCAAGCTCTGGCTTGGTGGTGGTGGGGGTTGTGAGAATACTGGTCTCCTTCATATTCTAAATCGGAGTTTCTCAGCCTCCGCACTATGGACATTTTGAGCTAGATAATTTTTTTTTGGTGGGGGGATGTATAGCAGCACCCCTGGTCTGTATGCAGTGGGATGCCAGTAGTGTACACCTCCCCCATTGTGACAACTAAAAATGTCTCCAGATGCTGCCAAATGCCCGTTGGAGAGGAGTCAAAATTGCTCCCTTGAGAACCCCTCTTCTAGATCCTACTGACCACTGATACATTTAACTGGACATTTTGGATGAAAAATACTCTTCAAAGTCCATACAGTGGGCTGGGATGATGAATGCCCTTCTTGCTTTCTTTTTTTTGAGACAGAGTGTCCTTCTGTCACCCAGGCTGGAGTGCAGTGACGCGATCTCACCTCACTGCAAACTCTGCCTCTCAGGCTCAAGCCATCTTCCCATCTCAGCCTCCCGAGTAGCTGGGACTATGGGGACATGCCACTACACCTGGTTAATTTTTGTATTTTTGGTTGCGGGGAGGGGGGGGTTTCATTATGTGTCCCAGGCTGTTCTCGAACTCCTGAGCTCAAGTAATCTGCCTGCCTGGGCCTCCCAAAGTGTTGGGATTACAGGCGTGAGCCACTGTGCCTGCCCATGAATGCGCTGCTGCTGCTTCTTTTTTTCTTTTTTCTTTTTTTTGACAGAGCCTTGCTCTGTCGCCCAGTCTGGAGTGCAGTGGCATGATCTTGGCTCACTGCAACCTCCACCTCCTGGGTTCAGGTGATTCTCCTGCCTCAGCCTCCCAAGTAGCTGGGATTACAGGCACCTACCACCACGCCCAGCTAATTTTGTATTCTTAGTAGAGACAGGGTTTCACTATGTTGGTCAGGCTGATCTCAAGCTACTGACCTCAAGTGATCCACCCGCCTCAGCCTCCCAAAGTGCTGGGAGGATGCCCTACTTAATCACTTCTCATTGCCTTCTTTTGCACCTGCCATAAACCAAAGCTGAAGGCCAGCGAAGGTGCTGGGTCGGGGGCCAGGACCTGACACCCCATCTCCTCAAACACAAGCTCTTCTCTCAAAACCGTACAATCCTTTTGTCAGAAGGAGGAAAAAAAAAAAGGCTGTGATCTATAGAAGGACAACAGGTGGCAGGGTTAGCGTCACCCGGAAGATAAGCAGAACCAGAAAAGCCACTTCTGTGTGGAAGGTGAAATGAAAACTGACCTTCCCCTGGCTGCTCAGTTGGAACCAGTCCAATATGGCAGCTGAGGCCTGGAAGAAGGCTTCGCCTTTTCTCTGTCGGTGGGAGCCCTGGGGCTGGCTCTCTCAGCCTTGCTTCTTAAGGGGCCCTGTCGGGTTCTTCGGAGCCTTGGCCTCCTATCCAAAAGTCGGATTTTCATTTCGGCGTCACCTGCAGATGTCAACGTAGAGCTTTGTGTGCAGAAAAAATTCTGCACACAAATTGTCTTTGGCAAATGAATGAAGATTGATATGCTCATGGAAAGGATCCAGACAGTCTGAGGAGGGTCTGCAACCCAGGACAGGAGGGAGGGTGGGAGGGAGAGACCAGCTACCCATAATCATCCACCTACAGCAGTGCTGTCCCAGAGAAATAAAACACAAACCACGCAGGTGATTTCAGACTTTCTGGTAGCCACATTGAAAGGAGGATAAAGGAAACGGATGAAGTCAATGTCAGTCATATATTTGATCTCTACCCCAGTATATCCCCAATCCTATTCCAACATGCAGTCGATATAAAAAAAAAAGTTATTAGGAAGATCATATGCATTATCGAGAAAATATATGTTATCTAGAAAATCAGGCGTGTATTTCACACTTCACAGCTCATCTCAGTTTTAGACTTGCCACCTTTCTAAGGCTCATTGCCCAGAGGCCTCTGTCCTGGACCGTGCTGGTCTAGAGAGGAAGTTTAAGTGATTACATTTTGGAGATGAACTCCTCATGGTAGAATAGGAATGCAAAATGAAGTTAAGGACTTGTGTGGAAAAGATTTCATCCGCAAATGCCCGTGACTGCCCTGACAAGTGCCTGCCAAGGTAGCGCCTCCGTCCCCCCACACAGGGTCTGTTCGCAGGAATCCATTGGCTGCCGCTCTCCCCTCCCCCTGACCCCTTTGTAGTTCCCTCTATTCGCTTTTGTTTCAAACGAATGAGCACACAAAAAAAAGGGCTCTGCATTCCACCGGGCAATCTTATTCAAACACGGCATGGTTGCGTTTTTCACAATTAAGCAGCCCCGCCCCCGCCCCAACCGTCAACTCCTCTCCTCTCCGATTTTCTCTTGCTCCTAATCAGAGGCCCAGCTGGAACTCGCAACTTCAAGGATAGGTTTCAAGAGGCTGCAACAGACAGCTGCCCAGGTAATGATTCAAAGCAGCCCAGGCCTTTCCCCAGGTTTCTCTTTCTCTTAGACTGACAAACAGTAGGAAGCTTTTCCTTAGGAAGGACAAACGGACACTTGGGAGAAGGAGGAGTTACCACGTGCGAATAAAGAAGGACTAGAAATATAAAACAAGCAGTGGCCGGGCGCTGGTGGCTCAAGCCTGTAATCCGCAGCACTTTGGGAGGCCCGAGAACGGCCGGAATCACGAGGTCAGGAAGATCGAGACCATCCTGGCCTAACATGGGTGAAACCCCGTCTCTCAAAAAAAAAAAAGAAAAAAAAAAAAGCTAGCTGGGCCGAGGCTGGCGGGCGCCTGTAGTCCCACAAGCATTAACATAGGGAAAGGAACTAAGAGAAGAAGGCAAGGAAGAATGGAGGTTGAGAAACACCAAGGGAGGCAGAAGAAGCTTGACACAAGTTAGCCCAGAATCATGGCCAACATAGCAAACTCACAGCATAAGGGCGGACAAGAAAGCGGAAGACAATCTGTCATACAAAAAAAAAAAAAAAAAAAAGAAAAAAAAAAGAAAAGAAAACAGCAGTGAGACAAGCCATCTCCTTTCAAAAGGAAGGACTTTGGAAGTGGCTCTTGGTTTCTCTGAGACGTTTGAGTCCGACTTTCCCTTTGACGTCTCCTTCCCGTGCCCCTGCCAAGGATTGAGAGCTCTGGAACCTGACGTTGCCTTTGCTTCTGAGGTAGAAGGGCCATTTTGTTCCCTCTGCTGCATCACCTTGAGGTCTCCAAAATGCTCTGTGATCAGAGTCTTGTGGGCAAACCTGGACGGGCAGCTGCCCGGGTGGTTATCTGATGGGGCTTCAGAAATGGGTCCTCCTGCTCTCAGCTCTGTACCGACTTCTGCCATTAGATCAGTGGTCTCGATCAGGGGCGATTTTGCCCTGCAGAGGACGTTTGGCAATGTCGGGAAACATTTTTGGTAGTGACAGCTTTGCGGGGAGAGGGGTGGCCTGAGCATCTAGTGGGTAGAGGCCAGGGATGCTGCCAACCGTCCTACAGTGCACAGGGCTGGTCCCCTCAACAAAGAACAGTCCACCCTAAAGTAGAGCCTTCTCTTAACCTGCAGAGGTCCCTGGGAGGAGTTGGATACACTTAGGCAGATAGACGGTTAAATGACTGCCTTGATTATCAGCTAACACCTTCCGGGGCCTTGTGGGCAGACCTGGATCCAGGCTGGGTACCTGAGGGAGGGTTGAGCAACCCAGGAGGGAGAGAACGGGAGCTGAGAGCCCCCAAACTAAATGTCTCTACTTGAATCTTTGAAGGGAGAGGATGTGCTTCCCCCATAAGGGTCTCATTTCATTCTCTCCAAAGCCTTCCTCACTGTGTGAGCAAAGCTTGGGTTAGGGTCTAGTTTAGGACCTAGTACTCGTGTCTCTAAGGCTAGTATAATGAACCAGCCTTTCCTGATGTTGCAAGGTAGTTGCCTTGCAGCTTCAAGAGGCAAACGTGAAAACTTGGAATTTCCCATTGCTCTTACTGGGGTCAGAGCCAGTCGGCACATCTGCATGGAAGTTCCCGTGGAGAAATAGTAAGAAAAAAAACAACACACAAAAAAAGACCAGCCTACTGATCTACCAGGTCTGAGGTGTGGGTTGACCTTGAAGTTTATTCAGGGTGGGTGGAGCCCTTTTGCTAGGCCACCTGGTCTCAATTCTATCTGCATACAGGCTCTTGTGGGTACTGTGAGATTCTCACAGCTCACACCAGTCTATACTCTTCAGAAATCCTCATTTCACTTCCAGCAGATTCCGTCAAATGGCCCCAGGTGTCTGTCTGGCAGTGGGGGTGTGTGTCCTGGGTTCACGTGAGGCGACACACAGACCCAGTCCACAGAAACCCTTCTTTCTGAGCACCTGGGGGTCTGGAGCCTGAAGACCACAGCACAGTCTTGACTTTGCCTTGTCTCACTCAGAGAAAAGTCCCAGAGGAGCCATCTGGGTTACTTGGCCACTGGGGAGTTTGTGCAGAGGGCCTCTGATGAAGTTATGGGTGATCTGGAGTCCATCACGCCTGACAGTCTTCCGCCTCAACCCTCTCCTCCGTGTAGAGTTGTTGCAAACATTAAAAGGCATTTGGGGCCTGAAGGGAAGAGAAACAACATAATTTTGGGATGCAGAGGGGGAAAAATCTCTCTTGTTGTTGAAAAGAAAAATGTGACTTAGCAAGATACATGCGTGGCTGTTTCTCAGTGTTGTCTGAGGACTTGCAAAAATTCCATTTGACCTTTGCATCTTTTATTTTAACCATGGATAGGGCACTTTTCTCTTTTATATATTTTTTTCCTCCTTTCCTTTCCTGTTCTCCTGACCCCAAGCAACCTGGGTAGGTATTGTTAAGTAGGAATAATTCTAGACTTGGAGTAAGAAGATCTGTCACCAGCGAGCTGTGTGACCTGGCCCAAGTCATTGAACCTCTCTGGGTCCTACTCCTTTGTTCATAAGTTGAAGTCATACTGACCTAGGAGAAGTTGTTAAAAGGACCAAATGGGCTCATGGCAATGAAGGAACTTTGTGAAGTATGACAAAGAAGTGTTTTATTTTTGTAATTTTTATTTCCATAGGTTATTGGGGAATAAGTGGTGTTTGATTATATGAGTGAGTTCTTCAGTGGTGATTTGTGAGATTTTATTGCACCATCACCTAAGCAGTATACACTGCACCCGATTTGTAGTCTTTTATCCCTCGCTCCCTTCCTACCCTTTTCCCCTGAGTCCCCAAAGTCCATTGTGTTGTTCTTATGCTTTTGTATCCTCATAGCTTAGCTCCCACTTATGAGCAAGAACATACGATGTTTGGTTTTCCATTCCTGAGTTACTTTACTTTGAATAATGGTCTTCAGTCTCATCCAGGTTGCTGTGAATGTCATTAATTCATCCCTTTTTATGGCTGAGTAGTATTCCATCATATATATATGTGTGTGTGTGTATATATATGCGTGTATATATGTGTATATGTATATATGTGTGTATATATGTATATATTTATATGTGTGTGTGTGTATATATATATATAGTTTCTTCATCCACTCATTGATTGATGGACATTTGAGTTGTTTCCACGTTTTTGCAATTGTGAATTGTGCTGCTATAAACATGCATGTGCAAGTATCTTTTTGGATAATGACTTCTTTTACTCTGGGTAGATACCCAGAAGTGGGATTGCTGGACCAAATGGTAGATCTACTTTTAGTTCTTTAAGGAATCTCACTGTTTTCCATCGTGGTTGTACCAGTTTACATTCCCACCAGCAGTGTAGAAGTGTTCCCTGTTCACTGCATCCCACACTAGGATCTATTATGTTTTGATTTTTTTTTTATTACCATTCTTGCAGGAGTAAGGTGGTATCACATTGTGGTTTTGATTTGTATTTCCCTGATCCTTAATGATGTTGAGCATTTTTTCATATGTCAAACAAGTGTTTTTATTATTCGCGTTGAGGGATTTTTTACTCTCTTCCAGAGGAGACCTTCTCATAGTCCAAGGCAGGAATCTTTATCAACAGGCGTGTAACTTTCAAGCGCTTCTCTCACTTGCTAACCTCTTGCCTCCAGGGCTGAGGGTGATCACTTATTGGAGAAGACAAGGATGATGTGGGAGCAAGAAAGAGTAAGCATGTGGGGTTATTGCAACGGCGTCTGATTATAGATCCTGGTCCGCATTAGTCCCAAAGCCGTGTGCAAGGAGCAGAAATCATTCGTGTCTCCCTTATGGGAATCCATTCTCCCATCCCCCATTGGCCACTGTGCACTACATTCTGATTCTTCACCAGAGGTGGGATAATTCACTTTAGTAAGTTTCTTTCCCCAATAAAAGCCAGGTGGGGCCTAGGAAGTCCCACATCTGCCAGTCCAACCTCTTCAGTCTGAAGGTAGCCTCCCTTCCTTCTGCCAACTTCACTTGTTTCTTTTGTTCTTAAACCATTTTATTCTACCAGTAGCATCCTGCCACCTGGACATGCTGACTTTCCCTTGGAGGAGGAGAAAGCAGAGGCAGGAGAGGGTGAGCAAACAAGGGGAGGAAGAGATTAGAAGGAAGGGAGAGGCATGGCAGCTCATTAAAGAGGAATAAATTTTGCAGAGGGGAAACGAGAGGTCCCTCCCTCTGTATCTGTAAATCATCTTGTTTTATGGACGGGATGCAAAGTGATGTGGAGATGGGCTGGCCCTGATAACTAGGGTCATTTCTCCTACTTATGTCTGTCTGAATTTTAGGATGTTCCATCAGAGAACAACTTCGGGCTGGAAACTGCTAGGACTCCTCTCTTTAATTTATTGTCGTCATTATTGCTCTAAAATCAGAACCGGAGTTACTTAAGGAGGGCACTTTAAGAGTTTTATTAGAAAAACATGACTGGTGTGTTTCTGCTGCCTGTTTTCCCCAGAACACTCTATATCCCAAGCTGCTGTGTGGGCACCATGGATACAAGAACTGGATTTATGTAGGTTGTTTGAAATCACCTCAGTTTTAGAAAAGTTACATTGGCCAGGCGCAGTGGCTCATGCCTGTAATCCCAGCACTTTGGGAGGCCGAGGCAGGAGGATCATGAGGTCAGGAAATTGAGACCATCCTGGCTAAAACAGTGAAACCCTGTCTCTACTAAAATTAGCCAGGCATAGTGGCACGTGCCTGTAATCCCAGCTACTCGCGAGGCTGAGGCAGGAGAATCGCTTGAACCTGGGAGGCGGAGGTTGCAGTAAGCCAAGATCATGCCACTGCACTCCAGCTTGGTTGACAGAGACACTCTGTCTCAAAAAA
>NW_016807991.1:618879-622303 GCF_001698545.2 Rhinopithecus bieti | reverse complement strand
AAAAAAAAAAAAAAAAAAAAAAAAGAGGAAAGTTACATCTTGTGCTAGAAAGCTTCTTGCAGACCCAAGGGTCATCATAACTTCAGGATCTCAGACCTTGCATCTCTGTCTTGTTAACTGATCTCTCAACCAGAAAGACATTCCTTAGGGGCAGAGTTCGTAAACCAACAGCCTAGAGGCCTGGGTATGGGTGTGTTTATTTTTTACTGATACCTGGCGCTAAAATTGTTTGAGTTAGCTGCCAATTTTGAAATGGTGGATATTTCCTATGAAGTTTTGGATCTCTGGCTTTGATTGAAAAAGTGGGCCTGTTGAGGACACTGAGTCAGGGTTCTCCCTTGGCAATGGACTTTGTGGGTTGCAAAGTGCCTCGGGTTCATCATGGTTTCTCTTACCTTCTAGTTAATTCTTATGCCCAGCCAGCTTCATTCATTTCTGTTTGCTACCTGGTTACTGAAGCTACCTGAAGCTACATTCCTCTTTGCTACCTGGTCCTGAAGACCACTGAGTTTGAGACCCCTCTACCTTTGAGGAGGTCTTGAATGTTCCCCTGAGGGACATAAGGCAGGTGGTGGAACCTGTGATTGGAACTGGGGGGAACCCCTGGTTTGTGCAGCTGCTTCTCTTCTCTGTGCTGCAGGGCCCCTCCCTGGGATGTGGCCTTATGTGGCAGGTGTAAGCGCATTGGCCAGTTTGGAGGGAGATCTGCCCCCTATTAGCTGTGTGACCTTGGGCAAGTTGCCTTCCCTCTCTGGTCCTCTCTCACCTCTTGTATAAGGTAAACTGATTGGAGTACATTGATAGTTTAGTTAAAAAAAAATTGTAGCCACCTATTTGTGTAACCATTTTCACATAAGATTTTGTTTACGTGAAGGGATGGCAAATTGTAGCCATCCCTTCGTATAAACAAAATCTTAGGTAAAAGTGGAATCTGTGGGACGTCTGAATGGGGCAGCTGAAGGGGACTGGAGGGTCCTGAGAGGCATGCCCCGGTTTGCTATCCTTCCCGAAAGCCCCCAAGGGGAAGCCTCCAGACGACACACTGTAAGCCACCAAACTAGATGCTTCCTAAGATAGTATGAGTCTTACCTGATGTGAGCGAAATGGGAGCCCTGTGGTTTGCCAGGTGGTCGCTGGTAAATTGCATAGGGCTTACTCCAGTGGTGACTGGGTGAGGAGAAGGAAAGGTACTTGTATAGACTCCTGTGTAAATAGATGCTCATAACCTACGAGCGTCTGCTCTGTGGAAGGTGTTTTTTTTCCAGGCCCAGAAGCGTAAGATCTTCAGGGGGGTGGCAAACAAACGTAACATAAAGGAGAGTGTCTGGCTTGTGTCCTCTGGGTTTGTGATCCCCCTGATTTCAGTGTGTGAATGTGGCCAGAGCATCTGGGGAAGACAGGGAGAGTTGTCAGAGAGGAGTTTTGAGGAGACCCTGAAGGCTTACTGCTGTTAAGACTGAGCCATAGTGGGGAAGAAGAGATGGCCAGTTCAGACAGGGGAAGCTTGCTTTAAGCTGAAGACCGGAGGTGGATCTGGACAGGGCTTCCCAGGACTGGTAAGTACCTGGGTGGGACTGGAGCCATGAGGGTGAAGGAGGAGATGGGGTTGAAATGGTGGGTGGGGCCAAGAGGGGACAGGGTTTCTATAGCTGGCCTGTGAGTATGGGAGGCTTGGGAAGCTTGTGAGTTAGAAATTGACCTGGACTGGTCCTCTCAGAGCAGATTAGGGAGGCAGAGATGGTGGTGAGGGCTGGTCACTGGACTGGAGGGGCAGCAATAAGGGTCCAGGCCTTATCAGTGGCAGAGACAAAGCAGGGATGAAAGCAGGTGCCACTGGGGAGGTAGAAGTGACAGTATGGGGTCAGAATGCTTGTGGGGAAAGAGAGGGTGCACCCAAGATGATGTCAGAAGCGTAAACCTAAGCTAGACAAGTGGTCATTCTTTCCCTAATTATTTAACACACACTTCTTGAGTGTCTCCCCTGTGCTAAGATCTGGGTGCAGTGAATGAGCTGAGATGGAGAACACAGGAGGAGTTCTGGTGAGTTCCTGGAATCGCCTGAGTCTAGTGCTTGGGAAAACGTTGACTTGACCTCTAGAGATGGGGCTATGGAGTGAGGTGGAGAGGCCAGGGGTAGTGCTTTGTTTATTTAAATGGTGTTGACTGGGTTCCTGCTGCACATCACATAATACCAGGTTGTGGAGATAAACGCAGGTGTGGAGTCTTGCTGCTCAGACATATGGGAGATAAGCATATGAAGAAATTACAGGACAGTGTCAGCAGTGCTACAAGACAGGTAGGACCAAAGGGTGGAGCTGGACCCAGGGATGGCCAAAGTCTTTGTGCGAAGGGACTGGGGGTATCCACACCCAGGAAAAAGATGGAGTCATGGGCTGGGTCCGTAGTGGGAGAGCTGGGAGACTAAGGAGAGATGGATTCCTGGAGAACACTGCAGTGTTTAGGTGGGTGGAGGCCAGTGGGGATCAGGGGACATAGGAGGCACAGTGGGACTGGGGTGTGCAGCATGGTGGAAAAGGGGAGGAGGGAAAGAGTTTTACAAAGAGGATGAGGACTGATCATAATCATGAATATTCATAACAAACTGGTTGAGTGCAGACTGTGTACCATTCAGTCTTCAAATGCATTCTATGCATCACTTATTTTAGTTCAGAAGACAGCAATAGTAGGCATTCTTTTTTATACCATTTTGCAGATTGACACTCAGACTGGCAAGAAGAGGTGGTCGTTGGCTTCTGAGGTCAATGTTTCTCGCACTTTGGAGGCTCCTAATCCAAAGAGTTCCTTTCTGATCTGGGTGGAGGTCATCAGTGTTGGCTGAAATAGAACCGAAGCAAGCGAGCAGCTCTTCTGAGAGTCTTGAACTTAATTGCACCTCCCCTTTTCCACCCGGCCTCCCAGGCCTTGCTACACAAACAGGGAGAGGTAGGGGAGAGCGCTGTGTTAAAAATGTACTGTCTGTTTGGTTAGAGGACTTGGACTGTTCAGACAAGTCCTGTTCGCCCTGGCATTTCTCACTGTCGGAAAGGTGACTTGGTCTCTGTGCCTTTGGTCTCGGTGGGAGGAGGCGGGGAGGTGGAGTCCTGCAGGTGTGGTCGCCAGCCAGGATTTTATATGTTTTGCTGCCGAGGAGAGAAAGCACACACAGTTCAGGGCTAATGACAGGGCACCGCAGGTAGGAACATGACTGAGCCCTACAGCTTGCACATGTGTGGTTGGGCAAAAGACAATCGCAGATGTTCCTGGAATTCCCAAACCGGATACAAAATCGCTAGCAGGATGCAGAGAAAGAGGAATGAGCCAAGTGTTTTACATAATGAGAAGCTTGCCTCCCGCCTGGTCTCTCTCTCTCTCTCTCTCTCTCTCTCTCTCTCTCTCTCTCTCTCTCTCTCCCCCCCCCCCCCTC
>NW_016807991.1:483633-618393 GCF_001698545.2 Rhinopithecus bieti | reverse complement strand
CCTCCCTCCCTCTCTCCCTCTCTTCCTCTCTCCCTCTCTCCCTCCCTCTCAGCACCGTGGCAGGTCGGGCCTCCTTTTCCTGAAATCCCAAGGATTAGGAAACCAGCGTGTGTGTCTGGAGGGCGGAGGGCGGCTCCAGCAGACGGCCTTGTCTTGCTTTGGTCGGTTTCTATCCAGGATCTGTGCCTTTCCACCGGGTGTGGTGGGCCCAGAGGCAGCCAAGGAGTGTGCTCTTCTGACCAGATGCGCCTTGGTGCCTGGAATGGAAAAGAAATCAGGCATCGGGCCTAAGAGGAACTGAAAGCAGCCACCCAACTCTTTCCCAGGGCCCTCATTTTGAATAGAAGTCTCTCTGGGTGGCAGCAGACTCAGCTCTGGGCCATTTTGCCTCCAGCCTGGACCTCGGAGGCTGACATGGGGAGGGCTGGGTCTAGAGGAAGGGCAGAAACGGGGAATATTTGGAAGCAGAGGCTGCTGGACGCAGAGGCCTCCTGTTGGGGGTAGTACATGGGGCATCCTGGGGTAGTACTCATGGGGCAGGGGTCCATGCATCTGCCAGAGCCAAAATAATGAGCCAAGGCTCACATCACTGCAGTTGGCTCCTCAATTACGGTTCCTCCTATCACCCCCAGTACCTTCTATGACCCCCAGTACAAGGTGGCCCTGAACCATTTGTCAAATGCACCCACTCTCCTCCCTCTCCCCATTTCTAAAGGGTTCTTGGAGTCCATCTGAGCTGTGTTTCACTTGAGTGAAATGTTTAGGAGGAGTTGGTTCAGGAAGACTACTCCTTCGTGGTAGCCTTGATGGAAGGTTTTTCTGAACAAGTGATATAAATCCCAAGGGGTGGCTCCCTAGACACCTCCTTCTCATCACCTCCTAACATACGGGAATCTGTGTTTTTAAGGATGCTGAACCCGTGCATCCTGTGTCTCTGTCTGGAATTGCATTTCAGGTTCCAATCCTTGCTACAGTGAACCTGGTGAGTTAACTGTCTTCTCATCAGTTTCAGTGACTACCTCTACAAAAAGCAGAGAACATATTTACCTATCTCATATGTTAATATGAGAATGAAAACTGTTTTCCAAAAAAAAAAAAACCAACTGTTTTCCGTGTCAAGTTCTTTCATGGAACAAGTGCTTCATATGTGGGAACTATTACCATGATTATCATATTTCTTTTCAAAAGAAAAAATTCTCTCAGGGCTTCCATTTAAATATTTGATTCTAGACCAGGGGTTGGCTAACTACAGCCTGTGGGCCAAGACCAACCTGCCACCTGTTTTCGTACAGCTCGTGAGCTAAGAATCGTTCCCACATTAAAAGTTAAAATCAAAAAAAGGAATATTTTGTGACATGTGAAAAGTATATGAAATGTAAATTTCCAGGTCTGTAAATAAAGTTTTATTGGGACTCAGCTATACCTGTTCATTTGCATATTGTCGATGGGTGCTTCACGCCACAATGGCAGAGTTGAGTAGCTCCGATGGAGATATCATGGCCCACAAAGTTGAAAATGTTTACTCTCTGGTCCTTTACAGAAAAAGCTTGCCAGTCCCTATTCTAGATGACTGATTATTAAACAGGGAGGGTAGGAGTAGGTACCTAGAACAAAAACTGCTGGGCTTAATGCTGATTGGAATAGAGCCCTCGAACAGTTGGAAAAGAAGAAAATGCAGGTATCTTTGGTATTTTAAAATAAGAGAAGTAAAAAGGACACAGGGACTGAGTTTTTGAGAATCCTGTGCTGATGATGAAGTCATTTTTTTCAGAAGTAATCTCTAAGTTTCAGTACACAGGCTGTAGGTATTTGCAGAGGGTGTGTGTTCAATGGGTCAGGGTGGGGGTTGGCAGTGGGGAGTGGAAGGGGGAGGCTTGACTCATGTCCACCCTCCTCATCCCTCTGCCTTTCCACAAGTGGGAGCCACTCGTAGGAAAACAGAGCATTGCTTAGGAAGCTCAAGTTTTATTTCACCTGTTGGGCGTATTTGTCTGTTTATACTTTGCCTCATTCCACTTTCTTCTAGAAAGGATTTAAGGCAGCCAGGACCCTTCAGGGTCCAAAATCCCAGATCCTAGAAGAAGCAATGCCTGGGGGCTGTGTTTGAGGGGACTATGCAGAGTGAGGTGTCAGTGATGATTTCAAAGAGACCCTGGAGCTGAACTGTTTTTCAGTGGAGGGAACATTCTTTTCTTGCCTTTATCTCTCTGTCCCCTGTCACCCCGATCTCTGCTCCCACTCCCAACTCCTCAAAGGGCAAATTGTGTTGTGTTGGGTCTAATGGAGGAGAGAAGGCAGGGACAGAGAAGAGGCCGCCCGAAGTAAATGCCGATCCTTGCAAAGTGCCTAGCAAGCTGGGAGCAGCATCGAGCTGGGCTGAGGGGCAGCCCATAGGAACAAGCGCAGGGAGAAGGCTGAGTAATGGATGGGAGGCACAGTGGGCGACAGGGCTGAGAGCGCAATTTATGAGTCACCCCGAGCAGCTGCTCTTTGCTCCAGGGGAGCAACTCACACATTCCCAAGGGAGACAGTGCCTGGGAGACGTGACGTCGTTGTCACTGGGAGAGGAGTTTCAACCATGTGTGGCTTCGGAGGAGCTTGTTCCCATGCGTAACATCCAAGACTCTCAGGATGCAAAATCCCAGCCAAAAGGAGATGGGGCTCTAAGGCTACTTGTGCATGCTTGTATGTATGTGTGCATGTGTGCACAGGTGTGCATATGTGTGTGTGTCCGTGTGTGTGAAAGAGTGTGTCTCCTCCATGCTGAGACCTCATTATTAACTGCTGATCTGTGCATCCAGGGTGGTGAGAACTCTCATGGTTCGTGGGGAGGCGGCGGCTCTGTGACTAATAGCCCGCCAGTCCGTAGCCATCCCAACATTTTTCTCAAGGATGCTCCCTCCACAAAATCCTGCTCCAAACCCATGATTTGTATGAAACATTCCCTGTTCAACCACCACGGCTCCTCATCTGGCATGTGCATTCGGATCATGGTTAGAGGGGGCTGGCCACCTCTGATTGAATTCAGAAAGGCGAGGCCAGCCCTGTGCTGCCCACTGACTGTCTCCCAGGCATCAGCCTTAAAGTTCTGGTGATGATTCCCAGCTAAATGGGTGCATCAGGCCTTCTTGCTGCATGGATAGTTCATAGGGGAAGAAGGAAGAGCGCTCACTCACAGCCTGTCACTGCTGCAGTTTGTCTTGTAAACCTGAGAGGCACACAGCAAACCCAATGACCAGATACAAGGGAAGCAGCCTTTCCCTTTGCACAGTCACCATCCGTGGCTTTATAAAACCATTGTTTTTCCTCACCTGGGAAGCCCTTGGCCTGTCCCTTACTTCCTTGATAAGCCAGGCAAGGACATGAAAACCTTTAAAATATTGTATCTCTGTGGATATCTGAGCCCAAGAAAAGGAAGGATCTAGCATATGCCTCCTTAACAATGAAATGAAAACAGAGGGAGCTGAGACCAGGTTTAAATGAGGGTCAGTGGATAACACACGAATTGGGGACACAATTTGGTTGGGGAAGCTCGTCAATCCATTAGCTGTTTTCCAGCACACACTAGTACACAACACTTACTTAAAACAGGCTGAGTGCGGTGGCTCACACCTGTAACCCCAGCGCTTCGAGAGGCCGAGGCGGGAGGATCACTTGAGCCCAGGAGGTCAAGACCAGCCTGGGCAATGTAGTGAGACCTCATCTCTACAACAGATTTGAAAATTAGCTGGATGTGTTAGTACACACACCTGTGGTCCCAGCTACGTGGGAGGCTGAGGCAGGAGGATGGCTTGAACCCTGAAGGTCAAGGCTGCAGTGAGCCATGACTGTGCCACTGCACTCCAGCCTGGGAAACAGAGGAAAGCCCTGTCTCAAAATAATAATAATATAAAAAAGAAATAAAACAGACTTCCCCAAGAATAATAAGCCACAGTTACAAGTTCATATTTATAAGTTTATTGTTTTATTGAATCTATTTTTGGGGGTGGATACTTGTCAGTAGTCCCTGTGGGTGCCTGGGATGTTCCTCTTTGCATAGATGGCAAAAATTTCCAGTGAATTCCTCATTTCCTCCTGTTTTTTTGTTAACGCCCGTAGCTTTAAGGGCCTCTCACTTCCTCAGAGGCAGAGGAGGTTTGTGGACTGGGTGCTAAGCTAATACCCAGGAACTGAATTTTGTTTTGTTTGCTCCACCCACTCTTGGGTAGAGGTGCTGATAGGATGGCCACACTGTGGGCACAGCAAACAGAAATGACCAGCACTGCCCAGATAGGAGGCACACGTGCCCAGCTGATCCTTTGGTCCTGGGGAGCTACCTAAATCTCATGGGAAACCCACTTTCCTTTTTCCCCACCATGGACTTGGCTTTCTGTTTCCTTTCTGCTCTGCTCTTTCTGAAAATGCAAATGTGTGTCGGGCAGATCTCCTGTGCGGGGAGATTGGCAGAGCCCAGAGGGACACTTGACTGACCAGGACTTCTTCGTGGAGAGCTGTTTTCTGGTTGATTCTGTCTTGTGATCGATAGGAAACACTGGCCAGGCTTCTTATTTTCCAAGGCTGCTGCTTTCTGACAGGCTTTAAGGGATTAAGGGTTGAATACAGGTGGGTTTCTTCCCCCTCCTGCCTCTGTCACCTGGACATTGCCATGGCAATAATCCTCCCTGAAACAAAAATAAAGGGCAGAACCGGTTGGACAGAAAGTGTAGCCGAAAAGTCTTCCAGGGACACTGAGAGGTGAGGGACTTCGAGGCCGCTTGGGGCTCCATCGAGCAGCAATCCCCAACCTTTTTGGCACCAGGGACTGGTTTTCTGGAAGATAATTTTTCCATGGATGTGGTAGAGTGGGGTGGGGATAGTTTCTGGATGATTCAGGCACATGACACTTTTTGGGTACTTTATTTCTATTATTATTACATTGTAATATGAAGTAATTATACAATCCAGCATAACGTAGAATCCGTGGGAGCCCTGAGCTTGTTTTCCTACAACTAGACAGTCCCATCTGGGGGTGATGGGAGACAGTGACAGATCATCAGGCATTAGATTCTCATAAGGAACGCACAACCTAGATTCCTCGCATGTGTGGTTCACAATAGGGTTCACGCTCCTATGAGAATCTGATGCCCTCACTGATCTGACAGGAGGCAGAGCTCAGGTGGTAATGTGAGCAGTGGGGAGCGGCTGTCAATACAAATGAAACTTTGCTCACTCACCCACTGCTCACCTCCCTCTGTGCAGCCAGGTTCTTAACAGGCCATGGAGCAGTAACCAGGGGGAGTTAGTAACCTGGGAGTTAGGGACTCCTGCTATAGATCATGTCTGCAAGAGCAACGAGGTAAAAAAAAAAAAAAAAAGAGTGGCCTTGGGGTTAGAGGAACAGTATACATCAAAGTTCTATCAGCTTGTGCTTTAGAGAAAAGCTGCAGTTTGGTTCCTTCACAGATTAGGTGGAATGATTTTCTTTCTGCATCCAGCAATCCTGTCTGGTCTCCCTCCACCCATGGAGGGTTCAGAGCTGTAGCTCCATAATCTGTCACTGGAGTTGAGCTGGTTTGTGATTCACAAGGAGGAGAAGGAGGCTGGGGATTATAATCTGTTCTGCAAAATCTTGTGGGCTGTGCAGTGGTTGAGGTTTTTGGCTGCTTGAAAAGCCCTGAGGTTTTTTAGGAAGGCAGATTTTACTATGTCAGCACTGAAAGATTGGTTTTGGAATTTAGGGAGGAAAACCCACAATAGCTAGAAGAAGAGAGGTGAATATTATTCTCTGCTAAAAAGAAAAAATTCTTTTATTAGTCTCCTGGAGAGAAGTGGGACTGGCTTTTGGTGGATACAGGGTGGGCTGTCAGGAGTCACTTTACTTCTCTCTCTCTCTCTTTTTTTTTTTCTCTTTTAAAGTTCTCTGTGGAATGTTTGGAAGGGGTTGGCAGATATTAAAAGAAAATGCTGTTGGCTCCTGGAATTGTCTCAATGGCAGCACAGAGCGATGACCTGGGACTAGGTACCAACGAGCATCTCACTGCCCTGTTTCACTGGAGAGAGAGAGAGAGAGGGAGAGAAAGGGAAAGAGAAAGAGAGGGGAAAGGAAGGGGTGGGGAAGGAAGAAGGGAAGGGAGAGGAAGGAAGGAAGGAAAGATAGATTGAGATCTGTGTGGGGTGGTTTTGCATGCAGCCTCCCTCGGGGCAGGGAGGTGGTCTGGCAACCTGGCTGACCTTTCCAGGACTTCTCTAGCCCTGAAAGACAAGGCACATACATTGTTGGGTGACGAATTCAGATGAATGTGGCAGCTGCTTGTCCATTCACCCAACAGATATTCACTGAGTGCCTACTAAGTGCTAGGCGCTAGTGATGAACAAAACAGAAAAAAAACCTTTGCTCTCCCTTGCTAGAGTGAAGACAGACTCTAAGCTGATAGACAAATTAATCTGGAAGTAATAAATGCTGTGGAATAAAAGAGAGGGGTGAGGGATAAAGAGTGATGGAGGATGCAGTTAAGAGTGTGCCCAGGGTTGGGCGTGGTGGCTCACGCCTGTAATCCCACCACTTTGGGAGGCTGAGGTGGGTAGAACACCTGAGGTCGGGAGTTCAAGACCAGCCTGACCAACAAACAAAACAAAATTAGCTGGGCGTGGTGCTGCATGCCTGTAATCCCAGCTACTCGGACGGCTGAGACAGGAGAATCACTTGAACCTGGGAGGCAGAGGTTGTGGTGAGCCAAGATCGCATCACTGCACTCCAGCCTGGGAAACAANAGGCGCTAGTGATGAACAAAACAGAAAAAAAACCTTTGCTCTCCCTTGCTAGAGTGAAGACAGACTCTAAGCTGATAGACAAATTAATCTGGAAGTAATAAATGCTGTGGAATAAAAGAGAGGGGTGAGGGATAAAGAGTGATGGAGGATGCAGTTAAGAGTGTGCCCAGGGTTGGGCGTGGTGGCTCACGCCTGTAATCCCACCACTTTGGGAGGCTGAGGTGGGTAGAACACCTGAGGTCGGGAGTTCAAGACCAGCCTGACCAACAAACAAAACAAAATTAGCTGGGCGTGGTGCTGCATGCCTGTAATCCCAGCTACTCGGACGGCTGAGACAGGAGAATCACTTGAACCTGGGAGGCAGAGGTTGTGGTGAGCCAAGATCGCATCACTGCACTCCAGCCTGGGAAACAAGAGGGAAACTCTATCGCAAAACAAAAGAATGGGTCGGGTGCGGTGGTTCACGCCTGTAATCCCAGCACTTTGGGAGCCTGAGGCGGGCGGATCACGAGGTCAGGAGATTGAGACCATCCTGCCTAACACAATGAAACCCTGTCTCTACTAAAAATACAAAAAAATTAGCTGGGCGTGGTGGTGGGCACCTGTAGTCCCAGCTACTCGGGAGGCTGAGGCAGGAAAATGGCATGAACCCGGGAGGCAGAGCTTGCAGTGAGCCGAGATTGCACCACTGCACTCCAGCCTGGGCAACAGAGCGAGACTCCGTCTCAAAAAAAAAAAAAAAAAAAAGAGTGTGGCCAGGCCAGCCACGGTGGCTCACGCCTGTAATCCTAGCACTTTGGGAGGCAAGGAGGGTAGATCGCTTGAGCTCAGAAGTTTGATACTAGCCTGGGAAACATGGTGAAACCCTTTCTTTGCAAAAAATACAGAAATTAGCCAGGCATGGTGGTGCATGCCTGTAGTCTCAGCTACTTGAGAGGCTGAGGTGGGAGGATCATCTGAGCCCGGGGAGATTGAGGCTGCAGTGAGCCATGATTGCACTACTGCACTCCAGCCTAGGCAACAGAGTGAGACCCTGCCTCAAAAAAAAAAAAAAAAAAAAAAAGAGTGTGGCCACGAAAGGTTTCCTCAGGAGATAACATTTGAACAGAGACTGGGCAGATACTTGGGGGAAGAATGTTCTAGACCAGTGGTCAGCCGACTGTGGCCCTTGAACCAAATCTGGCTGGCCACTTGCTTTTGTAAACAGTGTGATTGGAGCCCAGCCACACCCATTTGTTTCCCGGTCATCCGTGGCTGCTTTCTCACTGTTGTGGCAGAGCTGAGGAATTGTGACTGGGGCCTCCTGGCCCACAAAGCCTAAATAGTATCTGGCCCTGGACAGAGAAAGTTTGCCAGCTTCTGATCCAGGCAGGAGCAGAGTGCATATGCCATTCTTTACCTGTCTATTCCCCCAGTGATGGACACCTACATTGTCCCAAACTCTTTGGCGCCACGAGAGACAACCCTTCAATAAACATCGTTCCCAAGTCACGGGGTTTACCTGTGTGGGATTCCAGGGGTGGAGCTTCTTTATAGATTTAAGGTGAGCAGAGGAGCGGAAAACTGCCGACAGTCTCTTTTAATCAGATTAGAAAACCTGCCTCATCCCATCCCACTGTACAGCACTCTTTTCATACTGGGGCTGTTGATTCTCTCGGGGATGAACATGGCTTTGTTTAGGGCCTATCCTACCTCTGGCTCATTCATTCTCAGGAGTTTGCCTGTGTCATCAAACGTGGTGATGCCTGTGTCATCAAACGTGGAGAATGAATGAGCCAGGCATCTGGGACCAGGGACCACATTTACACAGGCACTGGGAAAACCAGAAAAGCCTGGGAAATGTCAGGGGCAGGGAGGGGATGTGGTGCTGTTCTGAACTGCGGTGTTGTAACCTCTCTGTAGTATAGAAATTTAGAATTTGTGTTTGTATTTCATTTTCCTTCAAGGTCCTCTAGTCTAGCCCAGAAGCTTCCTGGGCTTCTGGGAAAGAAAGTCCAGATTTTTCTCTTCATCAGCAATCAATCACACATCGCCCTATGCCATCTCTTTAAGCTTGTGCGAGAACACAGGGTTCTCGGTTCGACCATGGCTCCCATGCCTGGCTGGTCCCTGCATGGCTAACTCTGGAATTTTATGTGGCAGGTTCAGTGAATATTGATTGATTGGTTGATGGCGCAGACCATTGATAGGATAGCAATGATAAGTTGCCTTCCAGAGCAAGATCCACATTTTATTCCTCCCTCTATTTCCAGGGCCCAGCAAAGCGCTGACCCGTAATAGGGACGTTGCAGATTCTTTATGAATAAAGAAACACCACCTCCTGTCAAGCTCTCCTAAGCGAAGTAGAAATTTGTTCGTTAAAAAACAATCATTTATGTTCTAAAGCTGAGCAGAAATGAGTCCAGATGTTGTTGTTTGTGTGTATGTGTGTGTATGTGTTTTTGGAGGAGGTGTGTCACGCTGAATAGACAGTTGAGAGCCTCCTGGACGTGCCTATGGCACAGACCTGACCAGCGTTTCTGTCTGGGCTACAGAGGACATGAATAAGGGCCTGGAATTCCGTGTTCTCACCTGGTGGTCTTGGCTCCTCTGTGCAGATCTGTGTCTTTCTCACCATCCCAGGCCCAGCTCCATGTCTCAGCGTTTCCACAAAGCAGCTTCAACCCTCAGAGATTTTTCTCTGGACTTTGTAGCATGTAGTAACTGTGCCATTCATCAGCAATCAATCATGCATCTCCCCGTGCCATCTCTCTAAGCTTGTGCGAGAACACAGGGTTCTTGGTTAGACCGTGGCTCCCATGCCTGGCTGGTCCCTGCATGGCTGACTCCAGGATTTTATGTGGCAGGTTCAGTGAAGATTGATGGACTGATTGATGGCCCAGACCATTGATAGGGTAGCAATGGTAAGTTGCCTTGTTAATATCTGTCCCTAGCCTATCTGGGCTTGGCTTTCCTAACTACAAAGTAAGGATCTCCAGGCAACATCAGCTTTGCTTATAGGGAAGCAGCATGTCGAGGGGATAGCCCTATGGGGTTTGGAACGAGCAAATCTGGTTAAAGCCTCAGTCCACAGTCTTGTCATTTATGGGATGTGTGACCTCCAGGTTTCTCACCTGACCACTGGGAATAATAAAAGCTGATTCTTAGGGTGTCTTTGGAAGTGCACATAGCAGAGTGCACAGAGGGCCTCTACTCCCACTCCAGAGGGGGGATCCCCAGAGACAGGGCTGGAGGACAGTGAGCATGTTTTGCTGAAGGTCCCAGAAGCCCCTTTTGTGGTTGTGATTTCATTTAGAAGCCTGGTGCTGGTCCCTGAGACAGAGAAGTACTTTGAGCAGTGCTGATATCAAATCTTCAAAACTAGACTTTATTTTCTCTGGCATCTATTTAATTGACAGTCTTAACTTTACGTGAACCAGGAAGTTTGGCAATTTAACTTCCTTGTGATCTCAGGAGAAGGAGGTGAGGAATGAAAATGCCAGAGAGGGCCAGGTGCGGTGACACACACTTGTAATCCCAGCACTTTGGGAGGCCGAGGCAGGCGGATCATGAGGTCAGGAGTTCGAGACCAGCCTGACCAACATGGTGAAACCCCATCTCTACTAAAAGTACAAACATTAGCCAGGCATGGTGGTGTGCGCTTGTAATCCTATCTACTCAGGAGGCTGAGGCAAGAGAATCACTTGAACCCTGGAAGTGGAGGTTGCAGTGAGCTGAGATCATGGCAGTGAGCTGAGATCATGACACTGCACTCCAGCCTGGGCGACAGAGCGAGACTCCATCCCAAAGAAAATGCCAGATAGGAGAGGCAGATGGAAGAAAAACATCCCGTGGAAAGCCCAGCGATAGGCGGACCAAGGAGCCTCTGATAGCGGCATCACCAGTTGGGTGCTGGGGGCTTAGGAGGTAATGGAGCAGGCTCTCCCCCTGCCCACTGGGTGGCTGCCAATGCAGATTTTAATTACTTCCTTTGCGTAGCTTTGCTGCTGCTGATTTTTAAACATCAAAAGCAGCACATGTATAAGCCTTTGCCTCCTACTTTGAGTATTAGGGCAGTGACATTTTCTTTAGCCTGGGGATTGCCATGCACAGTGTGGTGTTGGAGAACATTAATGCTGGAGGAAGCCTTGAGTTCTAGGCCATGTTCTGTTACAGGCTGAATCTGTCCTGGGACACGTCACAGAGCCTTTCTTCCCAGGCCTCAGTTTCTCCTTTGATTAGGTGGAAGAAAGGACTAGATCTTTCTTGTAAAGCCCTTCTGGGACTTAACAACATTCCTGAACGGGCCCACCCTTGTTTTCCATTGATGCCCCGTTAGCCTCCTTTCTCTGCCCTCTAGGCAGTTGCTCCAGCCATGACAAGCAGGTGTCCACTGAGATCTCAAGATCTGATAAGCAGGCCCGGACACCAGGGAAGGGGCCTGGAACGAAAATTGTTTCCAAACACCCTTGTTTATGACTTCCAGAAATGGTTACAGCTCTTCTCATCAGGCAGCACAGATTGGACCCCTGCCATGAACGGAGCCACTGGGATGATGGCATTTGGCTACCAGGGATCCAGAGCACATGCCTGCCCTGGGGACATTAGATCGTGACTCAGGAGCTAGAGCAGACGTGGGCGAGAAGGACTGCTTCTCTGTTACAGGTTTTCCTAAACTGGAGCCATTTTAGTACAACCTTACTATTTAAACCCATTTAAGTGTTTTTTTCTTTTTCTTTTTTTTTTTTTAAGTGAACTGATGCAAAAGCAGTGGTTCTTAACAGAGGAGGTGTTGTGGGGTTACCCCCAGGTCGCATTGGGCAGTGTCTAGGGACATTTTTGGCTGTCCCAGTTGGGTGGTGGAGGGATGCTCTGGCATCTCGTGAGAAGAAGAGGCCAGAGATGCTTAGCATCCTGTAAGGCACAGGACAGCCCCCACCACAAAGAATGATCTGGCCCCAAATGCCAATAGGGCTGAGGTTGAGAAACTCCAATTTAAAGAAACAAGATTTTGGCCAGTCACGGTGGCTCACGCCTGTAATCCCAGTGCTTTGGGAGGCCGAGGCGGGTGGATCACCTGAGGTTGGGAGTTTGAGACTATCCTGGCCAACATGGTGAAACCCCGTCTCTACTAAAAATACTAAAATTAGCTGGGTGTGGTGGCAGGCACCTATAATCCCAGCTACTCAGGAGGCTGAGGTGAGAGAATCTCTTGATCCTGGAAAAAGAAAAAAACAAAGAAACATGATTTTAAAATGAAATGTAGTACGTTGGTATCACATAGCATAGATTCAAAGTAATTATACACATAATGAGTGCAATGAAATCAAAACAGTGTTTATAAATTCTAGGTAGCTGCAGTTGTGTGCCGAGCCTTTGAGTTTGAGGGAGGTTATTGCTGTCTCTATAATGAAGGGAAATTGGCGTGGGGACAGATGTTACAGACCCGGCAGTGTCAAATGGAGCCTTTCTCCTGAAATGGAATCAGTAGGATTAGAAGAGAATTGACAGGCAGGTGGATCACTTGAGGTCAGGAGTTCAAGAACAGCTTGGTCAACATGGTGAAACCCCGTCTCTATTAAAAATACTAAAATTAGCCGGGCGTGGTGGCGCGTGCCTCTAATCCCAGCTACTCAGGAGGCTGAGGCAGGAGAATCACTTGAGCCAGGGAGGCAGAGGTTGCAGTGAGCCGAGATGGTGCCAGTGCACTCCAGTCTGAGCAAACAGAGTGAGACTGTCTCAAAAAAAAAAAAAAATGGAAGAAGGAGTCGCGTTCTCCTTCGGTGATTACACACTGTTCTGTGCTGTCTGCCCACCCCCTAAAACCAATCCAGGCACCCCCACGATGTTCCCCATCCCAAACTTTGGGAAGCAGTGTCTTAGTGCCAGGCACACAGGTATGAGCTGCTACTAAGTCAGTGCCTCCCTGCCCCTCTGGCTCTGAGAATGTGAGAGCTAATCATTAGACCTAGATGGGAATCTTTTTTTCTCTTTTTTCACAGGTGGTTATAATAATAATAGCCCCTTTAGGCACAGGCTTTTCATCTTCAAAGCGCTTTATAAACATGAGCTAATCTTCCTGCTCCCCAGTGAGGTCAGAAGTCCTGTCTTTTACGGGATGGTGCCACCAAGGCAAGAGAGATGAGTGAGTCACTGGCAGTCCCGGCTGGGAGTTAGGTGAGGTTAGGGTTGGGATTCAAGTTTACAGTTGCTGGACTCCTGGACATGTCCTTCACCGGGCCACACCTTTCTCTTAGCCAGCCCTGTCTTGGTATTTGTGCCAAACCTCAAATTCAGGCGGGTCTGGAGAGAGCAAGGGTGACATTTCTTTTCTGGGCTGCTCTTACAGAAGCTCCTAATGCTTTCCTTTTCTTTTTTAAAAAATTTCCCCTACGGCAGGTAAACCCCCACAAATCAGGGAGTTACTTTAAGAAAATATTTTCCTTGTGGACCCTGGGTCCCAGGATGGCGGTGGGAGCAAAGCTGAAGCAGTGTTTCTTTTCATGGACTCTGTTTGAAGATGTCTGTGGCTGGCAGAGCCAGAGCCGTAAGGACCAAGGGTGTCTGGCGGTGAGCCGTGACCGCTTCGACAGGGACCACCAGGGTGCACGCAGCCTCTGGGTGCCTGTGGGCGCTGGGGCATTTCCTTTGCGCCCATCACACTTCTGAACTTGGCCAGGAGGGGAACCAAGGGGAGGTGTCAGGGGAGAACCCATGCAGTGGGCTTGGGAGGCAGATGCTGCAAGGATGACAGCAGCCATTTCATACCTTTTCCCGAAAGTTAAAAAAATAATGAAGTAAAATCCTCAGGATTCAAGCGACATTTAAATCTGCTCCTGGAACACCACGTGTCTCTGGGTCCTGTGGTTTCATGGGGAGCTGACCCCACTGGAAGTATGTGGGGTCCTTTGGCACTGGGCTCTCACATGCTGTCTACTGCAGGATTGAATACATCAAGGCAGAAAATGTCCTTAAAGCTGGAGCTTGAGAGGTGGGCCTGAGTGTGTTTTTGTTTATGTTGGTTACGCTAGCCGTCCCCAACCTTTCTGGCACCAATTTCATGGAAGACAATTTTTTTCATGGACCAGGGATGGGGTGGGGTGGAGTTGGGGAGATGGGTTCGGGATGATTCAAGCACATTATACTTACCGTGCACTTTGTTGCTAGTATTATTATGTATTACATTTTAGTAATATGTAATTTATTACATATATTAGTATTATTACATATTACGATTATTTCACTGTATATTACATTGACTATGTAGTGAAATAATTATACAACTCACCATAATGTAAATCAGTGGGAGCCCTGAGCTGCTTTCGTTGCAACTAGATGGCCCTGTGTGGGGATGACGGGAGACAGTGACAGAGCATCAGGCATTAGGTTCTCATAAGGAGCCCACAACCTAGATCCCTCACATGTGTAGTTTGCAATAGGGTTCTGGTGCCTGTGAGAACCCAACGCCGCCACTGATCTGACAGGGAGCGGTCATGCCAGTGATGGGAAGTGGCTGTAAATACAGATTAAGCTTCACTCATTCCCCAACTGCCCAACTCCTATTGTACACCCCAGCTCCTAGCACACCATGGACCGGTACCAGTCTGTGGCCCGGGGGTGGCGGGGGGGGGTGGGGACGCCTGGGTTACACCACCAGTGTGGGTTGAGCCAGTTTTCTGTGGCACCACTGTGTGCCTGCCATCAGCCATGGGACATTCTGAGTTGCTCTAAATCTTGTCCATGGAGAAGTGGACACTCAGCTCACAGCTGTGCATTTTCCTAAAGTCTTTACTTTCTTGTCCTAGCTAGGGCTGCTATAACAAAATGACCATAGACTGGGCAGGTTAAACAACCTTATGCCTCACGGTTCTGGAGGGTGGGAAGTCCAAGATCAGAGTGCCAGCATGGTCAGATTCTTGGTGAAGGCCCCATTCTTGGTTTATAGATGGCTTTCTTCTTGACTCACAAGGTCAGGGTTGGGGGTGAGGGAGTTGGGGGGCAAGAGGAAGCTCTCTCATATCTCTTCTTATAGGGGTACTAATCTCGTCATGGGGACTTCATGACCTGATTATCTCCCAAAGGCCCTAACTCCAAACACCATCGCATTGGGGATTAAAGTTTCATTGTGTGAATTTCGGGAGAAACACAAACATTCAGCCTGTAGCACCTTTCTATGGGATCTTGCTCAATCATAGGTACAATGATGGGGATGGCAGCCATAAAAAAGAATGAGTTCATGTCCTTTGCAGGGACATGGATGAAGCTGGAAGCCATCATTCTCAGCAAACTAACATAGGAACAGAAAACCAAACACTGCATGTTCTCACTCATAAGTGGGAGTTGAACAATGAGAACACATGGACACAGGGAGAGGAACATCACATGCTTGGGCCTTTGGGGGGTTGGAGGGCAAGAGGAGGGCGAGCATTAGGACAAATACAGAATGCAGGTGGGGCTTAAAACCTAGATGACGGGTTGATAGGTGCTGCAAACTACCACGTCGCATGTATACCTATGTAACAAACCTACACGTTCTGCACATGTATCCCAGAACTTAAAGTAAAATTAAAAAGAAATAAAATAAAATAAAATAAAGCACTGGGGATGGATGGGGAAAAGAATGCAGAACAATTCACCACTCAGATCCAAGAGCAGCAGCAGAGTCTAGGCCAGGTTCCTCCTGCATTTGTCCATGAACTTCATTGCTTCCCACTTGTAGGATGCGCAGAACTGTGAGAGCTGGCAGGAGGGGCTCCAAGAGCCCCAGAGCCAGTACAGCACTGGGAATCTAGGCTTCAGTTATCTCCAGTCCCCTGTTTGACCACAGGCAGCTCATTTCTCCCATAAAGGGCAAATCGGTTGTTGGAACAGACTGCTGTGGGCTACCTGTCATCTCACCCTTTGTTCCTAAGAGATCTGGTTCCCCAGAAAACAGAAGTGTAGCCTCGTGGTGGCCTGGTATCCTCCTAATATTTCAATCATTTCTTCAGGCTTCCTCGTTACCATGGTTTCTAACTACACGCAGGTAAATGATATGCAGATAGAATAGGGTGAGGACAAGGGACGGGGCTCAGATTGGAATAACAATACCCCTCTCTGGGCACTTTACCTGGCTGGTAGCCTCCTCGCTGCCCTTCTCCATGAAGTGCAGGCTCTTCCTGCCTCCCTCTGCTAGCAACTTCTGTGCTGACTTTCCCTTATGCCTCTTAACCCCTTACTCCCCAAATCACAAATAGAGATGAGGTCACTGAGGAGCACAGCCTCTCCAGTTTGTTTGTGCCTCATCCTCTTTTCTGACCTTGACTCTTTTCAGACAATTTCTGACATTGAATTTGCCCACACTCCCCGACCCCATGCCTCCCAAGCAGTTGCTGCTTAGTTCTTGCCCAAGTCTTGGGTTGTGATTCTCTCCGCAGCTGAGCCCAAAGAATTGTGGGTGCAACTGAGAACTGATATGAATCATTACTCCCTCTCTTCTCTCTGACCCTCTGTCTGTGATCCTCTGTAAGGGGCTTTATTAGCTTTAAACTTTTCTTGGACACTGCCCTTTAATATTTTCCTTCCTTATACAGGGAGGTCGGGATTTCTGGGAATCCTCTATCTTATTTTAACAGCTCACACATTCCTTCTTCTTGGAAATCCAAGTCCAGCTTTTATGACCCTGTGGTTTGGTACCCTGCAAACCTCATCAGATCTAGTTGCCCCTCCTTGGTCCTTCTTCCCTGTGGTTGCTCACCTCCTGATAGTTCAGTATTGACTACCCCAGGCTCCTGCAGACCCCACCTCCTGCTTTCTGAACAGGAATGAGCTTCGACTCTTGGCCTCTGCTCTGAAGTCCAATCTCCTGCCATGGTTTTGACCACACCCCTCATAAAAATCACTCCCAACCTTGCATCTGAGCCCTTGAGATTTCTCCAAGTGTCAGCTCTGTGTGGCCCCCTGTACGTCCACTTCAAGTCCCGTGATCCTTGAAGTCCAGCGTACCCCTGTCCTCGTTTCCAGGCTGATCTCTGCTCTAGGCTCCTGCATTTCTCATTAGGGTAAAATAACGTGTCTGGACATCAACATTGAACTCTATTTTTATTCCTTGACCTTTTGGCTCTTACTCAGCTGGTCACCATGATTTAAATGCCCTACCTGTAACACTAGCTTTTAATTTATTAGTTATTTTTTGAGACAGAGTCTCGCTGTGTTGCCCAGGCTGGAGAGCAGTGGCGTGATCTTGTCTCACTGCAACCTCCACCTCCCAGGTTCAAGCAATTTTCCTGCCTCAGCCTCCAGGTAGCTGGGATTATAGGCGTGCACCACCATACCCGGATAATTTTTGTATTTTTAGTAGAGACGGGGTTTCACCATGTTGGCCAGGCTGGTCTTAAGCTCTTGGCCTCAATTGATCTGCCCAACTTGGCCTCCTAAAGTGCTATGATTACAGGCATGAGCCATAACACTAGCTTTTTACAAATAAGAGCTTTACCTTGTTCTTCTCTGTACTTTCTGGGAGTACATTACATGCTGCCATCTTTAGGTGTGTTCTAAGTGAACCAAAGGCATTGTTCTCCTACCTGGACAGATCTCCATGGCAATGCCCTGGCCAGCAGGCTAAGACCTCATCTCCAGAGCTTCTTACTCTTTTGAACATTGAAGACCCATTTAGTACTACCTTGTTTCACAGACTCCTATGGACTAATGATTTAATATTTTATCTAGTAAATATTTGGAAAATAGTGGTCTATAGGAGTTGGAAAATACAACATGTTTGTGTAAGAAGTTACATATTCAATCTTCCAACAATGCTTAGTGTCCTTGGGTCTTGTGGGACCCTAATGTCAGTGCTGTGGCCTCTCAGGAATTTATGGCTGATGTTTGGTGACCACCCACCCACACTTTTGCATCAGTTCCTGATTGCCTGTCACTGCAGTTTAGCCTACATACCTATAGGTTATGTATAACTAGTAGGTTATACATGTGTTGCCTCCTGCTAAGAGGTTTTCTGCTTCCACGCTGGACTCTATCCTGAAAGTGAGCTCTTTGACCTGGTACCTAGGTCCACCCCTGGCTCCTTGTCTCTCCAGCCTTAACATGAATTCCCTTTTGACATATAGAGTCCATTCTGTGCAAAAATTATTCCCCTGGCAGCCATGGAAGCTCCAGTTGCTTGATGCTGGTTCTTATTATTAGACTTAAAAGCCCAACCCTTTCAACTCTTAAGAGCTCCCTGTCTCTCAGACCCATGTTCCACCTTTCTGACCTCTCCAATCAGTGGTACTTCCTCCTTCACCTCTGAGTGGCTTGTGCCACAGGTTTGTACTTAATGTGTGCTCATGTGCTGTCTTGCTTTTATATACACACGTGCATGTGCACACACTTTTTAAAAAAACTTTTACTTTGGAAATAATTTTAAACATTATCAAAACATCACAAAGAACATTCATAACCGCTTTACCCGGATTCACCTGTTACTAACATTGTGCCCCATTCACTTTTTCAGTTTATCTTCCTTTATCCCTTTCTGCAGTTTTTTTCCTAAACCATTTGAAGGTAAGCTCGTACAGCATGGGCCTTTACTTCTAAATACATCCGTGTCTATTTCCTAAGAAGAGAGATTCTCTTATAGAACTGTAACTCTGTTATCGCCTTTATAAATTTACATTGATACGATTATTTTATCTGCTCGCCTTCCATGTTCCAGTTTTCTCAGTTGGTCTAATGCCATCCTTTATGACACAATTTCTCTCCAGTACAGAAGCCAGTCTAGACTGGATAAAGAAAATGTGGCACATATACACCATGGAATACTATGCAGTCATAAAAAAGAATGAGTTCATGTTCTTTGCAGGGATATGGATGAAGCTGGAAAACATCATTCTGAGCAGACTACCACAGGAACAGAAAACCAAACTCTGCATGTTCTCACTCATAAGTGGGAGTTGAACAGCGAGAGCACATGAACACAGGGAGGGGAACATCACACACTGGGGCCTGTCAGGGAGTTGGGGTCAAGGGGAGGGAGAGCACTAGGACAAATGTTGAATGCATGTGGGGCTTAAAACCTAGACAATGGGTTGGTAAGTGCAGCAAACCACCATGGCACATGTATACTTATGTAGCAAACCTGTGCTTTCTGCACATGTATCCCAGAACTTAAAGTTTTAAAAAAAATCCAATCTAGAGTCAGATATTGCTTTAAATTGTCATATCTCATTAGCCTCCTTAATCTGGAAGATTTCTATAGCCTTTCTTTGATTTTGATGACATGGATATTTTTGAAGGCTATTATAGTTTCCCTCCATTTTTTTTAATGGAAAATTCCCATTTGTGTTTGAAGTTTGCTTTTGATTAGATTGAAGTTATGAATTCTTCGCTACAATGCTGCATAGGTGATGTGATATTGTTCCCAGCATGCCACATCTGGAGGTACGCAATACCCATCTCTTTCTGATGGGTGATGTCAGTTTTGATTATCTATGTAAGATGTTGTCTGATTTCCTCACTGTACAATTAATGTGTTTTTCCTCCCTTGTAGCTAATAAGCAATCAGTAGAGAGACACTTTAAGGATATGCAAAGATTCTCATTCTCAAAGATTGCCTTTCAGATTTAGCATCCGGTGATGATTCTTGCTTGATCAGGTCTTCACCATAATGGTTGTAAATGATTTTCCAACTCCAGTTCTCCCTCAGTATTTGCTGTTTGGCTCTTGGCGTTCCACTGTTAGCAAGAGACATTCCTGTATTCCTATTTATTTGTCTGTGTGTCTGTTTATTATTGGTATAGGCTCATGAATTCCTAATTAGTCAATGGTTCACCTATCACTACTTTGCTTAATTATTTTGGTGCCCAAATTGTCCCAGATTTGGCCTCTGGGAGCCCCTTCAAACTGGTTCCCATGCTGTTACACAAACACACCTTTGCTCTATTGTAAGCCCCTTGAAACATTATATGCCTCTTGAGAACACGTTAGTATTGTGACCCACATATGGTGGTAACTTGAATGTGTGTGTGTTGGGAGGTAAGATGTGTTTCTTGGATACTTTCTTGGGTTCCTTCTTGCTATTGTTAAGTAACATCTATAATGCAAAGATCTAAACCACATCCAACCAAATTGTTTTATGGTTAGGAACTTCGACATGTCAGAGCACCAAAAAGTTCTACTGATTTGCACTGGGAAATTCTAAGAGTATTGATCTTTGATATTAGATTCTCTCTTATCTGTGAGCCTCTTTTTACCAAGCTGTGTTGCATATTAATATCCATTTTTGATATTCACATGAGAAAGATCAAGAATCTTCAAGTGGAGATGATTTTTGTTTTTAAACCAGGAATTCTAAACGCAGATATCTGCAAGGTTCAGGAAGAAGATCCAAATGAATGAGTAAGGCCAATGCTTTAGCATGATGTGGATTGTCGTACCCTGGAGAGCACATACCCTTTCTTAAAGAGACAGCAGTTTCTCAGCATTAGTGATTTATTTCTACGTAGGAACACAGGTGCAGGATTGCCAGATCTTCTCATTTTTTCAAGACCGTCCAGAAATCCAGATTTTTATGTAACATCTTAAAATGTTCTAATCTTTGCATCTCATCACCTAATTCCAAAAATATGAAAGCACATTTCATTTCTACAAGCCAAGCCAGCTCGCTGAAGGACTTGTAGCCCATAATTATATCAAAGTACAGAGTCAGAGAATTAAAAGTTGACCTTTCCTGAGTTTGAGGATAGAATCTGATGATTCTGTGATTTCTTATCTAGAAGTGAAAGCGTTTAACATTCCCTTTAAAGTTTCATTAAAAACACAAAACAAGATGTAAAATCCATACATGTAACACCCGAACAATTTTCTTTTCATGGTAAATTGCAAGCATACAGCTAAAGATTACCACCCCCCCCACAAAAAGTCACCGTTCCCAGTAGTTTTCCAAGTTTTCACCTGCATGAAAATTGATTTGGACCCTTCTCCAGAGCACCATTCATAATCCATCTCTCTTGGCCAGGGAGGTCACAGTGTGTCCTCCAGCAACTCTGGCTAGAACATAAGACTAGAGGAGGAAAGTGCTCAGATTAGAAAAAACTGAAAAATGTCCTATCATGAGATCCACTTCTGGTAGCATTCCTACAGAAACAGGACACAGAGAGATGTTCAGAAAAGAAAGCAAAGGGTCAAGTGTAAACTGATAGGTCTACTTCAAACATGAACCAAGAGGTTTTATTTGATTATATAGGTCAAAAGACTTGTGGAGCTTGAGGGCCCCACAAATCGGAAGCCAGCTTATCTACTCATAGCAAGAAGGAGGACAGAAAATACCATGGGCATCTGAGAAATGTACTGTGTTATAAGTTGGCATTTGTGATTTTTCTTTAGAAGAAAAAAAAAAAGAGATGGAGCTCTAGGCATAGTGTTTGACTGAAGTGGAATACCGCATATTTTTTTTGGTGTGTATTTGCTTTAGCAAAGTAATAAAACAAAAATTTATAAAGCGAAGGTTTTCTTGGTAAGAATTCAGAGGAAATATTTGTGAAGTCTTGACCAACTGCACATACTGAAGATGATCTCCCTCTGGAAATGACTTTGTAGCAAGGGGGAAAATGACAGTCTGGGCATATGTGTTAAGGGGACAGTGGTCCTCACAATCCATCTTTGTTCAGTACCAGAAAAGAAGATAACAATAATTTATCTCCAGACATTGGATCAGTAGTTTACCTGATCCAGTCTTCATCTGCATGATGAAAAACGGATCTTATAATTGCAACTTATATACACAGTACATTTCTCAGATGTGCGTGTTATTTTCTGTCCTTCCTCTTGCTATGGATAGATAAGCTGGACTTCCGATTTGAAAGGCCCTCAAGCTCCACAAGTCTTTTGACCTATAAAATCAAATAAAACCTATTGATTCATGTTTGAAGTAGACCTATCAGTTTACACTTGACCCTTTGCTTTCTTTTCTGAACATCTCTCTGTGTCCTGCTTCTGTAGGAATGCTACCGGAAATGGATCTCATGATAAGGCTTTTTCAGTTTTCTTCTGATCTGAGCACTTTCTTCCTATAGGCTTGTGTTCTAGCCAGAGTTGCTGGAGGACACACTGTGACCCACCCTGGCCAAGAGGGATGGATTATGAATGGTGCTCTGAAGAGGCGTCCAAATCTCTGCACTCTAATCCTTCACCTACATTTTCTAGTGGACCCCTGCATCTCTTTCCTGCACCAAACAGCATCCCTACCTTTAGGAAAACTATCTCCCAGTGTCTCATGGCAAAGGGCAAATGAGTCTCCCCAAGCACTGGTTTTTGCAGACTCAGCCTCACAGGACACAAACCTGAAACACAGTTGCTCACACCCTGTGTTTACTTTTATTTCCAGCCACATCTGGAGTCCAAAATTCATAAGTTTATTGCCAAGCCTTACAACAGTTTACTGAGTTTGTACGTTAAGGGAAGGGGGAAAAAATGCTCTCCTGACTTGTCGAGTGTAAAATGGATGGAGGAATCAATGGGCGAACGCTAAACCCCAACCATGTTTATTAACATCTGTGGCCTGCCGGCAGACGGGGAAGGCGTGAGCGGGCTGTGTTTGTCTTGGAGGTTTTAGCTTAGAGAGCTCCATGGTGTACTCTCTCCATATATATACAGCCAGGCATCTTTTTAACCCACCAGAGACCAGGGGAGGGAAACAAGGGCTGTTCAGAAGCAGAGGAGCCCAGGTCCCATAGGGGAAGAGCAGGGATGGGCACTTGGCCGTGTTTACAATCAGGGCAGTGCAGTGGGTGAGCCGATTCTTGTGACGTACTTGAGGCTTAAAAAACGATCATAAATCTGATGTCTGTCAAACAGGGCTGGCATTTTCTTTTCCTTTCACAACTAGGTTTTGTATGACCAAAAAACAAAAAACAAAAAACTCACTTTTTTTTTTTTTTAACAAGAAACCCTCAAAACTCTCATGAGGAGTATCCCTCTATTTAGAGTCCACAGTTGGGGTGGACTCAATGGTGCCGGGAACACATTGAGTGTTTTGGTAGAGGCCATAATCTCTCTCTGCTGGAGGAAGGTGTCGCCATTCGTTTTTTTTTGTTTTGTTTTGCATTTTTACAGAGACGTTGGAGTGGGAACGGCCACACCGAACGGGCCGAGACCTGAAACTCTGTGTTCAACAACTTGGTTTTTACTAGGGATTTGCCCAGTTTGCTTTGGGTCAGACGGGAGCACCCTGAGCAAGCCAAGAGCTCCTTTAGTTTGCTGTCCTTCTGCCATGAATATAGCAGGAACCAAGGGGCAATTCTGTAAGGCCCCAGCATGGAGGGAGGATGTGCTGTTTGTGGCCGCCAGCCACAGACCCTCTGCCTAGGGAGAAATGTACTGGGGATGTCCTTTTAGCAGACGGTTTGGCTCTCTGGTACCTCACGTCTGAGGTGAGTCCGCCAAAGAAAAGGGCGCTTTTTGTGGTCAGAGCCCAGGGCTTGGACGAAACCCTCGGACAGAGGCGGTATGTGCCCGGGGGAGGCGTGGCCCACCAAGGAGGAGAAAAACCCCCCTGTCTGTGAGGAGCGTGGCTGCCAGGCCTCTCCACTCAAGGAACAGTGAGCGACTGTTGGAAAGCTTGGCCTGCCCCGACGTCCAGGTGTGCCTGGCCAGTCAGGTGTGTCATTGCATGAAAAGCACGAGGCTGTGTGTCCGTCGGCCCCATTGCCACCCACCTCTGCTCACTCTTGCCAGAGCTTTCCAGATACCCTGGGGACTTGACCCTCTGCTCTTACGCAGGCTGGGTGGGGTCAGGGCTTCCCTCCCCCACCACCCTCACTGTACCAGATCTTCACGTTCCATTTTCCACAGTGGGCAGCGTCCCAGCCAAGCTGTGAGCTCTCGGATCTGAAGAGCACACTGCTTTTCAGGGCTTTTTTCCTGGCCCCTGGCCACACTTAGCTGCTAGGTTATTTGGGCAGGATTGTTCAAGGGTGTGAAACCAATGGGGCCAGAGAGGGAGGTTGGGGCTCAACCCAGTGGGGTGAGATTTCCCTGTGGGCCTTGGGTTGGGGGCACTGACGCATCCCCAGCAGGGCCTCCTGGAAGAAACCCAGCCTCTGAGATGCCAGTACTTTTCCATGGGTGGGTGGGGTGGGGAGGAGGAGGACTTTGAGCCCCAGTGACCTGGCCGCCCAGGGATTTTCCAGGCTTGCTTTGGGGAGGTTATCCCAACTAGGGACTAGGAATCAGGAAGCCTTCATTTTATTTTGTAAAATTGTAACCAAGCTTTGCACTTATAATGATAAAATGCTGGGTGGACGTACTGGAGGTCCTCATCAATGCCTTCCCAGAACCCTCCAGACCACAGGGGGTCTTGCCTTAGCAAGATGAGTTATCTGGAAAAGGCAACAGCTCATGATTTTTCCTGTTGCTTCAAAATGTACTGTCATGTTACTGAGCTGGGTGGAAGATGCTAGAACAAGGACTGCTCTCCAGGGCTCTCTGTGTTTCTCACCTTACCTCGAGGTCATGCCTGCAGTTTGTAAAAAGGAGTGTTCCCCAGCCTGTATCCTCATGGGTCTTGTTTTCTCCCAAGTCTAATTATTTTTTTTTAAACATTTTCAGAATTTCTCCTTTCTACATTGTGACTTTGGAGCTGGGGTCCACCCCAGTTCTGCCTGGGGTGCAGCCAGCAGGCAGTTCCCTGGGTGCATTCTTGCAGCTGACTGTATCTGTGTCAGGCATCTGCTTCATGTCATTTTCTTGGAGGGGCCTTTGCAGTTGCCGTGATGCTGTTCCCACCCCCGTATCATTCTACTTTGCAGAAACGTCATGATTTATAACCGAGTGTTTGTGTTTACTTGTTTTGACCTGTGTCCCTCTGGAATACACACCAGACAGGCAGAGGCGAAGCCCTAGCTCCCAACATAGCATCAGCCACGCCATCGATGCCCCATCAGGATTTGAGTTAACACCTCCAGAGTGGGAGATGTGTGGCAAATTAAACCCCGACTGCTGTTGGGCAGTTTTGCATTTTGGATTCCTACATCCCTGCAACTCTGGTTTATACTTGGCTGCTTCTAGGGAAAGGGGGATAAAAGGGGATTGTCATTTAACATTGAAACCTGATTATTTACCTCTCAGACTTACAGCATGCTCAGAGCTGTGGGATTATGGAGTATTTATTTATTTTTATTTTTTCTTTTTATAAAAGCTAGAGGCTGGGCGCAGTAGCTCACGCCTGTAATCCCAGCACTTTGGGAGGCTGAGGCGGGCGGATCACGAGGTCAGGAGTTCGAGACCAGCCAGTTTGAGACCAGCCTGGCCAATATGGTGAAACCCCATCTCTACTAAAACTACAAAAATTAGTCGGGTGTGGGTGGTACGCACCTCTAATCCCAGCTACTCGGGAGGCTGAGGCAGGAGAATAGCTTGAAACCTGGAGGCAGAGGTTGCAGTGAGCCAAGATCACACCACTGCACTCCAGACTGGACGACAGAGCGAAGCTCCATCTCAAAAAATAAAAAAGAAATAAGGTAGAGACAGGGTCTTCCTGTGTTGACCAGGCTGGTCTTGAACTCCTGGCCTCAAGCAATCCTCCCACCTCTGCCTCCCAAAGTGCTGAGATTACAGGTGTGAGCAACTGTGCCTGGCCTTATGTATTTTTAAATTTTTATTGGTGTATTTATTTTAGATGGAGAAAAGAAATGCAAACAGGATCATGTGTTCTCACTGTTAGTTGTTATTGTTATTGCAGAGATGAATAATTAATTATGGGAGTATTTTTCTTAACCAATAAATTGCAGTCTTCTGCTTCTTGGCAGTATCTAAAAGTAGTGGGTTCTGATTTGGTATTAGTATAAGTCCCCAGTTCCTTCTGCGGTTGCCTGGGTGAGAGGTGGCCCTGGGCACCTCAGAAGCTACTCATTGTGTGACCGTGTCAAGTGGACACTTTCTGAAGATGGGCTCAAAAGGCTCACATGTTTCGTCACTCATCACAGTATCCCTTTACACTGAGAGCCTGGTTTTGGTTATGAATTCTCAAATGCCTGGAGGTTGGGAACTTTGGAGTCTTCTCCAAGTATCTTCTGATAGTCAGAACCTTCTGGTTGAAGGGCCTAGTTGGTATGAATGTCTACACAAGAGGCCCGGGACATTTTTTGGGAGGACAGTATGAATCTTGCAGGCCCTGAGGTCTAGACAGTAATGGCTGGGCTTGGAGTTTTAGGCTTGGCTTTGCTTCCACCCCAAGGCTTCTCTTTACCCCAGATTTGGGCACCCATATTTCACTGATCCTATATAACCATAAACAAAACAAAACAAAACAAAACAAAAAACCCAAGGTACAAATATCCACTGTATACAATTTGCAAAGATGTAAATAAGGCAAGTGTCTATCTGAGGCTCCTAAGCCATTTAGTGGTCAAAATTACAGCCTTCAGTTCTCTCAACACTTTCTTGACTACATGATATGAAGTTTTACCTGTTATTTATTGGAAACGGCCTGGCAGAATTGGACTCCTCTACATCTTTCTACACGTAAGATACCGAAATAATCTCCATCCCTATACTAAATGGAGGATGTTTTGGGAAGTGGGATTTCTTTTCTTCTTTTGAGATGGAGTTTCGCTCTTGTTGCCCAAGCTGGAGTGCAATGGCACGATATTGGTTCACTGCAACCTCTGCCTCCCAGGCTCAAGAGATTCTCCTGCCTCAGCCTCCTGAGTAGCTGGGATTACAGGTGCCTGCCACCACGCCCAGCTAATTTTTTGTATTTTTCATAGAGACGGGATTTCACCATGTTGGCCAGGCTGGTCTCGAACTCCTGACCTCAGGTGATCCACCCGTCTCCGCCTCCCAAAGTGCTGGGATTACAGGTGTGAGCCACGGTGCCCGGCCGGAGTAGGATTTCTTAAGGTGAAACTCTGAAATGTTTTACATTCATCTCACAACAGAAAAAGATAGTTGGTTCTGGACCGTGCCTTCAAGAGGCATCCATCTTAACAGAAACATAAGCCTACAAGTTCTTGTAATACAAACCCAGCTAGAAACTTACAAGTCATGAGAGTTGGAGGCAGACGATGTGGGGCTCTGAACAGCCCAGTAGAAAGAGTTGAATGTATACTAAATGATACTGGAAACCAATAGTCCTAAGCTTGTACTGATGCCTACATTAATTTGAAATTCTACCTATTTTTTTTTTTCTGAAACATTTAAGGCAATTGGCATACCCAATCTCTGCCTCTTCAGTTATAAACTTGAACCTTGACTTGCATACGTTGGTAAAACTTTGCTTGCACGTGTCTTGGTTTCATGCATGATTCTACAGCCTGTATATGTGCACTGTGGAGTTGGGCTATGTTGAGTTTCTGCATTTGACTGTAAGCCCTTGGAGGCAAGGCGTATGTTTATTCTTTGCTCCTTTATATGCATGCCATAGTGTGCAAAGTGATACTCCTCAAGAGGCTGTTTAACCACATGTTTGGGGTTTCTGAGACTTTCAGGAGGAGGATCAGACCTCTCTTGCTTTGCTCCTCACCTTCTTCCTCCCTGCCTTCCTCTCTGGTTAATCATGTCTGTTGGACTAGCAGGTGTCCGGGGTACTGACAGGTCCCATGTCGGAAGCCTAGAATGGGATGACTGAGGCTCCCATCTCTGTCTTTATCTTAGACTTTGGGTTTAAGTAACTTTCTGAAAACCACACTCCTACCACAGCACAAAAGCCAGTGGGGTGACACGAGGAGCAGGCCTGGGTTCCCCTGGTTGCCTGGTTCCAAGAGGGGCCCATTGTCCTGTGCTCTGGGGTGGCCTTGGGATTAGGAGAGCCCAGTTAAACAACCTTCTCATCAGGCTCCTGGTCACAGCACGAGGCTTTAAAATCAGCCGAGCCTGGCAAAGAAGATGCCATATTATGGGGCTTTAGGATTTCAGTTTAGTGTTTCAGAATATCTGCACATTCTTACCTGGTAAATCATTTCTTTTCTGTTAGGATTTTCTGATAAACCCAAAGACACCTTCAACCATTGCCCATACATGGCTTCCGCAAGGAAAAGAATCATCCTTTTACTTCCTAGCTGGCTTTCCTCCTGCAGTCGAAGATCTTCAACCTTTCCCCATCCCTTGACCGCTGCCCCCCAGCTTGGTTCTCCTGTGTCTCCAGACACCCCAGAGAGACAGGAAGGAAGAGGAAGGATGGTTCAGATCTTGCCAATGGAGATGATAAAGCAGGGTAAATGCAGGCCTGAGGCCACGCGATCCCTGCACTCCTGTGAGCTCCTTTCACTTACTCGTCTGACTTTGAGCACAGCCAAGTACCTCCCTATGGCCTCATTCACATACCTCCTCTGCCAGGCTTTCTCATTTTCTGTCCTTGGCGATTAATTGATCACCTATTATCTGCCTGCCTGGTGGTGTGCATGCCTTAAAAAGCTATAAAAACCTCGGTGTCCAAGATAGCACAGCTAGAGAATACCAGAGTTGCCATTCATACTCAGATACACCCAACAGCTTTCTTTCCAAGTGAACCCTTTGGCAGATGACTCTGTGGCCATTTCCCTCCTCACCAGCTCAGATGCCCCCGCCCAGTAACCCAGGGAGGTGGGAGCCACCTTCTCCCCCAGCCTCAGTGTGCACATGGATCATATTCTATATATTAATGTATATATTATATATAATATACACAAACATATATAATCCATATCACAAAATATAAGTGTTGGTTGGTATCATCTTTCTTAGTAGATTTCCACTCTGGAAAGCCTGGAAGCTGCCTTCTCTTCTTTGCATTTCTGGTGCCTGGTCTAATCCCTGGCACATAGTAGGTGTTCCATCAATACTGAAATACCTTATGGTGTGTGGGTGATTGTAGAGAGAGGTCTTTGCCCACTAGTTTCTTGTCTTTTGTTGTTATAAGGTTGCCTGAGGGCTTAGTGATGTTTTTTTTTCTTTAAGAAAACTCCTTCTTCCCTAAGGGCTGTGTGGTCGCTGCTGTCTCTTTCCATTAGGCTGCTTGGCTGCAGTGTGTTCCTGGTGGTGATGCGCTGGGGGGTGAGTGTGAGCCTCCATGCAAACCTCAGGCCTCCCCTGGCTGCCCATCTGTCATTAGCCATTTGCCGCCAGACACGGGGTGGGGGGACACCTGGAGAGGGAGCCTGGAGTGCTCCGTGTGGCCTTTCCAGGAGAATGCGTTTGGCTTTCCATAAAAGACTTCTTGCCATGGCCAGGCGTGTGTGTCCAGTAGAAAGCTGAAGATGTTCGGTCCTTAGAATAAGCAGTGGCTTTCAAACTGTGTGCTCTGGGACTGGCTGGGTCTTGGAGAGGCATCAGTGGCGTCCTGGGGAAACAGGGCACCAGAGCAATGGGTGAGGTCCAACCTGTCCTGCTCATGTCAGCCAGGGCACATCCAACTTTATTGTCAGTTAACTGTTGGGGTCCTGGATTACAGTTTGGGAGGGACAAGGGAGGTTTTTAAACCTACACAAACACAGCATTTACTTTACTGCAGATACTGTTTGAAGTGCTGTGTTCGTTCATTTTCACGCTGCTGACAAAGACATACCTGAGCCTGGGAAGAAAAACAGGTTTAATTGGACTTACAGTTCCACACGGCTGAGGAGGCCTCAGAATCATGGTGGGAGGCAAAAGGGACTTCTTATGTGGCGGTGGCAAGAGAAAATGAGGAAGAGGCAAAAGTGGAAACCCCTGATAAACCCATTAGATCACGTGAGACTTATTCACTATCATGAGAATTGCATGGGAAAGACTGGCCCCCATGATTTAATTACCTCCCCCTGGGTCCCTCCCACAACACATGGGAATTCTGGGAGATACAATTCAAGTTGAGATTTGGGTGGGGACACAGCCAAACCATGTCAAGTGCATTACAAATATTAATTGATTTCACCCTCAGGACAGACTTGTAGGTAGATACTATTATTATATCCACTTTTCACAGATGAGGAAACTGAGGCACAGAGAAGTTAAAGCATTTGTCCAAGGATGATAAACAATGGAGATGGGATTCATACTCAGAACTGGCTTGACTGTGGGTTCTGCTGCTTTGAAGAACTAGGTTGGAAAACCACCAAGGGTTTAGTCCACACTTAACTCCTGCCCCCGACTCCTGAGTTTGCTGAACCAGCACCACCGCCTTCGGTGTTGGTTCAGGAAGTTGCCCTTGTCTGGTAGGGAGGGTGAGCCTCTGAAATAAGGGTTGGGAGTCATGCAGTGTGGCCCTGGTCCCTGGGGGCTGGGTGTTAAAACTCAAGAGAAGGGGGAGGAAGGGCTGGGGCATGGCCCTGCAGACGTTTCCCTCCTCCCCAGCCCAGACACCAACCCAGGGCGGCGGGAGCCACCTTCATCCCCAGCCTCGCTGTACAGCTATTAAGTGGGGATTTGCCAATCAATAAATCAAGGCACCTGAAAAATGAACTGGGGAACCACACTGCCTTTCCCCCCCTTCTTGATTAAAACAAACAACATCGTGAAATGTCAACCTGTCAGTCGTTTGGAAAATTTGCGGCATGGAAAGGCGATTACCCAAATGACTTTTTAAAAGTATGAGAATTTGCCTGGCTGAACGTTTTTTAATTAATGCCGTGAGTTAACATTAATAACTATTCATAGCTCAGTGAGCTGGGCTTGGGGTGGGTTTAGGAAACATTTGGTATCTCTGGCAGGGACAGATGTTGACCTGGCCGGTCGGCAGCTTTTACAAACCGAAGGACCTCAGGGTCTGGTTGCGCATGAGGACCGGGGAGGACAGAGCTGTTTGCAATAGGTGTGGGCTTTTGTAGCATTGTGAGCATTTCACGTTAGCATAAGTGTTGCTGCTGTGCAGGTGGTCTCTGGGGCTTACAGTCTTCCCCAGTGTCCTTCCCCACCCCTCCCACTATTCTGGTGAACAAGCCTCTTGGGATTCTTTGAAAAAAAAAAAAAATGTTGCTTGGGGTCACACCATTTAAACTTACCTCCCTAATTTTCTGTGATCTCATTTTTCCTTAAAATATCATTGGAAAAGTGTTTTTGAGTGGAGCATTTTATTTTCCATTTAAACATGGTGAAACCGAGACATAGGGGCTAAGGCTTGGCATGAGGTTGGTGGACCTGGGCCTAGGACACCTTCTGTGGTTCCGCCTTCACAGGCTGGGAGCAGCGTTTGACCACAGTGACATCATGATCTCTGCCAGGGGATGCTTGGCCTCTGTGGCCTCTGCTTTGCTGATGGCTACGGACACTGTATTCAGTGGGTATCCCTAGGGGCAAAGATGTGATTTTAAAGCAGAAAACCCCCGATGGGCTCATATACTTTTTTTTTTTTTTTTTTTTTTTTTTTTTTTTAAGCACAGTGGGTTGGGCTCCATCTATAAGTTCAAGTTAGTGAGTACTCTGCTCTAGGAAGACCTGGGAGAGAGCTGAAAGTTGGACAGTCGTTAGCAGCTCCAGGTGGAGGTGGATTGGGAAAGACTGGAGGGAGAGACAAGCCACCAAGAGCAGAAAGTCCAGCCCTTCTAGTTTAGCAGTCTCCAGAGAGCTCTGCTGTTGCGGAGGTTGTCTGCACAGGTTGGTGGAGGACCACAGACCACAGAGCCAAGGGCATAGCATGCTCTCAGTTAACCAGGGCTACTCCAAAGAATGAGTTGTGCACTGTGCTAGGCTCTAGGAATTCAAATACATGAGGCCTGTTACCCACCCTAAAGGAATTTAAGGTCTTTCTGGAGCAAGAGGATGGATAGCCTGTTTCCCATTATCTTCTTACTATTATTTTGGAGACAGAGTCTTGCTCTGTTGCCCAGGCTGGACTGTAGTGGTGCGATCTCAGCTCACTGCAACCTCCATCCCCAGGGTTCAAGTGATTCTTGTACATCAGCCTCCGGAGTAGCTGGGACTACAGGTACACGCCACCACACCTGGCTAATTTTTTTGTAGTTTAGTAGAGACGGGGTTTCACCATGTTGCCCAGGCTGGTCTCGAACTCCTGAGCTCAGACAATCCACCCACCTTGTCCTCCCAAATTGCTGGGATTATAGGCATGAGCCACCATGCCTGGTCCCCCATTATCTTATGCTTACTGCTAAGCGTGGGACATAGGCAGTGAACCCTGTGGCTCAAGCATGAGCCTTCACCAAGGGCCAGAAAATCAGGAGGCTTTTCATGGGTGGTGGGACTTGGGGTGGGCTTCAAGGGAAGGTATTGCAGAGAGGCAAAACAGGGAAGGTGTTATAGGTGGTGGGGAGCAGTGAGCTTTAGTGTGTGGGGGGGTAGAGATGAGATAAGATGCCTATAGGGACATCTTACAAACAAGGCTGGAGAGGGAAGAGAAGAGGTCAGAGTATAGATGGCCTCTCATCTCTGGCCTCAGGCAGAGAGGTTGGGTCTGTACGTGGAAAGCAGTAGGGAGCCCTTGACAACTACTTAGCAGAGACTGAAAGAACTGATTGATGTTTTAGAATGATCAGCTGGGAAATCTCTGTAGAAGGGACCAGAACAGGCAAGTCTGAAATCAAGGAGCCACATGGGGAGTTGCTTTAACAGTAGAAGGTCACTCACAGCTTTACCCCTGGATCTAAAGAACCTTGGTGCAAAAGTTGACACAGCCGCTTACCAGCCATAGGACCCTGAGCAAGTCTTAAATCTTCCTGTACCTCCTTGCCATATCTTTCACCCAGAGATGCTCATGTTCATTCATTCGTTCAACCCCAAAAGGGCCTGTTTCAGGTGCTGATTGTAAAATAGAGAATAAAACAGACAAGCTGTCTGCACTCAAGGATCTTAACATTCTCATGGACAGAGACACAAACCAAAATGAAATAAACAAGAATGATTTTAGATTAGGCTCTGAAGTGTGGTCTGAGTGGAGACTTTGGAAGTTAAGCAAAATGTTTCAAGCTAAGGAAACAGCAAGTGCAAAGACCCCGAGGCATCAAAGATCTTGGAGATTTCCAGCATGGAAATAGAGATAGCGAATGGAAGAGCAGTGTACAGGGCAAGAAATGAGGGAGGATTGTCGAGGAAATTAAGTAAAGGAACATATGTAAAGAGATGAGGCCAGGTGCGGTGGCTCACACCTGTATTCCTAGCCCTGTGGGAGGCTGAGGTGGGAGGATGGCTTAAGTCAAGAGTTTAAGACCAGCCTGGGCAAAATAGGGAGACCCCATCTCTACAAAAATTTTAAAAATTAGCTGGGCCTGATGGTGCAGGTCTGTAGTCCCAGCTACTCAGGAGGCCGAGGCGTAAGGGTTGCTTGAGCCTACAAGGTTGAGGCTGCAGTGAACCATGATCAGGCCACTGTACTCCAGCCTGGGTGGCAGAGCAAGACTCTGTCTCAAAACTAAAAATGAAAGAAAGAGGGAGAAGGAGTGGTGGTTGGGGTGGCGGGGGCAGCAGAGAAGGGAGCAAGAAAGGAAAGGAAAGGAAGGGAAGGGAAGGAGAGGGAAGGGGAGGAGAGGGAAGGGAAAGGAAGGGAAAGAATATATGACATTATTATTATGGGAATATCCCAGACCTGATGGTCATAGGAATAGAAGAGAAGATGGATCACGAACAGCATTAGCAGAGGTGCTTGGATCCAGTGATGAGCTTTATGGGAGGGGAGGGCATCCCATCTGGGTGACCAAGAGAGTGCGGTTCAGTTCCCTGAAATGGGGAGGTGCTGAGAGGAGCCTGGTTGAGGATATATGGGGATTTTCTGGATGTGGTGAATTTGAGATCCTGCCTGGAATCAGTCATCAGCCTGCCCTGTAGGCATTTGGCAAAATGGGGCTTAGGAAAAAGGTCCGGAACAGGGGTTTGGGACATCTTCAAGGAAAGGGGGAAGCAACAGGAATTAGGATGGGCTGAGGACTGAGCCTCGGGTTCCCCTTTGTGCTGGACCTGGGAGGAAGAAGGGGAGCCAAGAAAGTAAGGGGGAGCTTCGGAGGTCTGGGCACCTGAGCGAGGCCCCCTTGTCACCTGAATTCCCACCTTCTTGGGAGGCCTGAAGAGTTAGCAGAAGGAATCTGAGGATCAAGTCTACTCTTGCTTTCCTGGGCTCATGTGGGGCCACAGACCCCGTATTTCTAGCATGGCTTCTGCAGGCTGTGTCATGGAGCTTGCCCTCTGCTCCCAGCCTGGGCTTGTGTAACAGGCGTGGCAAAGTGCAAGGGGCTGTAGATCCTGAACCGAAAGGCGGTTGTTGTGAGAACCGTCTGTCTATAATGGCACAGGTATTTGGGAAATGCCACAGAGCAGGTCTGTTCAACCCTATGGCCTGCAGCCTGTCAGCTGGATTAGGATTCTCAGTCACGTTCACATTCAAGCCAATATTGACTGTATCATTCAGTGGAAAGAACTGTCCTCCCATCCCTGTAATTGACAGCAGCACTTGCCATCTGGGTGTGTCTGGCTCTTGTCTCACTTTGGGTCATGTCAGTGGTCCCAAGAGTACCCTTTTGGGGGTATTCTTTATCCTTGATTTCTAATCCATCTCTGATGTAGCAAACAAGTCTGTAGCTTCTGTTTTACTGTTTTCTAAGTACACTTAATAATTTCATTTCTAATTCAAAACAATGAATGTCCATCTTATTTTTATTATCTTTTAAATACCATGACACTTTTGTCTTCATCAAACAATGCCTGTTTATTTTAGACACGTAAAAGTAGGAAAATAAATCACTGTTAAACTGACTACCCAGAGATAACTAATGCTAACCTTTTGCTTCCTTCTTCCAAGTTTGCTTTTGTAACCCATGCAATTCTATAATTTTTTTTACAGTGTTAGCAATAGCTAACATTTATGGATTACTTGCTATGGTGCAGGAAATATGCAAAGCAGTTGAATACACAGTTTAATTTAGAATTAATTGTATAGAGAGAAACAAGCAATATAGAAAAAAGCATAATCCTATTTTACATCCTCAAATAAAAATAACAGTTATGGGTGTAGAGGGTTTACAAAGGGCAAGAAGTAGTCACTACAGCTATCCCCATTTTTCAGTTGAGAAAACGGACACCAAGAAGGCGTCTAGACTAAGCTGGGCGCGGTGGCTCACACCTGTAATCCCAGCACTTTGGGAGGCCGAGGCGGGTGGATCACCTGAGGTCAGGAGTTTGAGACCAGCTTGGCCAACATGGCGAAACCCTGTCTTTACTAAAAATACAAGAAATTAGCCGGGTGTGGTGGTGGACACCCGTAATCCCAGCTACTCCAGAGGCTGAGGCAGGAGAATCACTTGAACCTGGGAGGCGGAGGTGGCAGTGACCTGAGGTTGTGCCATTGAACTCCAGCCTGGGCAACAAGAATGAAATGCTGTGTCAAAAAAAAAAAAAAAAATGTCTAGACTAAGATTTTAGTCTGCAACTCTTTGCCTGTAGAACCCATGCATGTGTGACATGATTTTGATCATTTAATAATATGCTGAGATTGTTTTGTCCTTGTGTCTACAGCATTTTTACTGACTCCTTAGCGTTCTCTTACTCCTCATCCATGGCCTCTATTCACATCTGAATGGATGGCTATTCAGAATGAAGCCTGCATCTTCCTGTGTTCACCTTCAGGAAGAGGGATATTTTTCTTTGCTGTCTCTCAGCTCCTTGTGAGACTCCTCAATGTAGCCTGCACGGAGTGGGTGTTTATGTCTTGCCAAAAAGTGCACACTTGTCTCACCCAATTTGGAGCTGGAGTTTGTGATTTGGCTAGAACTCTACAAAGATTGCACTCCAGCTGATGGTAAGTTTGCACGTTCCGGTCTCTCTTTCCACCACCTCTCACTGGGTCATCTAGAATCCCTCTGGGCGAGGCACAAGAAAACAACATTTTCATTGCTTTAAGTCAGAGGCAGTTGTTTAGAACTGGTTTGTTTTTCCATAAAGTCATTGTCCTTGAAAACAAATATATATATATATATATATGCACACATGTAGGCACACACACATACACACCTCTACCCTTGTATATATATTTGTTTGGATGAGGTTGCCCACATATGATAAACCTTAGCCCAAAGTGGAAGAGTTTGGTGCCCATGCCAGAGCAAAATACCGTAACCCTCCACTGGTAAGCCTAGAAAAGCAGAGTTTCTCTTTCACCCAGGTCAGTCTCAGAGAGAGGCGCTTTTTAAGAATTTTGTGAGTAGCTCACACGGGTATTAGATGCAGGGAAGCTTGCGTTATTTCTCTGACAGACTCACATTTTCTGTAGGCTGAAAGTGTGAATGCTAACCCTCTATATTGACCGGAGCTTTATCTTTCAGGCTCTGAGTGTGTGGTCATTGCAGGGCTGACTTGGGAGGTTGGATAGGGAATGCTCTTCCGCAGGGGAAACCCCCAGGAAGACAGTAAAAGAGAGGAGAAAACTTGCCGGCCTGCCATCAGGTTTGTTTTTGTTAGATGAAAGATAATCCTTGCTTGGTGTCAACTTGTCTTGGCGTTGCGGTAACAATTCTTTGGTGATCTAGCTCTTTAATGAGCATACGAGATGAGCACCGACTCCTGTTAATCACTATCTCCTCTGGAAAGACTCCTTGGAAAGGGAGAGCAAATGAAAGAGAGCAAGAAAGAAAAAGGTGTTTGGAGAAATGTGTATATGTGAGTGTTCTCCAAGTAAACATTTCAGAGCCGGGCCAGAATAATTAGGAGGTACATTGCCATCTGGAAATGTTCATTCTTTTGTTTACCTTGTATTGAGTTTGTTCCAACTAGTGAATCCCTTGATATGGGATACCTGAACTTCTCTTCCTTATGAAAAAAAAAAAAATCACATGTATCTCCTAGTTGGTGCTTTCTTTGATTTTAGCTGAGCTGGGTTAGGTAGTGCGTGGGAAAGATCACCGGGCAGCTTGCTTATCAAAAAGCCAAGCCTGGATGCGGTGGGGAGGGGCGGGCAGGAGAGAAGGCCTTCCTCTCTCCTGCAACAGGAAAATAAATGAGATAAATAAACCCCAATTCTGACCTGGGGGCAAATCCCAATAAAGATCCAGGTTAATTGTTCCTGCCGATCCAACCCTGGAATTCATTGTGAGAATTAGACATTCTGCGGCACTAATTTGCCAGATCAGATTGTATAATTATCTTTTATAGGCCTGGGTGTGATATATGCTCCGTGTTTATGCTGCAGGGGGCTGAGTGTGTGTGTTTGGCCTTCAGAGTTGCTGCTCCGTCCTGCCAGCCTGCACTTCTCACACACAGGCGGGGGTGGCAGCTGTTGGAGCTTCTGCCTGTCCAGAAACAGGCCCAGGGTGCCAGGGCCTGGGATGAACTTGCCTGGAGTGGGTCAGAAAACTTTCAATAGAACCCAGGGTAAAAAGGATGAACCTATGGGAGGCAGGTGGGGGTGGGTCCCCTGGCTCAAGTGGGGGTCTCCGAGGAAGAGCATTCAACAAGGGGTTTCAGTAAAGGCTGACAAGTTTGGAGACTGGAAAAAAAAAGTAGGTAAATTCAGAACCACATGATGATGTTCATGATCTTTGGCACTTTTGTCTTCCTAGGCCCCTTCCTCCATAAAAATAAAACATTAAAAATTGTATTTTATGGGCCAGGTGTGATGGCTCGCGCCTGTAATCCCAGCACTTTGGGAGGCCAAGGCAGGCGGATCACGAGGTCAGGAGATCGAGACCATCCTGGCTAACACGGTGAAACCCTGTCTCTACTGCTATAAACACAAAAACTTAGCCGGGCGAGGTGGCGGGCTCCTGTAGTTCCCAGCTACTCGGGAGGCTGAGACAGGAGAATGGCGTGAACCCGGGAGGCGGAGCTTGCGGTGAGCCGAGAGCATGCCACTGCACTCCAGCCTGGGCGACAGAGCGAGACTCCATCTCAAACAAAAACAAAAACAAAACCATTGTATTTTACGGCCGGCCGCAGTGGCTCATGCCTGTAATCCCAACACTCTGAGAGGCCAAGTCAGGTGGATCACATGAGATCAGGAGTTTGAGACCAGCCTGGTCAACATAGTGAAACCCCGTTTCTACTAAAAATACAAAACCAGGTGTGGTGGCTCGTGCCAGTTGCTTAGGAGGCTGAGGCAGGAGACTCACTTGAACCTGGGAAGCAGAGGTTGCAGTGAGCCGAGATCGTGCCATTGCACTGCAGCCTAGGGGACCGAACGAGACTCCATCTCAAAAATAAATAAATAAATAAATAAATAAATAAATATTGTATTTTACAATTACAGTGATACAAGGATGAATAGAATTCAGGCTGGATTCGTTGTTATCTAGGCATTCGTATTACTGTCATTTTATTCATTCTGGTTTTAAAAGGAATTAGAACATTTTCTTGGGCCCCCTAAAAGTATTGGGGGTCCAGTAGATGTGTTGGCCTTGGGTAGGTTTCTAGAAATTGGACCCAGTAGTTTGATTTCTTGACTACTTGGCCTGTTTTGTTGAAATCACTCCACTTTGATTTTGGACCCATCCAGAATATCCAAGAATTCCCCCAACCTGCAACTCCTATTCTGGCCAAAGAGGGGGCTCTAGCTCATAAAGTGTTGACATCCCATTCCCGTTCCAAGTATTTTTCCCTCTCCACCCTGGTCTTCTCCTGTAGTGTGTGGCCACCTTTTCCAGCATGGCCTCCTGCGTTCCTGGTGCACTTTTTGGAGAAGGTGGCGAGTTTGTGGGACTGGACGTATTCCAGCCTAATGTCTCCTTGTGGCCTCACCTGCTGGGCCTTTTGTTTCTCGGTTCCTCCGTCTAAGGTGTCCTGGAGGAGAGGGCTCTTCCCTCTTGGTTGGAGGTGTCTTGTTGCTGGTGTTGAGCTGGGAACCACTAGGTGGTGTATGGCTCCAGGTATCCCTGGGAATGTCTGGAAGGAACTGGGAGGGGTGGGGCGGGGGGTGCGGGAGGCAGGGAGGGACCCTTGGGGGCAGGTTGTGGGTAGCCAGTTGCAGTCTGTGGCCTCCCTCAGAGGTTTGGAGTCGGGTGTGGCATGCTGCTGTTGGCCTCTTTCCGAGGGAGTGCCATCCACTCCCTGTCCCACCGCCGTCCGCGGCAAGGACAGTAAGGGCAGTGCTACGTGGTGGGGAGGTGTGTGTGAAGTCATGGAAGAGCTTCACAGGGCAGATGCCAAGGCCAGTGGGCCCTGGACAGAGTCAGGCTCCCTGGGCAGCCCTGTGTCTTGGTGGCCCTGGTCATCCTGCCAATGCAAAAAGCCAGCAGGCAAGAGACCCCTACTCCCTTTAAGGACCAGAGCAGAAACAAACCATTGTGTTGAATGCAGTGATCTAGGTGCACTTCAGGGTACAAGCTGGACTGCTTTGAACAGGATTACAGGAAAGGGGGAAGGGGGCAGCTGTCTCTTGGGACATGAGTAATGTCTCTTACCCAGTTGGCACTTGAGAAGTCAACGGGCACGTCTCTGGGGCCTCCTGGAAAAGTGGTGTTTTCCAACACAGGGGAGAAAGCTGTGGCTGGAGGTAGGGGTGTGGTCAGTTTGCCTGAGGTTCCTCAGGGGCATAGGAGGGGCAAGAGGGGATACCTCTAAGTCCTTGCAGCTCAGAATGTTCTGAGGACCCCCAGCGCTGGGTTCATCCAGAAGAAGTTTAGAAAGGCAGATTCTCAGGCTGCCACCCCAGACCCCTCGAATGCAAAATTTCAGCAAGACGGCCAGATGATCCTCAGAGTCTGCTACTTATTAAACTTACCTGGGGAACTTAAAAAAAAAAAAAAAAAATCCTAGTGCCCAGGCCTCACCTATAGCAGTCAGAACCTCTGGGGTGGGGCTCAGGCTTCAGAATGATTTTCCAGCTGTCCAGGGGAGGGGGCAGGGATTTCCATGAGTAGCCAGGTCTGAGAGCCTCGGTTGTAAGCCTCTGCCTCCCCTCTTTTGCCTATTCCGCAATGTAGGATTTCAAAAGGATCCCTCTCCAGTGTCCCACTACTCTCTCTCCCCAATCTTTGCGATTATTAAATTGGCAGAATTGAAGCTTCACGGGGACAGGGTGAAGAGTTAAGACTGAGTCAGGATAAAATGTGCATCCCCCATGGAGGGGTAACACTGAAGCTACGTCCATTCAGGTGGGCTTTAGCTTGAATGAGTTTATTGGATGCTTTCCACCTAATAACAAACTGAAAATGGGTTGCGCGTGGGGGTGGCTTTGTATAAAGTAGAAACAGCAACCCATTCCAAATGCCAGGGTTGGAGTTGGTGGGTCTTGTGAAGTTTTGCTTGCTCTGTTTTGGTGAGTTTTCTAGCATTTGCAGGGTAGGTCCAGCATTGGCCAGTTAGGTCCCAAGTGTTGCATGATTCATCAGGGCTAAAACTGTCGACCTCCTTTGCCCTGCATTCAAGAGCCTATGCATTCGAGGTTGGTCCTGGGTTAAGTTCATGGGTGTGATAGTGGGAGGCAGGCCCAGCAAACATGTATTGCTGCTGTGGGGGTTGGGGGTGCTGGAGCCCAGGGGGACCTCCAATCTGATCTGGTGGTAGGTGCTGGTTGATGGAGTTGGCCGCAGGGTACCCGCTCAGCCCTGTCCTCAGTAACTCAGAAACTACCAGAGTGATAATGTATAATGTACACCCAGCAAAAGAACAAACACCAGCCAGAGACAATCCTTTCTCTTGTGTGTGAAGGTTACAAGTTTTCTGTTTCAAATCTGATGGTATTATTTTTCCCTTTTTTCTTTCTTCTCTCTGTTTTCATTTGCCAACCTAAGGGTCTAGAGTGATTTCTTTGAGCCTAATGATGGGGAAAGTTAGAATGGGGCTATTATCTTTAAACACCTTTTGAAATACTACTCTTCCTGGTGTCGGAATTAGATTGAACAGAGGTTGGGTTTAAAGATTAAATATCTATTTTAGCAGCAGAAACTATGCTGATATCTGTGTATGTTTGTTCGGGAGTTATATAGGTGGAATGAAAGAGAAACTCGCACAGGAACGTGTAATTAATAATAGTATAGCTGATATTTATTGAGTGCTTAACAGGGACCAGACATGGTACTAGATGCTCCTCGTATGTCATCCCATTAAGTGAATTCAGACATATAATAAATTAGAACGTATAAAAATTCAGAAATAGGATCATAGGAGTAAAAGACCCAATAAAAACAGAACAACTTGGCACTGTGGCATTAGATTGTTTTGTAGTAAATGTCCATTGTAAACTTAAGTATTTTTATAACTTGAAAAAATTACCATCCAGTGTAAATATCCATTTACATCGTAGTTTATTCTAGGTCAAGTTTGTGATCATAATAAACTGTATTTCTTTGAAAATATTCTTCAGTTTGCTGTATCCATAATTGGCATAGGAAATGAATTACTCCCCTTTTTTCTGATGAATGTAGTTTTAGTCTATATGGAAGAATAAACAGCTATTAAAGTATGTGCTTGTGGGGAGCTGTCTGGTACTGAGGAACCACTCCGTCCATATTTAAGCTTCAAGATGAGTTTCATTATCTTGTTTCCTGGGGTAACTCTTCTCTTATTTTTCTAGGAGGAATCAGAGGTTTCTGGCTGACTCAGTGGGTGCTTTGTACCAGGAAAGGACAAGAAAGAGGTGAGTTGCACTTGGCAGTCGTAGTACAGCTGCCTCCCCGTGGCTCTTCTTGCTTCGAGGTTTTGCTCCTTCTTCAGTGCAACTCTTTGCCCAGACATCCCTAAAGCCCCCAGCTCAGAGCAGCAGTTGGCAGGCAGGAGCTTTGCAGTTAGCCATCGGGGAGCCCCAGAGACACGGGCTAATAAGTACAAACAGTCATCACAATTAATTCAGGCCAGGCTGTGTGTTCCTGGCTTTTACTTGAATCAACTCATTTTCACCTCTCACAACTCTAGCAGTCAGGTCCTGTTATGCCCAACCTACAGATGGGGAGACTGAAGTTCAGTCACTTGCCCAAGGTCACACAGTTAACGAGTGAGGAAGCCAGGCCTGGACTGTTTCTGGGATCTATTGCTGTTTCGAGTGACCATGAATTTTCCCAGCTCCCCCGGTCACCATGCAACAGCTCCTGCTACCTGCCCTGAGCACACTGAGTCCACTGCAGGGCACAGAGGTCTTGCAGTTTGCAGGGAGAACATGAGGCAGGTGACTCAAAGCCTGCGGGTCCAGGAGATAAACAGGTGGATTGCACCTGCTGGCCTTCAGAAACACAGAGACTGTCCATGGGGTTAAATGGGATATCAGGGCTTTCTGGCATGCTGCCAACTGAAGTCTGCTCCCAATAAAACAGGATGTGGAACAAGGGGCCGCTCTCCTACTGCAAGGGCTGGGTTTGCCCAGGATTGTCTAGATTCCACCATCCACAGCGGTTACAGCACTGGTTGTCTCAGTCGTAAGTACTAAGCTGGAAGCTCAGAACATGGTCAGATTTGATTGGAAGCAAATCATCTCAAGTAGTATGAAGCCTGGGAGAGGGTTGTCCCCGCTGCCTACAGAGCCACCAGGGGTCATACTGGCAGATTGCAGGCCCAGCAGCAACAACAACAACAACAACAAAAACAACAACAACAACAACAAAGGAAATGGAGTGGGGAAAATGGGTAGGAGGAGAGAGAGTAAATACACCCTTCCTTCTGTTCTGATGGTATTAGGGCATGAGGGCTACAGAGTGCAGGGAACACCCAATGGGGACATTATGCCATGGGGCAGCTAATACTGCTTGAGTTGCTGTACAATACAAACACATTTTTGGAACTAGACAGATTATGTTGCAAATTTGTCACTATCAGTCTAGTATAGTGGTAGAGTGTAGACCCGGATGCCCTGGGTTCAAATCCCATTTCCACTGCGTCTTTGCTTTGTGACCTGGGGCTGGTGACCTTCACTTTTCTGAACCATGCTTTCCACATTTATAAAATGGAGATAATAAAAATAATCTCTTCCATGTTTTGAAGTGAAATGGGAGAATACACAGTTCAGTGCCTGGGATGTATTATGCATTTACAATGAATGTCAGTGGTTTTTTCCCTGTGTTTTACAGTCTCCCTAGCTCTGGATATGATCTTGGGTAAATTACAAAGCCTCAATTTCCTCATCTGTAAGATGCTGATGCTAATACCCTGTCCTCAGGGGAGATTGAGAATTGAATGAAATAACCAAATCCAAAGTCTAGGTCATAGTAGATGCCTATTAGTTCCCTTCCTTATTTATCTTTATCTTATTCCACACAGCTCAAGTAGGTGGAAGGTGGACATTGGTTTTAACTCCCCCACCCACTAGAATACTAAGTCCTGACAATGACTCCACAGCAATTTTCCATTTGATCCTTCCCCTCCCTTCTCCCAGCCACCCCTCTGGTGTTGGCTTTCATAGAACAAGCTGGGATAACCACAAGGGGCCCCAGCCTTTGGACTCCAAGTCTTTCCTCCCCAAAGTAATCCTATTGGTCTCTTCCCTAAGCCTCTTTCTGAAATCCAGCATTGGACATGGCATTTTCTTATTAGAAAAAACCCATCATGGCTCTCTGTTTATTATCCCAGCAACCAAATCTCACTGGACACTCCACCTCACTTCCCATCACTTCCCATGCACATTTGGATCCTTTCAGCCCAGCTCACCTGGTCTGTATCCCACCCCAAGACTGGACTTGACTGCACCCTGCCACCGTGCTCAGCACACCCCCTCCCTGTGTCACCATCTGTGTACCTCACCTGCTTAAAACCCCACAGCCATGGGACCATGGGACTGGCAGCTCTTTCACCTGCCCACCATCTCACCTTCAGAGCTTCACCTGCAGTGCTGGCTCTGCCTTCCCAGTTAGTGCGTTGAGAATGGGATGAGGGTGGGAGGGAATCTCTTTCATCCCCCACCATCCTTTCTTTACTGGTCATCCTGGGATCCAAGGAGCATGCAGTAGGGGCCCAGATGACAGCATGCACTCACCGGTGGGAGCGTGGGCCTGGAAAGAGTCTATGGTTGAAGTTACTCTTCAGCTACTGTTTGGGTTTGGATGTGTATTGGGGTGGGGGTTGATGAGTGATGCCAAGGGGATTTCCAGGCAAACTGCGGGCCTGCCTTTCTGGAAGCAGCACCTTCTGCCTTTGCCAGCCCTCTCCCCCACTCCCCAGGGAACCCCATCCTGAAGACCAGCTCATTCCATAAAATGCATAGCCCCCTCCCCGTGAGTGGCAGCAATTCCACCCTTCACTTGTTCATCAGTTCATTCATTCATTCACTCACCTAGTAGATATTTACAGGACACTCACTGTTCGCTGGGACTGCTCCAGGCAGAGAACAGGCACTGAACAAAACAGGCTTCATCCTGCTGGCATGGAGCTTGGCTTCTAATGGGGTATATGAGTCCATTTCCATGCTGCTGATACAGACATACCTGAGAATGGGTAATTTATAAAGAAAAAGAGGTTTAATGGACTCACGTTTCCACACGGCTGGGGAGGCCTCACAATCATGGCAGAAGGCAAAAGGCACGTCTTACGTGGTGGCAGGCGATATAGAATGAGAACCAAGCGAAAGGGATTTTCTCTTATAAAACCATCAGATCTCGTGAGGCTTATTCACGACCATGAGAACAGGATACGGGAAACTGTCTCCATGATTCAATGATCTCCCACCAGGTCTCTTCCACAACACTGGGAATTATAGGAACTACAATTCAAGATGAGATTTGGGTAGGGACACAGCCAAACCATATCATGGGACCAGGAAAGACGGGAAACTTTGGGTCAGCCATCACACTGGCTGTCAAGGAGGAGCAGGCTAAGCAGTAAAAAATAGTAAGTATGTAAATTATCTAGTATGTAAGGAGGTGATAGTGTTATGGAAGAAAAAACAAAAAAAAAAAACAGGCAGGAAAGGCAGCTTCAGTGTGCAACGCAGGGAGAGAGGTGGAGGGCAGGTTGCAGGGCTGAATGGAGAAGGCGACATTTGAGCACAGACTTGCAGGAGGATGTTTTGGAGCCCTTGGAACAGAGGGAGCAGGTACATCAAGGCCCAAAGCAGGCGTGAGTATATAGTGTGCTTGAGAATCGAGCTCAGTGAGTGCTGAGCGCTGAGGGGGCGGTGACCACCAGACCGGGTCAGGCCCGGAGGCCTTGGGCCTTCCCTCTGAGGGACCTGGGAGCCAGGCAGGGTTTTGAGCAAAGCATGCTGTGATCCAACTCAGTGTGAAAAAGACCTGTTTACAGGGAAGTTGAGAGTAACAGGGAGACCAGTGGGAGGAGGGGAGGGCGGGGGAAGGGTCCAAGCAAGAGGGATATTGAATGTGCCTGTTTGTGTCCCTGGCACACAGTGGCACACACACGTTACCATAGAATGACACTGATGGTGGTGATGAGGTGAAGCACCACAGTGCCACATCTCAGGGACTGATACTCAACAACCGTGTGACTCCCGGATTCAGGATAGCCTCTTTCATTGGGGTTGTGGCTTCATATGAGGGTCACTCTCCTCACCCTCCTGCCTGCAGAGCCACCAGGGGTCACACTGGCAGATTGCAGCCCCAGCAGCAAAAAAAAAAAAAGGAAATGAAAGGGAGAGGGGAAGATGGGTAGGGAGACAGACAGCAAATGTACCCTTCCTCCTGTTCTGATGGTGTTAGGGCATGAGGGGTACAGAGTGCAGGGAACACCCAATGGGGACAGTATCATGCCGTGGAGCAGCTAATACTGCTTGAGATCATTCTTCATGGCCCCCCTGAAGCTCTTTACGAGGTCTCCTTGTTGTCTTGCGGCCTCTTAGCTCCCTCCCGTCTTCCTCCTCCCTCCAAGAAAGGACAACTTGACCACGGCAGCAATGAATGGGTCAGCCGTCTTTCCTCTTTTGTCTTTCTCGTCCTCCAGCCACATTGATCCTCCAGGCAGGACAGACTAAGGGTGCTTCAGAGCTCACAGAACCAGCATGTCTTTCTCAGAATGCTTCCGGGACGGCCCCGTCTTGGTGGTGATTAGCAACTGTCCTGTAATTGCACGTAACCTGGAAATAGAATCTATAAGGGAATGAATGCCTGGTGCCCTTTGTTGGGGGACCTTGCTGTTCACGCACACTGTGGAGAGCTAGCTGAGGGCCGCACCAGAACCCCCTTCTACCTGATGAAGCCTTAGAATTGTGTACATGTTGCTGTCTGTTGGAAACGCTTAGAGAAAGGAAACGGCAATGGGAGTGGTGGGGTTGTTCGCTGTGTGTTTCTCCCAAGGTTGAGTGTGTTCCCGAGTGATCCCGCCAGGCTCCTGGGCAGTGTGGACACTTTCCTCCCCAGTGCCTTGCATTCTTCCGCTCCCAGACCAATGGCCCAGGGAGATGGAGCAAGATGGTAGCCTCATGGCTGGGTCCCTGGAGCCACAGTTATAAACAGTGATATTACAATGTTACTGCCCTGTGTGGATTTCGCGTACTTCCTTTTAAAGAACTGTCACATTCCCTACCATATAGCTCCAAAAGTTTCTGTGGTGAGATCATGAGGAGGAAGGACTATTTTTAAAGATGAAAACTCTGACGCTCCAGGAGGACACTCTCTCTATCCCCAGGTCCATCCATCATGTGTGTGTGTGGTGGGTAGGGGAGAGGTGCTGCGGCTCGAATGTTGGTTTCTGCCATAACCATAATTGAGAGTGAAAAACCCGGGCCCTGGGAGAAAGAAGCCAGTCCTGGTTCTGAGTGTCAGCGGCAGTGGGGATGAGCTCACCCGGGGACCAGAGCCATTTAGAGGACTTGCAGATGGAACTTCCCCTCAGGGTCCAACTGTGAGTCACTGTGGTTCCTGTCCCTGCGCAGGCTCCATCTCCAGGCCTCCCACTTCACCCTGGGACATTATGGTTGCTGGTCAGACCTCATGACTCACTTGGACTCTCGAGCCGCCTCCGGGGGTGGAGTCTCTCTCCTGGCATCTGGACCCTTGGTGCTATCGACGAAGCTTGGCTGGCGCTCTTAGCTGCTATGTGCAAGACGTGTGTCCCAGGGAAAGCCCCTCTCTCTCTCTGCAGAGGTCAAGTGAAAGCCACGGCCGCAGCCAACAGAGTTCAAAATGCAGGCTTGGAAAGTCCAGGGGGGCTCTGTGGAGGTGAGACAGCCACAGGCGGAGCTTTCCAAGCCCCCAGGGTGAGTTTGGCTGTGATACCTGAGAGATGGGGGAGCTAACAAGCGCCGGGTTGCAGCGTCGTCCCATGGAGAGGAGCGAGTGGAGTTCACCCAAAAGGCCAACGGCTGGCAGGGTGTCACGTTTCCCACCACACCCGGGGCTCAGCCTCTGCTGTCATTTCTCCTCCTCGGTTTTCATCTTCTAAGGGAAGAAATAGTGTCATCCTTTCTCAACCTGTCAGTCTCACACCTGCCTGGAGCCCCTGGCAGTGAGACACCCAGTGCTGTTTAATCTGATGTCATCTCTGTTGATTGTCTGTTTTAGAAACCAGGTAGCAAGAGGGACTTTCTGAGGATTAAAAAAAAAAAAAAAGTAAATCCCCAAACTATTTTGGGGAGGTTTTTTTTTTTAAACCTCCTGTTTTTTAGTTTCATTATTTCTTTTCTCTTAAATACACTCTCTTTTTTAATTAAGAAGAATAAATTTTTAAATTAAAAAAGAGGGACCAAATGCACCCCTTGGGTTGAGGAGTTTTGAGAGCAGTGTTTAGGGTAAAGGTCAAAGGTGAGGTGGATGTCACTGGGTCTTGGGCATGGGTACCCACCTGCTGGCAAACATAAGAGAGGCCATATTAGAGTGGGAAAGAAGGGTTCCTGAAAAATGCATATGAGCTTGTTTTTTCGAATGACATTTATTTATTGTCTATCAAGAGATTACTCCTGAGAAATTAACACCAGAGTCACCTGAGGAGTGTGGGTGCCCGGAGCCTTGGACTTGGTGACTTATCCTGCCTCCCACCTGACTCCTGAAGTAGGCAAGTGTATTAACAGTCATGGACCTCAGTTTACCTGCTTTCAGCCTCTGCCCTTCCCGAGAGGGACAAAGCTGACTGATTGCATTGCAGTTTTGTCCTTTAGTCCATCAGCTCTGGAACTTTCCACTTCTGGTATTTTTGGTTTCCAAACAAAGGGTTGAGGACGCACGAGAGCAATGTTTAGAGTAAGGTCAAAGATGAGGTGGATCTAACTGGGCCTCGGGCATGGGCGCCCACCTGTCAGACTCTGTCCTTCTCAGACAGCTGCCCAGGCAGGAGCTGCCTCTTGGGATGTTGAGTGGGCCATCTCCATTGAGAGAGTTGGGGGACAAAGGGAGAAGGCAGGGACTGGGTCACTCCTGGGGATGCTGTTTGACATAGGCCATGAAGGTCAGCCCTACGGGGCCCGGCTGACCTGGTAGATGGGTAGGTCTAGGGTATGAACGTGGATATTAGTTGGCCAGGGTGTGAGAACTTGTGTGAAACGGTCGGCCCTTGGGTGACTCAGTCTCCTAGCAAACTATAAAAGGGAAGTGACTCATTTCCAGCCCTGAACAAGAACTCCTAAGGCTAGGCCGCCAGCACCTGTCTGGGACGTGGTTAGTTATTAACGCTGCCAGTAAGAGTGTCATGGGAACCAAACGCAGGCCTAGATGCCTGGAGGCAGCTTGGCTTTTCACAGCTTGCAGCTGTCCACTCACCTTCCCTTGCTGTGGCTCCTCTCTGCCTGACCCCATATGCAGAGGAGGCCCTTGAACTCTTAGCTGCTGGTGGCTCCCCAGGTGCCTCTTGAGGGTGCAGATTGCACAGGGGTTGGGAAAGAGGGAAGAAGAAGTGTGTTGGTCAGGGGAAATCACAAGGACATTTTTTTTTTTTTGTCCTGTTTAGGAGATCAGGTTCAAGGAGCCAGCCAGACTCTGGGCTTCCAGGAGGAGTGGGCTGTGGAGGGGCTGGCCCCATCTGCATGTCTCTCTCCTCCTGGCCCTGCAGGTGCCACCTCCTGAGTCCTGGTTCCTGCAGCTCCATCAAATCTGCAGTGAAGGCCTTTGGGAAGCGTGGGTTTTTGTGGGTCCAGGGGCCCCACCCTCCCGTGGAGGCCCTTGGCCTAAGGATCACTAACACACCACACTGACCTCTGGCCCCCAACAAGGGCAGTGTTCCTCTTGCTCCATTCTGCTCTGAAGTCCCCCAAACCACTTCCTAGGGCTGCTTAGTAAAACACAGGGCTCATCTCTGAGGACCTCTGCAGGGCTCATGAGTTGAGCCAGGAGTTCAAATCAGCTCTGCGTTCTCCTTTCTTTCTCCACGTCTGGAAAAGTACAGAATGGGCAGCTTCTCCTCCCAGATCCCAAAAGGCATGTTTTACTGCTCCTGGGGGAGGCTCAGCCTGGGCACAAGCTATGCCTACTCCTGCCAGGGCCCTGCCCCTCCACTTCCAAACTGTCAAGCAGGAGGAGGGAGGATGATTGAACAGAAAGACACAGGAGTTTTAGTGAGTCAGGCTCTCCAGCATCCAAAAAGGGACCCAGGGCCCCGGGGGAAGAGACATCCCTGGTATTTGTTGCCACCTTTGTAAAACCCTCAAGCGCTGGCGGGCAGCACAGAGGGAGTGGGGATGCCACTTGCCTGCCTAGTCTATGGGAGGAATTGGGACATGCGCTCCCTGGGTGGCCCTGAGCAAACCATCGAACTGCTCCCCCAGAGTTTCCCCATCTGTAAAGTGGGAATAATAACAACACCTGTCCTGCTTACTTGACAGGGTTTCTGTGAGGCCGGCTGAGATCACCGAGCATGTGACAGGGCTTTGGGAGTGGTTAAGGGCCACCCAGATCGGGGTTGAGGCACCGGGGTGCTTATGGTGATTAGCAGCAGAGCAAGGCCTGAGGTCTGTGCTCCCCAGGGAGGGTGGCTTTACAGGTACCCACCTGCGGCTTAAGAGCTTCTTGGGCCTCCCACGGCTGATAAATCACCACCGGGTGGGTGTGATTTGTCTGGGCTCCAGGATGAGCAGACAGCCTGCCCTTGGCTGCTGCAGAAAGCAGCTCCTCTGCCTTCTCTCCCTTCCTTAGTGGGTTGGGCAGGCGCAGAAATAGATCCCAGAACCCCATCTCTTAGGTTGAGCCAAGGGACCCTCCAGCTGCTGATCTAGACACTCTGGTGGCATTGAGTTCCTTTCTCAGGTCACGTAACCATTGGGGGTGCTGATTTAGGTGTCTCCTGGCATGAGATTTGCCCTGGTTTATCACCTTCTGCTGCTGCTGCTTTTTTAAAAAATCGAAGATGGGGTCTCACCATGTTGTCCAGGCTGGTTTTGAACTCCCAAGCTCAAATGATTCTCACACTTCAGCCTCCTAAGTAGCTGGGATTACAGGCTCATGTCACCATGCCCTGCTTGTCACCTTGCCATCAAAGAAGAGAGACTTGCATAAGAGTGTCAGATTCTATGCCATAGTGCAGTATACCAAGGAGGTGGTCTGCAAATGGCCATTGAATATACAAATAGTCTCAGTCTTAGCGTTTTCTTTCTCATGGTTTATTTTGCTTTGTAGAGTTTCATGCATTTGTTGAAAGGAGGAAGACTGAGATTTAAGGGAGCATCCCTAGTGGGGTAACACCCATCTGCTTAGTGCCTTTTCAGTGCTCAACACTGTGCTAAGTTATTTGAGTATAGTCTTTGCTCTCATATTTAATAAAATCAGACTCTTTTTGACCACCTAATTCCATCTCCCATTCAGACCCACAGCATCCTCCCAGCCTGTCCAGATAGGTGCTTTCTGCTTGGACACTTTAATGATGGAGAATTTTATCTCTCCTGAGGCTACCCATTCTAACATTGGCACCTGCAGTTGGTGGGAAGTTCATCCATTTAGGGAGTGTCCATCTACCTTTGGATACTTCCATCTGTAGGTCCTAGGCAATGAACAGGGGATGGGAGTATGGCAGTATGGCTGAATTGTGGAATGCAGACTACAGAAAAGTTCTGTGAAGGGATGGGACCTGGAAGAATCAGAGAAGACCTTGTGGAATTACTGAAACTTAGAGAAAAAAAATGAACTGAACTAGAGAGAGAGCAGGGAGGCGGGCTATGGTCTCTCATACCTGTAATCCCAGCACTTTGGGAGGCAGAGGTGGGCGGGTTCCTTGAGCCCAGGAGTTCAAGACCAGTCTGGGTAACATAGGGGGACTCTGTCTCTACAAAAATTAGTCATGCATGGTGGCTAATTTTTGTATTTTTTGTAGAGGATCCAGGTGGGAGGATCACTTAAGCCTGGGAGATGGAGGTTGCAGTGAGCCAAGATGGCACCATTTTACTCCAGCCAGGGCTACAGAGTGAGACCCTGTATCCAAAGAGAAAGAGAAGTTGAAGGCTTTCTGTAATAGTTTGAGTAGTGATCTCCCAAAATTCATGTCCATCTAGAATCTCAGAATCTAACCTTATTTGGAAATAGTGCCTTTGCACATGTAATTAGCTAAGGATCTTGAGATGAAATCATCCTGGATTCAGGTCCTAAATCCAGTGACACATCCTTAGAAGAGAAGAAGACAGAAAGGAAGGCACTATGAAGATGGAGCAGAGATTGGAGTGGTGCATCCACAAGCGAAGGAATGCTGAGGATTGACTGCAGAAGTCAGGAGAGAGGCAGGGGGCAGATTCTCCCCTAAAACTACCAGAAGGAATCAACGCTCTCCATACTTTGATTTTGGCCCTCTGGCCTCTGGAACTGTGAGAGAATAAGTTCTCTCACAGTTTTAAGCCATCAGTTTGTACTAACTTGAAATGGCAGCCCTAGTAAACTAATACACCACCCAACCTTGAGAGACAGATACGAGTAAGGAGGCAAAAATAACAATGCTTTGAGGGTTATTTTGCAGCCCAATCCCCAACCCCCCACCTCAAGTCTGTTTCTCCCATGTTTCTCGGGAGAAACAGACTTGAGGTGGGGGGTTGGGGAATTGCGCTGCATGGTAAGGAGACTGGACTCGTTCATTTGTTAGCGGGCAGGGTCTGCAGGCCAGATGCCCCATGGTGCCAGGATGAGGTGTGTATAGAGTCTTTTTGCCAGGAACCTTGGGGGTTTTCAGAGCCCAGAAGGATGCCAGCTCTGGACCCCCTGCTCTGTTTGACCTCCTCTACTAAATTTCCACCAGTTCCTGCATCTTTATTCATAGAAAGGGATCAAACCATCCTTAACACTCATACCACTCTGCAAATAAACGTGTAACTTACACAATGACAGAAGGAATTATAAGATGCTTACTATTAGAAAAATGTATAAAAGCAATGGAAATACTTAGGAACCATACTTAGTTATAGGATGTTAATCTTTTATCATTAAGTAATAGTTCAATATTTTCTTGATTGTTTAGTATTTCATTGTAGGAACATGACATGGTTATTTTTTAATAGTTTTTTTATGTTTCCAACATTTTTTTCCCTTTTGTTGTAAAGTAAGGCTCTGATGACAATCCTTGCAGCAAAGATGTTATTTTTATCTGTACTAGCTTCCTGAAGCTGATGTAGTAAGTTACCACAAACTTGGTGGTTTAGAGCAACACAGATTTTTCTCTTGTAGCTCTGGAGGCCAGAAGTCTGACTGAGACTTCTGGAGCTAAAACCAAGTCATTGTCAGTAAGGCAGGTTTCTTTTGGAGGCTTCAGGGGATAATTGTTTTTTTGCTTCTGATGACTACTGGCATTCTTTGGCTTGGAGCCACATCACTCCAGTCTCTGCCTTTGTGGAGTTCTCCTCTCTGTAGTCAAGTCTCCCTCTGCCTTCTTCTTATATGAACTCTTGTAGCTACATTTAGGGTCCATCTGGATAATCCAGGATAATCTCCCCATCTCAAGACCTTTAACTTAATTCCATCTGCCAAGTTCCTTTTACCGTATACCATAAGGTAACATTCATACATAGCAGGGATTAGAACATGGCTGTCTTTTATTAGGGAGTGGAGGGGAGCAAGAGCTTGTGCCATTATTCAGCTCATCACCATATTCATGACTATTTTCTCACAATAAATTCCTAAAAGTGGACCTAGAAGGAGAAAGGGCCGTCCTTAGGTTGCATGACATATTCAGTGGTCAGTAGATAGTACTCGTGTCTTTTTGTTGCTGTTCCTTTAAGAGCCTTTCTTAGCTCTCCTAAGAGGCAGATCGGATGGGGAGGTGGAGTGTACATTGAAACCCCCATTACAGGAATCATTTAAAGTTAGCCTCTAGGAAGCTCAAGGCTAATGAGATAATTCCCATTAGGAGAGGAAGGAAATGAAGGTGGCCTGACATCCTTTCTGTCTCTAATTTATATGATTCACTGAAACCTCCCCCTCTTCCCCCGCAACCCCCTCCTTCGGCCGCCCCTTTGAATTCTGGTTCCCTGTCCACCGCCTCTGCCAGCCAGGGCTCTGGTTTTTAGCAAGCCCCAGCATGCCTGGGAGCCCAGGAGGGTTGCCTTCCGCTGAGACGAGGCATTCGGGCTCTTTTCTTGGCAGCTGTGCCAGAGAATCTACTCTTTGCCTCCTTCCTCTCTTTTCCCAGAGCCTTGCCCAGCTCTCCCCACCCCCACCCCTGCCCCAACAGGGATGGAACTCTTGCCTATAGGACCACAGAAAGAGAAAGGCTGTCAGCAGAACACTGGCAGGCTCAGGGGACTTAGGGGCCAAAGCTGCAGAGAGGTTTTGTTTGCTTCCTTCCCCTAACCCCCAGTACTTTTAGGGGAGGAGAAAGAGAGAGAGAGAGAGAGAAACAAGAAAACAAGAGAACAAGAGAGAGATCATTCTCTTCCTGTTTTGCTCTGCTGCCTACACTTTTGGTCAAAGTTCTCTGCAAACATGAAAATCCAGTTTGGGTCTTAATTAGAAAAGTGTGAAGTCTCCCAAAAACTTTAGGGTTTTGAAGTTCAGATTAAACCCTGTAAACACATTTAGGGGCTGGAGAGAGAGAGAGAGAGAGAGATAGAGAGAGAGAGGGAGAGAACCCGAGAAGAGCAGAAAGGAGAGCCCAGTCTCATCTGCTCAGCTATCATATTGCTATCAGCTGTTACCCATTTCATTTATTGGACACCTCCTTTCTTGTCTCAGACCTGCTGGGAGCAAATCTAATACCCACCAACCCCATGCCCAAGAAGGGTCTCTGGCATTCAGAGGGCAGCATGGCTCTTCCTAGCCCCTGGTTTACTTCTTTTCTTCCTCTCACCCTCCCAGAGGGAGGCCATATGGTGGAGTCTTCCGAGTCAGGGCCAAGGGCCAGAGCGGCTCTGGCCCTGGGGACAGTCCAGCAGCCCTGATGTGCCTTGTGGGTGGCCTGTTCTGTGAACTTGCTGCCTGACCTCCCCGTGCCTCTGAGAGTCCAGCTGCAGCCTTGGGTAAGAGCCTGGCCCCGCCGTGATGGGAGGGTGCCGAGGCCCAGCTCCCCTGCTCACCTTGGCACAGATACCACAAGCTGGCCAGGCCATGCGGGGCCAGGACCAGGCAGAACAGACAGAGCCCCCATAAGCATTGTTTCCAGTTGAGTTGGCCTATCTTGGCTCATAAGACTGTGGTGTCTCTAATGAGAGTGAGACAGAGACAGACAAACCAGGGGTTCAAGGAAGAGAGAACACAAATTAGAAAGATGAAAGATACAAGGGAAAGATATATAAGAGTTGGATTTCCATGTAAGGTAGCATGAAATAATAGCCAAGCTAGAGTTTGGATTAGTCTTAGCTGTTTTGGAATCATGTCTTTACTAGTAGCTGAGCTAAATCATTCATGGTGAGGGTGTTTTAAGGGCCCTGATCATGACTCCTGCCTTCATTACCTCCTTCCTCCCTGCTCATGGACACAAGTTCTCAGAACTTTTAGGGGTGGTTGAGGGAATATGGAAGGAGGCAAGGTAAGGGTTAATCTAAATGTTACAAACAATTTATTGATTTAAAAAGGAAAAGAAAAGGAGTAATGGAAGATGGATCTGGGCTTTATTGTACACTTTTAGGAATGGTTTATAGCAGAAAAATAACCATGGAAGTGGCTTAATGTCCTTCCTCTTCAGAAAGGTGCTGACTGTATTTTTGAAATGGAGATAATGCCATAGGGAAATAGAGTAATAAGAACAAATAGGCCAGGCATGGTGGCTCACGCCTGCAATCCCAGCACTTTGGGAGGCTGAGGCGGGCGGATTGTGAGGTCAAGAGATCGAGACTATTCTGGCCAACATGGTGAAACCCTGTCTCTACTAAAAATACAAAAATTAGCTGGGCGAGGTGGTGAGTGCCTGTAGTAACAGCTACTTGGGAGGCTGAGTGAGGCAGGAGAATTACTTGAACCCAGGAGGTAGAGGTTGCAGTGAGCCGAGATCATGCTATTGCATTCCAGCCTGGCAACAGAAAGAGACTCCATCTCAAAAAAAGAAAAAAATTGAGTCTTTCGTACTTAACTCAGTCCTCACAACAAGCCTAGAAATTATCCCTGTTTTACAGATGGGCTCAAGAGATTTGAGGTAACTTGCCCAGGAGCCTACCACTCCTAAGAGGCTAACGAACCCAGGACTGGAACCCTGATCTGACTTCGTATCAGTAAGCTGTGGGATCTCTGAGGATTACCACCTGAAGTGTTTTCCCATTGGCAGGAATGAGTGGGTTCGTGTTCTAAGGGCCTCCCATGCTTTAAGATGACTAGCTTGTGTTGCTCACGATCCATTCATTTGTTCATTTGTTCATTTGTTCATTCATTCATTCGTTTGCCTCTTCATTGCCAGACAGTGAGCTTGGTACCCTCAGTACAAGAAGGAAAACATGGCTGCTACTGCAGCCTGCAGCTGACCAGGTCGACTTGCACTACCGGGCTGGGGAACATCAGGAGGTGAGCAGGCTGCCAGCACCCACAGTCTAAGGATACATGCTCTTTCTCTCCCATATCAATGGGCAGTCCTGCTCAGTGACCCAGATCCAAACAACTTAGAGGTCCCACTGTGTCCTCACTGCAGACTGACCGCTGGCTCTCAAACATCTGGGTGGGCAGTAGAGGCCAACAGGGAACTTTAGGGACCAAGGGAAGAGGACCTGGCAGTTTATCCCTCATGAGGAGAGAGTGGAACCAGTGACCTTCTCTCTGGACTCTTACTCCTGGCCTGATTCCCAAAGGGGAGAAGAGCTCCTGCCTGGTCTCAAAGTCACTGTTTCTCTCTCTCCCTCGACCCTCATTGTTGCAGTAGGGCCAGGACTCTGTCTGGCCAGGTCCCCCACTTGCTGTTAAATGGGTCATCTGAAGAAAGAGAAGGAACGGCTTTATGATTGGCTGTTGGATGGCCCCTGAGGGACATAGTGCATGATAAGGAGAGGGCAGGAGGGAGTCTGGGACCAGTGTACCTATTATCTTTAAAGTCCATCTTTTGGCACAGTCCACCGGGACAAACAAGGGATCCAGGTCGGCTGGTTCGGGAGGGTCTTTGATCTACCTATAAGTTAATGCTTTTCAATGGAGAACCGCAAAGCAGCCCCACCCAGGGCCTCGGAGATAACAGGCTGGTGCAATCACAAACCACCGGCCTCTTGATAATGCCGGGTTTTATTGAGGCCTGGTTTTTGCCCAATGGGAACACATCCGGCAAGCATCAAAGGGAGCAGGCGTCACCCTGTGCAAAGAATCGTGGGCCCTCAGGTGCGTGCACCTTGGGTTGCGTGTGTGGCTGTGTGTGCACAAGCTGGCCCGTTGGCAATTACCTTTCTGTAGATCAGAGGCCACCAGCCCCAGAGGGGCCTCGACAACCCATGAACTCTGTTCCCTCATTCTGGATGGTCCAGCTCCTAGGATATCCTTGAAAATGGTAACTTAGCATCTTAAGTAGGAGGGTCACTCTTGTGTCGTTGAGTCCCTGACTCGACATCCCAAAGGCAGTTGGTGTGAGAAGTTTAGTGGTGAGGTGAGGTGGACACTCAGAGGAGGCAAAACCTAAAAGCTTAGTTCCTTTGCAGCCCTTTGAAGGTTTTTGCGTGGAAAGTTGCCCTTTGACAATGGAAGAGTTAACGGGTGAACTGGGGAAGCTGTGGTCCTGGGGGAAGGGTCATCCTCACTCACCCCCAGGCTGTGCCTCTTGGCTGCCTCATATTTTATCTGGGCAGTCAGGATGCTGTGCACTGCGTATTGGCCTCTGGAGACCAGAGCAGAGAAGCACCACAATACAAACAGAACATCTGGAAGCTTTTTAAGGTTTGTTTTTTTAACACGTTTGCAAGAGTCAGGACATTTGCACACGAGGTTTACTGGCTGGAGGGAACCCAGGGACTTGAGTAAAGTGGGAGATCTCTTTGACTTTGTGAGGAGGGGGTGGTGAGGGTAAGGAAAGGAAGGTGGGGTGGGTGCAGTGGCTCACACCTGTAATCCCAACACTTTGGGAGGCCGAGGCAGGTGGATCACGAGGTCAGGAATTCGAGACCAGCCTGGCCAACATGGTGGAACCCTGTCTCTACTAAAAATATAAAAATTAGCTGGGCGTGGTGGCACGTGCCTGTAATCCCAGCTACTCAGGAGGCTGAGGCAGGAGAATCGCTTGAACTCAGGAGGTGGAGGTTGCAGTGAGCCTGGGTGACAAGAGCGAAACAACGTCTCGAAAAAAGAAAGAAAAAGGAAGGTGGGAACACTGGAAGCAACAAGGCCCTATATTCTTCAGACTCACTTGTTGCAGTGACCTGTTGGAAATCCTTAGGCACAGAAGAGGAACCTGGAACAGAATCCTGGGTTCCTTGTCTTTCTGGTCTTGCTGGTATGGAGCAATTGGATTTCTTCTTCCTTGTCCCAATCAGCTGCAGTAAAAGGACTGAAAGAATAGAAAGCAAATCCCTTGGGAAAGAATGGACATGCTGGCCCTAAGGCCTCTGGGAGATACATTGGGAGTTGGCTTTTTCTGTATGCTTTATAGACTGGTACCTGTTCCTTTATCTTTCCATCTGGGCTAGCCAGGTGGGGCTGAAAATGCAGAGTGCAGGGAAGCCGTTGATCCTGGTCCTGCAGTGACTTGGTGCACCTGAGAGAGTGAGAGTCAGCTTCTTCCTTTTCTTCTCCTCTTCTCTATACCCTCCTTGCCTCCCCCTACTGACATCCTGGACTTAATGATTTAGGCCAAGGGAAACAAGGAAAAGCTCGGCTCAGCATTTTAGCAGAGCAAGCTGGGAATGAAATCATGAAGAAAAAAGTCAGTCCCGGCAGGAGAAAGAATTTATATGGGACTTAATCTTTCTTTTTAAGGAGAGGGCATCTGCTTATTCATCCCTCCCTCATTCTTGGTCACTGGTTTCTCATTTAATTCTTCCTTCTCCACTCCACCTCCATTATGACCCCATTGCCAAGCTTATTGTCAGGGCTCCATGAAATATATGTGAACTCTGTGCTTGCTCAGAGAGTATCCTTGTGCCCATGGAGTTTATCTTGAAAGAGGCTCACAGTCACATGGCTGCCTTTATTAAGACAGTTCTTTTCGTGGGATGAACTAATGCTTAGTACCTTGTGGGAGCTGGCTTATTGTGTGCTGTTTATTAGGGGAGGAAACTGAGGCTTTGTGTGGTTATTTATGTGAGAGACTGAAAGGTGTCCACCCTGTTCTTATGGGAAATGAGGTGACACAGCTGCCAGGAATTCCACCCCGTCTAGTCACCCATCTGGCAGGTACAACATTGGTTCCCAAGTCTACCCCAGCCACTCTTATTACAGTTTTTGCTTTGGAACCTCTTATGTCCTGCTCACAATCAGGGTTCAGTACCTTCACCAGCTCGGAGCACACAGTTCCTCTTGTGGTTGGCTTGCTCTCTGCAATGAGCAATTCTTAACGTTGGCTCATCATTGCACTCAGCCAGGGAGTTTTCACTGCTGTCTCCGTCTTGCCCTCATAGATTCTGCCTTAACTGGGTTGGGATGAGGCTGAGACAGTGGAATTTTGAAGAGCTTGCTAGGTGATTCTATAGCATAGCCAAGATGAAGAAAGAATCACTCCTCTGGGACAGTGTTTCTACACTGAGGACAATTTTGCTCCCCGCTCTCCCTATCCCAGGCATACCCCAATGTCTGAGACATTTTTGATGATCACGCCTAGGATTGGGTTGGGGGTGTGGCTCTGGCATCTAGTGAGTAGAGGCTGGGGATGGCACTGAATATCGCACAATGCACAGGACAGTCTCCCACAACCAAGAATTGTCCAGCCCCGAGCATGCCTAGTTGAGAAATCTTGCTCTAGACTAGTCGTTCTCACACTTGAGCTTGCATCAGAATCACCTGGAGAGCTTATTAAAGCAAATTGCTGGGCTGCACCCTCAGAGTTTTTTATTCAGTAAATCTGGAGTGGAGTTCAGGAATTTGCATTCCTAACAAGTTCCCAGGTGATGTCAAGCTTGTTGATCAGGGTTACAGTTTGAGAACCGTTGTCTCTGAGTGACTCTGAATCCTACTTACCTAGATCTGTGATATATTGTACCCATGATGATTACTAAAAATCCAAGACAACGGACTGAGCACGGTGGTTCATGCCTGTAATCCTAGCACCTTGGGAGGCCGAGGCAGGTGGATCACTTGAGGCCAGGAGTTCGAGACCAGCCTGGCCAATATGGTGAAACCCCATGTCTACTAAGAATTCAAAAAATTAGCTGGGCATGGTTTTACACACCTGTAATTCCAGATACTCGGGAGGCTGAGGCGGGAGAATCACTTGAACCTGGGAGGCAGAGGTTGTAGTGAGCTGACATCGTGCCACTGCACTCCAGCCTGGGTGAGACTCTGTCTAAAAAAAAAAAAAGAAAGAAAATCCAAGACAACACAACAATGACTAAACTAAGACAGAAGAGCATTTCTCTCTCACACAGAAATCCAGAGGGAGGCCACTGAAGGCTAGTGTGATAGCTGTGAAATGGTCAGACATCCGGACTCCCATCTTTTTGTTAGACCATCTGACTGCATACCTTTCATTTTCCATGTCCCTCAGAGTCCAAGATGATTGCTGGAGTGCCAGCCATCATGTCCTCATTGCAAGCAGAAGATAGTAAAGGCAGGCAAGTAAAAACTGGGCTCCTCCCAGCACCTTTTGAAGCAGCCTCCCCAGAAGTCCTGCAACACTTCTGCTTACGTCTCCTTGGCCAGATCTTGGTCATGTGGTCATAGCTAACTGTGAGGAAGGCTGGAAAATGTAGTCTTTTTCTTACTGTGGGCTGCAACGTGTGAACTCCAAATTAGAGTTCTGTTACTAAGAGGAAAAGGTAGAATAGATACGGCAATGGGCAACTAACAGATTATGCTCATCTGTGCACACCTACTCTTTCCTAAGGGTTGTGGTGTATTTGGCATCTACCATGGGCCAGCTGCTTTTGACGTATTATCTCATTTAATCCTAAGAGCTTTGCAAGGTAGATGATAATATCTCTATTTTGCAATGATGAAACTGAGGCTTTCAGAGATGAAGCCACCTGCCCAAGTTGCAGTCAGCAAGTGGTTTAACATCCCACTTCTTGCCGATGCTCTCACAGACCTGCTCTTTTCTTGCTGAGGCTGCAGGGTGTTGGTTTGACCTTTCTAAGCTAAATTCCGGATCCCACCCCTTTTGCCCAGCTCCCCTTCACTGTTACCCATATCCCTCCTGTGATACTCTCTTCAAAAGACTCTGGGAAAATACAGACACTGTATTGACAAGATTAGTTTCTTATTGCTGGTGTGATAAATGACCACAAACTCAGTGGTCAGAATTGAATTGGAGGATACCCAGCAGGTGTCCACAGCTCCATGTCGGGGGAGAAATTCCCACACATTTGGTCACCAGCATCTTCCGTGTTGATTGTCGTAGGGTGAGAGCAGAGGAAGAGCACGGTTGGAGAGAGTTTTCCCTGCACAGTCACGATGAGGGCCCAGAGGGACTGACAAGGAAGAAGATGGTTCTCCAGCTCACAGATCTCAGGGAAACACGTTTAGTGGTTTATTTTAAAGGCTGTTACAAAGGCTACAGGTGAAGAGATGCATGGGGTGAGGTGTGGAGGAAGGGGTGTGGAGCTTCTGTGCTGTTCCTGGATGTTCCACCCTCTAGGAACCTCCATGTACTCAGCTATCTGGAAGCTTCCCAGAGAACCCTGTCCTCTTGGGGTTTTATGGAAGCTTCATGACATCAGCCTTCCTTCCCCCAGGGTATAGGGCGGGTCCCTCTCTGGGGAGGGTCTCAAGACCTATAGTCAGAAAGGTGGGGAAGATTAGTCTTGCCCTGGGGAAGGACAGTGGCTTAAAACAACACAAATTCATTCTTTACAGTTCTGGAGACCAGCTTCACTGAGCAAAAGGCCAGGCACCTGTGGGGCTTCCTTCTGGAAGTTCTAGGGGAGAATCTGTTTTCTTCGACCCCTTCCTTGAATCCTGCCAACCTCTTGCTTCCATTATCACACTGCCTACTACCTCTCCGGGATCAGATCTCCCTCTGCCTCCCTCTTACAAAGACCCTTGGGATCACAGTTAGGGCCTACCTGGATAGTCCAGGCCAACTTCTCAAGATCCTTACTCACATCTGCACAGGTCCTTTTGCTGTACGAGGTAGGATTCACCGCTTGCAGGGATCAGGATGTGGACATCTTTGGGGGCTACTGTTCAGCCCCTCACAGGAGCCCTCTTGCTACTATTCTTCCATTTCTTGTCCCCATCTTTTTTTCCAAACACAGAATGTACATAGATTTCACTTCTGTCTGGGGTTTTTTTTTTTTAAAGAGGCCAGAAACATGGTCTACAGGGCAAGGCAAAGTGTTGGGAGGGTTTGTCTAATCAGCTTCCAGTGGCCACAACAACAGACATGAAAACATTCAAGTGGAAACGACCTAGGGGTGGAGGGCAGTGGAGGGAAGGATCCTGCCCTAGAGGGGCCTGTGTCACCTCAGCCAGGTGGCTTAACCTGTGGAGTGATGTATGATGGAGAAGCATAATCAGTAGTTATGGTAGTTCCGTAGCGAGCTTTGCAAAGCTTCCCTGTAATTCTAGAGGATCAGATCTCTAGATGCCTTCTAATTCCTGTGCCTCCTATGGTCTTTCTCTAGGCTAATAGAGGTGTGTCTTTAGTAGAATACAAATGCTATATCTAGAAGAGCTAGATTTGTGAGGAGGAGGGAGAGTTAGGTTCTGCTTATGGCCTAACCTCGTTTTCCTCCCCTGTGTGGATTTCCTCATCACCCCCACACTCCCCTTGGTTGGGCCAGCCCTGCTGGGACGAGAGTCTGGGGTGTTGTATGTTTTGCTTTTTATTTTATTTTGCAAATGCCTCACAGCATTCCCCTCTGTGTTTAATGTCCCACTGCCAAGTGCATGCAGTTGCCCGGCAACAAGAAGGAAGTCCCTGTGTGATTCACCCGACTGTTGCCAATTAATTTGCGAGCTGCATGCGTCTCCCAGGGGAAAAGCGCTCTCTCTGAGATAGCTCAGAGGGCCACTGCGCAGGCGGAGAAATGAAACCAGAGGAAGGTCAGCAGAACTTTGGGTTTGTGTGGGGTGTTTTCAGGTCCACATGAAAGGGTGTGTCCAGAGGACCCTGGCAACACCTGTGGCAAAGGCTCCTGGCTTCCTTCTTGGCCACCAATCAGAGAGCTGCCCAGAGCGAACAAGCACTTCTGTGTCTGCACGTTGGTTGCCTTTTTGGATTTTCATCCTTTTATTTTTTAATCGACTCTAAAATGCAGACTCTCCTGTCCCAGTTCATCTGTCCCAGTTCATCTGCAGAGAAATGTCTTGGACCATTGTCTTCTCGTCAGTCCCTCCTGGGCTCTCATCATGACTGTGCAGGGAAAACTCTTTCCAACCATGCTTTTCCTCTGCTCTCACACTGCAACAGCCAACACGGACGACGTCGGTGACTGAATGTGTGCAGGTTTTTCCCCGACACCAATTCAACTCTGATACCATCTGCCTGGACATAGCATCAGATCCCATGGGTTGAGGACTCAGTACCCAAGACTGCCCCCTCCTCCCCAGACACCAGTTGCCAGTCTGGGCCTCTGGAACTTCTCACCGACCAGCTTCAAGTTGGGGTTCCCATGACTCCCCTCTTTGGGTTCAATTAATTTGCTGGAGCAGCTCACAGAACTCAGGGAAACCCATTTAGTGGTTTATTCTAAAAGCTGTTACAAAGGATACAGGTGAAGAGATGCATAGGATGAGGTGTGGGGGAAGGGGTGCGGGGCTTCCCTGTGCTCCCTGGATGCTTCACCCTCCAGGAGCTTCCACGTGCCCAGCTATCTGGACGCTCCCTGAAGAACCCTGATCTCTTGAGGTTTCATGGAAGCTTCATGACATCACCATTCCTTCCCCAAGGTATAGGGCAGGTCCCTCTCTGGGGAGGGCCTCAAGACCCATAGTCAGAAAGGTGGGAAAGATTAGAGTTCTGTCTTGGAGCAGATGTAAGGAGCGCAGGAGAGGAGGGATACTGTTTCCTGAGGCCCAACGTTATACAAAAGACTGTAACAAGGGCTATGGGAGTTATGAGCTAGCAACTTTGGATGAAAACCCGTGTGTGTGTGTGTGTGTGTGTGTGTGTGTATAAAATAACACCACAGTGTCACTGTCTCATCTCTGGTCACTAGTGCCCTTCTCTCTGGGTTTCCTGGCCGTTGAACACATCTCCACCAGGGCCTCAGCTAGAGCTCTTGTGAAGGAGAGTTCCTTTGCACCAGGTTAAGCAGGGCCCCCAGGTCTTTTGAGGGACAGAAGGGGGCCTGTTGGTTTCCGAATGCCCCCAGAATCTGTGGTGCATTTCCCTCAAGGCCTTGCTGTCCTCTGGCCCCATGCTTGCCTAAGGAAACCTTCGATCCATGTTATGTCTCTGTTATGACCTGTGAGGGTGGGGTTTGCCTGTCTGTTTGATTCCTGTATCCACAGCATCTAATCCAATATGGTACTTCTGAATGCATGGATTTGTGGTTGCCCAGGTATTCCTTGTGGATTGATAGTGATTGCTAGAATCAGAGACCCAGAGGGCAGTCTCTTTCATAAGGCCTGTGTTATCTAGATCTGTGAATAGGCCTGCCATGGCTTGGCTTTGTGTCCCCACCCAAATCTCATCTTGAATTGTAATCCCCATAATCCCCAGGTGTGGAGGGAGGAATCTGGTGGGAAGTGATTGGATCATGGGGTCTGGTTCCCCTATGCTGTTCTCATGATAGTGAGTGAGTTCTTATGACATCTGATGGTTTTATAAGTGTCTGGCATTTCCCCTGCTTGCTCGTCTCTCTCCTGCCACCATGTGAGGAAGGTCCTTGCTTCCTCTTTGCCTTCTGCCACCATTGTAAGTTTCCTGAGGCCTCCCCAGCCACGTGGAACTGAGAGTCAATTTAACCTCTCTCCTTTGCAAATCACCCAGTCTTAGGTATTTCTTTATAGTGGTGTGAAAACAGACTAATACAAGGCCCCTCACTTGCACTACTGAGACTCATCAGTTTTAAAATAGGGCAGTCTCCTGAGGGCATTTGGTGCTATTCAATATATTTGTTACTCAGTAATGGAAGATTAGTAATGCTGGGGGGTGAACATCAAGGAAAGTATCATGAGTCCAAGTCCATCTTAATTTATTTGCTATCAGAATTAGGGAAGAAGAAATATATTTACTGGTGTCTTTGCATTTCCTCTGAGCTATCCACTCTGGGTAAGTTCCTAATTTATTATTAAGGGTGTTTCAGAAGCACAGAGAAGTTCCTAGTAAATCCTAAACGTTAGGATTAGGAACCAGAACCCTGCTGTTCTGTAGCAAGAACACCGGCACCCTCTGTGCCTTGGCTTTCCACTATAAAGTAGGTGATCTACCACCCCCATGCTCCCTGCCCCGTAAATCACATAATGGTGACCGGCTGAAAAACAGAATTTTCCACTTCCTCAGGACTGGCTGTGCTCAGTGGCATTTTAAAAAATCAGCTCTGGATATCGTGGTGGGATTTGTGTAGGAGGGTTCCTGGTGATGATTCAGGGGATGGATCGTTACTTGAGACGTATAAATAGGCTTCCCCACCAGCACCCCACTTAACTAAAATACTGCTTTTTGAAGTATATGTTCTGTTCAACAGCTAAAACATTATGAACCAAAGACAGTAATGTGATGTCAGCCCCTGAAAAGGCAGAAGCTAGAATATATCTCTCATGCTGTTTTTTGATCCACAGGATGGGAAGGAGGACTGATCCACGTTCCCACCAGGAAGCTTAGTGGAACCCCCGTATGCCACCTGGACCCCCTGGAAGGACCTGGCCAAGGCTGAACCACCTCTTGAGAGGCAAGAGCTCCGGATTTGATCAAAAATTCTTGGCTGGGCATGGTGCCTCATGCCTATAATCCCAACACTTTGGGAAACCGAGGTGGGAGGATCGCTTGAGCCTGGGAGTTCAAGACCAGCCTGGGCAACATAAGGAGACCCCATCTCTAAAAAATAGTAATAATAAAATAAAAAATTAGCAGGGCATGGTGGCATGTGCCTCTAGTCCCAGCTACCCAGGAGGCTGAGGCAAGAGAATGGCTGGAGCCTGGGACATTGAGGCTGCAATGAACTGTGATTACCCCACTGCACTCCAGCCTCGGCAACAGAGCGAGAGACCCTGTCTCAAAATAATAATAATAATAATCTTATTTTGGAGAATAAAGAAACCTCTGGATTTGAGGAGCCATTTGGGTAGAAAGCAAAGACCTTCACAATGAGAAATAGTCTGTGTTGACCTGAAGGAACAGAGGGATGCATCGCTGGAGGTGACCTACAGTTGGAGAAGACTCATTATGCCAGACCTTGTCCTTCTTCCTTGTGGAAAATGTTTCCTCTGCTGCTACTGCTCATGAGACTCTTCCCCCTCCCTGTCTCAGGCAACCAAAGGGCTTTCTACCACACCCTTTCTTGCCCCCCGCCTCCCATGTCTGCTGTGCCTTTGTACTCAGCAATTCTTGTTTGCTCCATTATCTTCCAGCCGGATACAGAGTGAATAGTTAACCACACTTAGGTCAAATAGGATCTGAATTTTTGTTCCTGCTCCATCTAAAGAGGCCAGTGTTTGTGCATTGCAAGCAGCCTTGGAATAGCAACTCTTCTCATTTGTTTGGGATCTCATTGTATTCCTCAGCCATCAAGTTCCAGAATGATACATGGATCAGTGCAGAAGTTCATCAGGCTCTCGGACCTTAGGGCCGTTGGAGAAGCCTTCAGCAGGGGAACTGATGGTGAAGGCTGGTATTCTCCATCCTCAACTTTCTTTGCTTGGATCACACATAAGTATACATTTGGAAGGGCAAAAAAATGAACACTCTTGTTCATTGCAGCCATGTTTTGTGACACAGATGCACAGTCTGCTGTGAAGACCTTCTCGCAAGTGGCAGTTGGGGGTCCATGCCAGATCATGGTGCTTCATGACAGACTAACAGCTACCAGGGATGGTAGCACTTAGTGAGGACCCTCCTCCCCCACTGTGTGCTGATGACACATACACACCTGACAATAGCTTGAGTCTTCTCTGTTCTTTTTACTCTGTGGCCACCATACACATGATTTAAAACCCTTCCTAAATATCTATCATGGTTCACCCTTGTTCAAATGCAGAGTCAAAGCTACTTGTACTTTATTATTATTTCCAAGGCACATAGATGGCTTGCTTTTTACAAAAAGAATTAAAGCTTTTGTATGTTGCAGTTGATGTGCTTGTATGAACATTTAGTGAATTTGGTGTCTTCTAAGTAGAACAATGGAGTCTTTGTGGACAGCTCAGATTCATCACAAAAATGATTGAGGAGAACCTCTTGACAATGTTTAGAGCTATTGAAATGTACAGATTGTTGATGGGCTTTCACCTTTTCCTTCCTTGCTTGACACACAGTTACAGGCATTGTATTTCTTGGATTCCTACAAGTGTCAAGGAACAGAGATCCACTTACATTACTTTCATAAATGCTGGTTTATTCAAAAGTCACAGTGATAGTAAGGTAGACAGGAAACAGTCCCAACCACTGACTAGCTAAGCCTTTTCAAAAAGCTCAAGGTCATTCAGCAGACACAGAAGCACTAGTTGGTTTCCAAGGATAACAACAGCAATCCCATCATGGTCATCTTGATCCTCTGTTCAGCAGCAGGGTTTGCTGTCCCTGACACTAGAATTCTGCTGTGGTGATGAGCTGAGGGTAACCAACAGTCCCAATTTGCCCAGGACTAAAGGGTTTCTTGGGATGAAGGACATTCAGTACTAAACCTGGGACAGTCCTGGGCAAACTGGGACAACTGGTCACCCTCCTGGGTGACTCAACGACTCTGCCTCTACTTTGTTACTTACTATAAACTGACTGATGCTGTTGACTGGTTTAGCCAATCTGCATTCAGAGCTCTTGTATCTGGTTACTTCATTGGCCCTCAGGCAGCCACAGATGGATGCTATTGGATCAGGCACCAATGCTGACCAAATCAATTGTTTCCAAGATGGTAGGGTTGTATGAAGAACCAACTGAGACCATGTCCTTCTGAGTGTTGTAGATGGTGGGCATGGCAGGCCTTCAAAGTATCAGGGTTTCCTCTCCAATACAACCTTACTTACAAAGGAGAAACTAACTTTCTCATGAAAAACAAAATAGTTCATTAAGAAACAAAACTAACACAGTCACTGGGAACTGAGGAGGAGAGCCTGTAATGTGCGTGCAAGCACACACACACACACGCATACACATGCTCTCTGTAGAATAATGAACCAAGATTCCAAATCTGCATCTTTGCTAGACAGAGATCAAGAACTAAAATCTTTGGGATGGTGTTTGTCTGGGAAGCAAAGGAGTTGGCTAGCGGACTTCCTGAAATTCCTTTGAACTCTAGAATCCTTTAAAATATCAAGGGTGTGTAAACTGGGGCTAAGTATGTACATTCTCTCTAAAGTCTCCTAGATAACCTTTGAGTTCCATTCAGTGTGGAGTGGGGCCTCCCAGTTTATACTTAGCTTTCTAGACACTGACTTTATCTGGGATGAGGGAGCAGAACTTGGAGGTGGTGGTTGGGGCAGGGGCAGGGGGAGTGGGTAAGGGAGAGTTGCATCAGCCCAACTTTTTTGGTCTTCATAACAAGTAAGAACAATCTGAAGGCAAATTACAGGTTTTGTGGACTAGAAAAAGCCAGGTTTTCAGGATCGCGTGGCATCCTGAAGTTGTTGCTGCTTGTCAGAGCATCTGGCCTCCATCTTTTCTGCTGAAAGACAGGCATGAGTGTTTGCAGTGCTGGAACAGGGGCCTTCAGATAATTTCATTCATCTGGCATGGCAAGACCACAGGGAGGGAATTACATGCTAGGGTAGGGATGAACATATGGACATACCACGCACCTTGGTGTTTGCCCCTGTAGCGATTCTCACTCACTACCTTCACTACCATTGGAGGGATGCTCACCCACCTCTTTGGGTGCCATTTTTCTTTTTTAAAAGATGAAGGCATTTCAGATGATCCCTTCATTTATGTTCCACTTTCATTCTTTGGTTTCAAAAGAAGTCCTGATCTTATGTCAAAGGCAACAATCTCTTCTCTCAATCTCTCTCTCTCTGTCTCTCTCTCTGGCTCACTCTGTCACCCAGGCTGGAGTGCAGTGGCATCATCTCAGCTTACTGCAGCCTCGACCTCCTGGGCTCAAGAAATCCTCCGGTCTCTGCCTTCTGAGTAACTGTGACCACAGCTGTATGCCATCACGCCCAGCTAATTTCTTTATTTTTATTTTTTTGTAGAGACAGCGTCTACACCGTCTTGCCCAGGCTCATCTTGAACTCCTGAGATCACGGGATCCTCCTGCCTTGGCCTCCTGAAGTATGTGAGCCAATGTGCCTGGCCTTCTCTTTTCTTATCTCCTTATCCACATGCAATCACAGAACCCGGGAGGCTGAAGTGGTCTGAAGCATCACTCTTCTCTAGATTTATCTCTTGACTCATGCAGGAATCCCCTTTCAAATCTGGCAAGGGATCGTTCAGCCCAGGGGAGAAAGGACTATGAGAGAGGCTGAGTATCACTCAACTGATGGGGAAGCAGTTGAATTTTAAAGAGTGTTTCATGTACAGCCAAGTGGCCACGAATGTCAATTTCTTAATGAGATTTTGTGGTAAATGCATTTTGCCCTCTCCCCCATGTTTATGCTGATAAAACAAACAAACAAACAAATGCAGTGCAGGGAGGCAGAGACCTAAGTTTTTGTCTCAGAAAGCCCCTCATCATCTTAATTTCTTCCATATAAAAGGAGGGATTTGGGCCACATGATCCCTGGAGCCTATTCTATTAATAGTTCTGACATCCACAATGTTGGCGTATTTGATGGATAAGCTATCAGCCTTCTAGGAGTCCATGTCTTAAAGATTGGCTGGAGTTTTAGGTCTCATCTTAGAATAGGACATTAGATATTGTCCAAGGTACAATGTAAAGGGATTTCATCTTGCCTTAATTTCATTATGAACATAACAATTTCAAATTAGCTCCCCGACACCGCCCCAGCCCCCCAATTTTGTTCAGCCTTGCCTGTGAGATTTTCCATGGCATTGGAACTTGATCCACAGGAGAACTTTGATCCTCTTCAAATGGCCCTGGAAACCCATGTGGGAAAATACTAGTCATGTTGACAAGAGAGATAGGAGGTTCTCGTGGTGAAACAAGTCCCTCTGCTTAGGAGGCTGCAGTTTAAAGGATTTCAAGGTGACCTTGGAAGTGGCCGCTGACCTTGGATAAGACACTTCTATGCCACGCTGGTGGAGAACAGGTGGAGGGAGGCCTGAAGACAGCTCTGAACTGAGGGGTCTGGAAACCTGGACACTGGCCCTGCCTTTGGCTTCAGCTAAGTCCGGGTCACATGTCAGTCACTCCAGCCTTTTCTCTGGGTCTCTGTTTTCTCATCTATAAAAGGGACAGAGAAGGGGCAGGGGTTGGTCTGACGATCCTCTGAGGTTCCTGCCATGCATCAAGTTCTCAGCCTTGCCTGGCCCAGCTGGTTCCTGACAAGCAGTAGCCCTTTCTCCCTTTGCCTTTGGCTGTGCAAGTCAAAAACAGGGCTGTCCGGGAAGTCCATTTCCAAAGAATACTTCAAAGCTGTTTGCACGCATTGTCAGTTGCACTGAACATGAGTTTGTTGAGGGAGAAGGTAAATAGACATATAGGCCGATGACAGGAGGGGTGGAAGGGGACCACTATTTACCCCCAGGGTGGCTGGGAGGGAAAAAAAGAAACCCTGCCTGCCGTTTTGACCAATAAATAAAAACTGGGAGCTCTGCGTGGCTAAAACCATAGGGGATTTATTAGTTTGCTTAGTGAAAGGCAAATATTAAATCTTAAGTTGACCCGTCCTGGGACCTGCCTTTTGGCTTTTGTATGCCATGCGGCGCCGATCACTGGGCCCTCGGGTTATCGAGTTTTGTTGAAGTTTTTTTTTTTTTTAATTGTTTTCCGTCTCCGTCTTCTCTTCCTCTTTCACCTGCCCCTTCCCACTATGTCCCACCTTTTTTGGTAACTTAGATCGGGGTTTTGGAGGGGTGAGAAGGGCAAGGGTGAAAAACATGTTCTGATTGTAGAACCATCTCTGCCCAGGGCTCTGGCTAACCTGGGAATTGCCGATGCCAGTGATGTGGTGACTCCGGGGAGTGACCCCAGCAGGTGGTCCTCGCGGGTCCCTTCCATTCTCTCTCCTGGACTCTTAATGTTAGGTCCCAGGTGTAAGGCAAAGGCCTTGTCCCTTACAAAAATCAGCATAATGACAAGCACTGGAGAAGAACAGAGTATGCCTATTTCTAAGTTTTAACTTCCCTATCTGAATCTTCATACCCAGCCATGGCAGATGATTTCAGCCTGAAAGAGGAACTGTTCAAGGTGGGGCTGTGCCCATTAGGGTCTGACCAGGGCTTGTGACTCACCATGGAGTGAAATATTGGGACAAGAGGGGCTGGATGGCCACTGCGTCTATTCAGTTTTCAAGTAGGAGCTGCAGTGAAACTAAACTAGATGGAGCATTATTTATCCTTTGCTTTAAACATCCACAGTGTAATCCAGGCTATTCTAAAACACTGCAGTTTGTGGGTGCTAAGGTCTCCTGGGTGGTACTTGCTAACAGCCACCCACTGTTGGGTACAGCACAGCAGGACACACTGCTCCATGCCAGACCCTAAGTGCCCGTTTCCTGGTCCACCCCAGTGACTGTCCAGCATGCATCTTACTCATCTACCTGGGGCACTATGGCTTCCCAAATCACTACTCACATTCTAGAAGTGCTTACTTCAGAAAGTTTCTTGCACATTCCAGTAATGATTTTTTTTTTTTTTGAGATGGGGTCTCACTGTGTTGCCCAGGCTGGTCTGGAACTCCTCCACTCAAACAATCCTCCCACCTCAGCCTCCCAAAGTGCTGGGATTACAGGTGTGAGCCACCATGCCTGGCCCAGTAATGATTTTTTATTGAATTCAACATGATTGTTAATCCTTTGGCAGTTCTTCACAGAAGAGTCTATTTTTTAAAGGATACACATTGGGCACTCAGGGTACTGAAATCCTACAAATGCTTCAAGGCTCATCTCAAATGCTTCCTTCTCTCAGAAGCCTTCCTGGATTTCTCCTTCCCTCTCAACTAGTTGTGACCTCTCCCTCACATATTCTGACATAGGTACTCAAAAAAATGCCAATCTTGCTTCCTTAACCATAGCACTTTAGTATCTCATGTACTGCACTTATAATGGACTTGTTTCAGCACCTCTTCTCTCCCAACTCTCTTTCTCTCTCTTTTGTAAGAACAGGAACTGAGTCATTTTTTACTCATTAATATTTATCCTTGAAATGCTCCCAAATGCCCAGCGTCACATGGGAAGCACTGTGATGGGCATTTCATGTACTTCTCATTTAATCATCAGCAAACAAGACTTTACAGGAATCGATTGCTTTGACCAAGTCTTTTATGTGTACTTTGAGATTCAAAGCCAGGGTCATGGACAATCTCAAATTCAGAGCTTGTGAAGTTTCAGCATGATGGCTTTTACATGGTACGATGTACAAGAATGATGTTGAGTTGACTTTTCCTATTACCAACCTGTTATTGTGTGTACAACCAAATTTGCTCTTTTTTTTTTTTTTTTTTGCTTGCTCAGGAGTAATCAATAAAGTGTTTTATTGATTGGGAGGCCAAGACAGGAGGATCACTTAAGCCCAGGAGTTTCAGACCAGCCTGGGCAACATAGGGAGACCCCCATCTCTACAAAATAAAAAATACAAAAACAAAAGCAAACATAGCCAAGTGTGGTGGTGCATGCCTATAGTCCCAGCTACTTGGGAGGCTGAGGTGGGAGAATCGGTTGAGCCTGGGAGATCAAGGCTGCAGTGAACTATGATTGAGTCACTGCACTCCAGCCTGGGTGACAGAGTAAAACCCTGACTCAAAAAATCAATAAAGGAAGAAAGTGTTTTCCAAACAGCAGAGAAATTCTGTTTGTTGCCTGATTGCTTGGTTTCCATGTAGAAACTCTTCCTGAAAATAGAATCGTGTCTGATTTTTGCCAGTTACCCCATGAGCTCGTTTCATTTTAAGGTGGGAAATAAAATATCAGTTCAAAAGTTTAGATAAAAATTTCTAAAGAGTTTCATTCACCCTAATAAGGAGAACTAAAAAACAAAACCAAACAACACAAAAACAATGGACCTGCCCAATAATATCCAAATAATTTCACTCTAATAGGGAGAACTACACAAAAAACAAACCAAAGGGACCTGCCCATTAATATCCAGCCTCACAGGTAGAGGCGTTGGGTATTAATGGGCAGATCCCTTGCCATGTGAACTGGACCTGGGTTCAAGGTCTTACCACCTGGGGACCAAAGGCCAAGGGAGAAAAGGCACCACTCAGGGGCAAGCAGGCCCTGGGAGGAAGAGCCTGTCTCCCTTGACTCCTGATTTATCCTCCTGGGGTTTGCTGGGGTGGGGTGGGGGGATGGGGTGTGTGGAGCAGATAAAGGAGGATGGAGGAGAACAGAAATGTAGGGCAGAAGCTTTGCCTGTTTTGGAGAAGAGAGACACTGAAAGTTCACCCCATTCTTCATACACACCCGTAAAATAAGAGTTTGAACCAAGAGGATGTCATCTGTGAACCGCAGTCACTAGGCACGGTTTCAGACATGAGAGAAATGATATAATATTCAGCCAAGAAAGATCAAGCCATTCAGGAAATAATGAAGTTCAGTGGTTTTATGGGACTTTCCAGTTTTCAAGCTCTTTGTAACGCTTCTCCTTGGAATCTCTCAAAGGCTTTGGTAGAAGGATGGAGACCTTGTTTTGTAGGCTGAGGGAGGTGTACTGACTTGCTGTAGAGACCACCCATAGGCCCCTGTCCCTAAGGGCAGTATCGTGGTTCTGTATGTATCAGTCACCATAGGCTGCTGTAACAAAACACCTCCATATATCAGTTCCTTCACCTGATGAGTTTTTCTCATTTGCACATTAGTCAAATGTGACTTAGCAGTAGTGGGGGGTGGAGGCTGTTTTTCATGCAGAAATTCAGGGACCCAGGTTCCCTCTGTTTTAGGATATCACTACCTTCAGAGGCGTCCTCTTCTATCAGTGAACATAGAGAAAGTGCTGTGAGAGGATATGCACCTGTTTGACCATCTTGGCCAGGAAGAAACACCCATCACTTCTGCTCACTTTCCATTGGCAGGAATTGATCCCAAGGCTCTATCTGGATGCAAGAGAGCTGGGAAATGTCCAACTCCATGGAAGGAAGGGGTGGAGAGCAGGAGTGTTGGGGAGGACTTGCAGCTCCTGCCATGCAAACTGAACCCCCTTGTGGGGCTGCCGAGGTGCAGCTTATTGGCTTCTGTTGCGGTGGCCATTGAGGCCCATGGGTCTGGCCTTCTGGATGCCCCATTGTCACAGGCCTGGGTGTGTAGGCTTAGTGCTTTTCTACTACCAGGCTCAGACAGTTGAGGACTCCTGCCCAGGCTTATTGGCTCTCAGACGGAAGCAGGATGGAGTCGTGGTGGAGGACAACGGCTCTGGCGCAGAGTGCCCGAGCCTGAGCTTCTTCACCAACCCCTAGCCGTGTGACCTTGGGTGAGTGACTTAGCCCCTCTGTACCTCAGTTTCCTTCCTTTAAACTGCTTCCTTGGGTGGTTGCAAAGTTTGGCCGAAGTATTACAGGTGCAGCTCCCAAGACGGTGCCAGGAGCACAGCACCCAAGCAGTGTGGCGTTGGAGCTCTCTCTCTATACGCTGAACATGGCGCCATCAGGGCCCGTCTGCCATAACTCTGCCTCAGATGATCTCTGTGCTCAGACGGGAAGAGGAAACATCAACTGTGAACTTCTGCCATTGCGTCTGTGTTGTCCAGCTGTGGGAAGGTGTCGCTGACTCTTACTGGCTGTGGCGGTTTTGTTTGGTATTGGGGACAGAGCTGAGCTGCAGACACTGCTCAGTGGTCTCTCCTGGCCATTCTGCACACCACATCAGTCTCGCGTGACTCTAACATCAGTCAGGCATTTTCCTAAAGGCCAAGCTCTCTCCAGAATCTGTCAGTTTCATCTACCGACTGCAGAGACCCTGCAAAACACTCATGAGACATATACATTGGGTCCATGAAGCCCTTCCTGTTTCTCCCTCTACTGGGGCAGAGAGAGAGCTGATTTCCAAGCCTTGGGGGAGCCCACGAGGCAGAGAATCTTCTCCCTGTTTCCACACCTAGATTTCAAATCACACTCTTCCCTGCATACTGCAGAGGCCAGCAAGGCCCCTCCCAGAGCCCCCGGCCTGGGCCTGGGCTCTTGTAACTGTGGGACCTCAGTGGCCCGGGATCCTGGCATCAGCTATGCCTGTTTGGTCTTTGGCTCTCCTGGCACTGCCAGAGAATGGAAAAGCTGGTCTGTTTACAGGACATGGGGCCAGAAGCGCATTAAAAAATAAAGAGCAAATAAAATGTCATAAACAAATTTCCTTTCCAGTAAGGAACGTTCCTTTCCCTGTCCTCCAACATGAACCATTTTTTCTCCTGTGTTTGGATAAACTTCCATCCTGTGTAATTACCATTCCCAGGGAGGGGCTGCCTATTTCCGCTGGCTATTTATTTTGATTTTGATCATTCCTCTCTCTTCTGAGTATAACACACCTAGTAGTAAAGGAAATATGTTTCCTATTGGGGCATGGGGCACAGCTCTTTCCTTCTCTCCCGTGTCTTCTCCCCACTACCCCTCACCTTCCAACTTCCCAGAAGCGTGTGGACACAGCGCCCCGGGTGCGCTGGCCGGGGGTTGCTCCCCTCCAGCATGCAGGAGAGCTTGGAGTATTGGTTGACTGAGAACCAAGAGGCAAAGTGGTGAAGCAGAAGAGAGAAATTGTTTCCAATAAAAGGCGGCACAGATCCAGAGGGGTTGTATATGGGTGACCATCTCTCTGTGGGGGGTCGAAGGGGCGGTCTTCAGCCTGACCCCTTCATGAGTTTTGTGTGAGCAGAAAACCACTGATCTAACGTTTCCTGACCCCAGCAGGTAGCTTATTTGTAAAGCAGTTCATCCAGAGGGGGAAAAATACCTTGTTTCAGCATTTTAAGTTTTCTTCTTGCTCTGAACCAGACTGGAGAGGAAGGGAATAGAGAAGAACAGATATTTCCTAGCTCAGAAGTGCATGACGAGAGGCAAAAAACAAAACCAAAAAAACAGTCTTTGAACAAGTGTTATTCTTGTTTATGAATGCACTGTATAATCCAGGATTCCTGTTTACACACCTGAAGCTATCCCTCCGGTCCCCTCCTTCCCCTCTTCTATTTTCTTTCTGTGTTGGGATGGTGAAGGAAGGAGGTGTACACCACAGTTAATTTCACTTTCTAAACTCCTTGCCTCTGCCTGGTTGGGTGAATGGATATCCTGGAGGTGCTGACCTCAGAGAGGCCATGAAGAGCAGGGTGATACTGACTCATTGACTGGTCATACAATCAGTTTGGCTTCAGATTCATTATGCTTTAACTCAGTGGAGGCCCCAAGAAGTGGGGATGGAGAGGGGGGACTCATGACTTCCCCTTGAGTCCTCCCACCTCTGCTTGCCTACCGCTTCCCTTCCAGATTGCCACCCAACCCCCACCCTTCTTCCAAAGATGGTCCAGGGCTGTCACAGGTTCACCTGGCCTAGGCTTGGTACCTGGGTTATGAGTTGGTGTCATGGTGGTAAGAGAAACCAGCAGTCACTGGCCGGGTGCGGTGGCTCAAGCCTGTAATCCCAGCACTTTGGGAGGCTGAGACGGGCGGATCACGAGGTCAGGAGATCGAGACCATCCTGGCTAACACTGTGAAACCCCGTCTCTACTAAAAAATACAAAAAACTAGTCGGGCGAGGTGGCGGGCGCCTGTAGTCCCAGCTACTCGGGAGGCTGAGGCAGGAGAATGGCGTGAACCCGGGAGGCAGAGCTTGCGGTGAGCTGAGATCCAGCCACTGCACTCCAGCCTGGGCGATAGAGCGAGACTCCGTCTCAAAAAAAAAAAAAAAAAAAGAGAAACCACCAATCACTCTCCCCTTTGGGAGCCCTGTCTTTTGAGTACTGAAGGATAGGATGCTTATTCCAGAGGGTGTGAGAACCTCATTAATAAACCTGGCTGGCACTGGAATGATTCTTGATGTGTGTGTTAATGGGTGAAATGCACAGAACCATGTGTGTGCCATGGCTGGTTCCAAAAAGCTGCTGCTGGCTCTGCACCTGGTGGGTATGAGCTTTGGGTAGACTTTTCCAGAATCAAGGAGGAATGTCAAGGGACCCACCCCCGGAATGGTGCTCAGGCCTCCTTGAGAGCAACTGGAGACTCTAACTTAAAAATTATAACTCAACCCTCTAATTCTGTGAGAGAGAGCTGGTGGTCCTAGTTCTCAGGCCTCTGTCTTGGGAATGCTGAGGTCCAGGGGGGTTAATTGAGCCATCCGGTCTCACTAGGCAAGTTATTGGAGAACTCTGACTGCTGCAGAACTCTGAGTCCTCACCTGGAATAGGATCCCCTAGATGCCCGTAAGGGCAGATGCAAGGAGAGGAGACCAGAGAAGGCATCTGGGATGCCTGGGAGGGAGGAAGGCTCCAGCCCAGGCAAAATGCTGCAGAAGCAAAATCCATTTGTGGTAGCTTTGTGCACTCAGTCAAGGTCGGGTGCTCCCGGGTCAAAAATGCTTTGAGTAAGAGGCACTGGGGGTGGACCAGCCTCCATGTGAGGCGCTGGGCTCTCCAGGGAGGGGACGACTTCATCCGGGCTGTGGCCCCATGCTCAGTTCCGCTCTATTTAGAACACTTTTTTTTTTTTTTTTTTTTTTGGAGAAAGCAGATTGTTGGGGAGGAATGCACCAGGGCAGCTGGGGGAAGCCAATTCTGCTGCAGCTTTGTGAATCGTGGGTTGGGGAGACGGAGAGGGAAAGGTAAGGGCTTTGAGCAAGACAGACTAGGCGGTCTGGTCTCACCTTTCCCTGTGTCTCCACTGCCCACAACCATCCCCCACGTCCCGACCAGCTCTGCTTAGCAAAGCTGGGGAAAACTTAAATGGGGCAAGGCAGAAACATCTGAAACCATTTTTACTTGTTCAAGGTGAGATAGGCAACTGAGATTTTAAATTCCGCAAGTCTACCCAATAAAAAGCCCCGGTGCAGTGAACACCTGCCGTCGTAGCGTGCAATGTTGAGTGAGACTCAGGACACAGCAGGTCAGGCTTCCTGGGTGCACAGTGGCATACGATGTGATTCTCCTGATTCCTGGATAGCACAGTGGTGTGTGTCAGTGAAGACAGCATAGGATGTGGTTGATGCTTTGCTTACAGGATTTGGGTAATCTTTACCCTCCTCCACCAAAGGGATAGCATTGCTAAATACAGATTAGGTCACTGCAAACTCTGTAAGCCAAGGCCGTTGTGGGTGGTCAGAGGATTTCTGGAAACAGTGTCTTTTACAACTCTTCCCTACATTAGCCTTTGTCTTGCAAGAGAAATTTGATGTCTGAGGAGTGGCTTCCATTGGCCCTATGTCAGGCTCACTCTGGAGCTCCTGGGACAGGTGGCTCTGTCTCTTGGACCCCAGTTGGCATCCTGGATGTCTCTTCGCCTCCTTAAAATGGACCATAGTCAATGATCCCCCTGGCCAAGGCAACTTTGAGACCAATGGAAGCAGCCAGAGAGCTCTGTACTTGCACATTGACGAGCTCTGTTTTTCTGGCCCTCCTAACAGATAAGATCCTGGTAGTGTTGGTCCAGGGGCCAGTGGATGGCTTCCTGCTGGGGTCCTTTTTGTGCATAGCCGTTAGTGACCTGTACATGTTCAAATGCATGAGATGCCGCATTGCTTTCCAGCTGTCTGTCTGTCTAGGCTTTCTGAGCCCCTACGGAGAGCCCATGGATGCCTTTCCAGCTCGGGATTAGACCCTTCCTAGATGCCTTTCTAATACTCAGAGGAAGGGGATGGGATAGCATCTCAATTCCAGCCCCACCTCGTGTTGGTTGTGTGATTTAAGTCCGTTACTTCATATCTCTGCATCTCAGCATCCTCCTATATAATTTGAAGATTGTAGTAGTACTGACCTCACTGGTTTTCTTTTCTTTTTTTGTGGGAGAGGGAGGTATGCATTAATATATGTAACTCTCAGAGCACAGGGCCTGAGTCACACATCCAGTTCATGTGTTAGCTATTGCTAGTGTCACTATCTCCCTGATAAACATTCCCCTAACCTTCCCCAGGTAGAAGTAATCACCTCTACCCCTGAGGAAGCACTTCCTGCATATCTTTTATAGAATGGGTCCTGATATGGTTTGGCTGTGTCCTCACTCAAATCTCATCTTGAATTGTAGTTCCTGTGGGAGAGACCCAGTGGGAAGTGATTGGATCTTGGGGGCGATTTCCCCCATGCTGTTCTCGTGCTAGTTAGTGAGTTATCACAAGATCTGATGGTTTTATAAGCCTGTGACATTTCCCCTGCTGGCTCTCATTCTCTCTCCTGCCACCCTGCAAAGAGGTGCCTTCTGCCATGATTGTAAGTTTCCTGAGACCTCCCCAGCCACATGGAACTGTGAGTCAATTAAACCTCTTTTCTTCATAAATTACCCAGTCTCGGGTATTTCTTCATAGCAGCGTGAGAATGGACTAATACAGGTCCCATGGAATTCCAGATAGTGACGCAGTTAAGAGTCAAATTGTAGGGTTAGGCAGGTCTGAGTTTAATTCTGACTCCTTTGCTCTTGCCCTTGTGATCTAAGACTGTTTCTTCACTTGTAAAGTGAAGACAATGAGAGCAACACCCACCGCCCCAGGTTGTGAGGCCCAGGACTGAGAGGGCTGTTCTTACTTCTCCCTTACATTCTGTGCCTAGGTCAGAGTCTGAAAGAACATTTGTTGAACTATTGGAGTTGACTCATTCAAGTGTTCCTCCCTCCTTCAGTAGACAAATCCTCCATTGAATAAAACCCCATCATGTTACAGCTCACACCATGGAGGTTCCTGGCTAGCCCATCTGGATTGTGGTGGGCCTTGAAGGCTTTCTTGGCTGGCAACAATTGCTTTCATGACCGACGGCCTTAGTAGACATCTACAAGTTTCAGCCTCTGTCTTCGTGGTAAGAAGGCTCAGGGCCAGCCATGGTGGTTCACATCTGTAATCCCAGTACTTTGGGAGGCTGAGGCAGGTGGATCATTTGAGCTCAGGAGTTCAAGACCAGCCTGGGCAACATAGCAAAACCCATCTCTACTGAAAAAAAAAAAAATTTAGCTGGCCTTGGTGGCACATGCCTGTAGTCCAAGCAACTTGGGAGGCGGAGGTGGGAGGATCGCTTGAGCCCACGAGGCTGGGGTTGCAGTGAGCTGAGATCGTGCCATTGAACTCCAGTCTGGGCAACAGAGTGAGAGTCTGTCTCAAAAAAAAAAAAAAAAAAAAAAAGAAGACTCTTGTATTTATTTCTGATTCTTATTGGAGTTGTTTAAGGAGGACCACTGAGAAGACCCCTCCCATAAAAGCCAAAATGCCAGCTTTTCTGTGCAATCCTGTGCATAATGGTCTTGCTCTTGGTGCAGTCCCAAGCAGAAAACCCACTGGACTTGAAACCTGAGCTGAGTATTGGCTTTGTCCATGTGGTAGACAGAAGAATGGTCCCCAAAGATACCCATGTCCTGCTCCCTGGAATCCATGAACATGTGATCAAGTTAAGGTTCTCGAGACAGGGAGATAATTCTGGGTTAAGCCCAGGGTAATTTCAACAGTCCCTTTAAGAGAGAGGCAGGAGAGTCAGAGATTTGTAGATGCTGTAGTCCTGGCTTTGAAGATGGTGGAAGGGGCCATGAGGCCAGGAATGCAGGTGGCCTTTAGAAAAAGCTGGAAAAGGCAGGGACATGGATCGTCCTCTAGAGCCTCTGTAAGAGTGCAGCCCTGTTGATGCCTTGATTTCGACTCAGTGAGACCCATTTTGAAATTCGAATCTCCAGAATTGAAGATAATAGGTTTGTCACGATTTAAGCTGCTAAGTTTATGGCCATTTGTTGCAGCAGTAAGAGAAACTCATCCTGACCCAAATAGCTAGCTGCTGTAAACTTTCTCTTCACCTCTCTGGTCTTCTGTTCTTCAGTGACATGAAGACAGAGGATGAGGACAACTGCAAAGGGTGCATTCTAGCTGAGTCATCGTACAATCAGGGCTGTGGTTTACATAATGCCCACAGGTGCCAGGCCAGATGGGGTGAGTGGGAGTTGAAATCCATCCCCAGGGGTCACGATACTAGACTTGTGACCTCACACGGGGCTGCAGCTTCCAGGTAGATATGGTGTTTCCTGCTCTCTCTCCACTCCCCTGCAGGAAGGTACCTCTACTCACCCATCCTGCACCCACAGAGCTAGGTCTGTCCCACAGAGCCATACATGCCAGAGGTGGGCATGGGGCCTCTGGCACATCCTTTCATTGTTTCTTCCCCAACTGCCAGGAGTGCAGAGCGGCCAGAGGCCTTGGAGAGGGAAAACTGGCTACAGTGAGAAGTGCTGCAGAAGGACACATTCTAGGCCTGCAGTGCAGATGCTGAATTAGCCTCAAATTTTGCTTAGGCCGAGCCCTATGTCATGGTAAGCCAAATCTCACTGAGAGGAGCTATGCCCCATATTATAAATCAGTGGTTCTCAACTAGGGGTGATTTTGTCCCCCCTACACCCATCCAGGGGTTGTTTGCATGTCTGGAGACATTTTTGGTTGTCCCAGCTAGGGGCAAGGGTCCTACTGGCGTCTGGTACGTAAAGGCCAGGGATGCTATTAAAAATCCTACAGTGGCTAGGTGCGGTAGCTCATGCCTGTCATCCTAGCACTTTGGGAGGCTGTGGCAGGTGAATCACTTGAGCCCAGGAGTTCAAAATCAGCCTGGGCAACATGGCAAGACCCCATCTCTATGAAAAATACAAAAAATTGGCCAGTGTGGTGGCATGCACCTGTAGTCCCAGCTACTTGGGAGGTTGAGGTGGGAGAATGGCTTGAGCCTGGGAAGTTGAGGCTACAGTGAACTCTGATCACACCACTGCACTCCAGCTTGGGTGACAGTGAGACCCTGTCTCAAAAAAAAAAAAAAAAAAAAAAATCTTAGAAGGCACAAGGCAAGCACCCACAACAAAGTCTGGATCAAGCCTTAAAAGTTGGTAGCGCTAAGGTTGAGAAATTGTGTCTTAAACCTCTGCTGCAGCGTTGAATCAAGTCCGAACCCTAATGCCCCCACCTTCTCCCCAACACTTTATTTAACAAAAGTTCGGGGAAGGGGGGGATCTGTTATTTTTTCCAAGTACGTTTCTTCCTGTATCTTATCAAGAACCACCAAGTTCAAGGGTGTCTTGATTAGTCACTTCCATTAACAGTGTTTATTTTGGGGTTTGTGTTTATTTTTGAAACGTGGTCTCCTTTTTCCTCCTCACTTCCTTACACACTAGGGGGGTGGGGCCAGCTTTCTAGTACAATCTAGTTCACACTTTCCTTGCTCATCTATAAACCGACTAGGCCAATCCTTGAGAGCATCTCTTCTACTTTTCCTTCATAGGAAGCTGTCCAGGGCTCTGAAGCAGACCATTGTCATCTTCTTCCTTAGGCTTTAAAATCCCTTTTAGGATTTTAAAATATCCTACATAATATAGTAGCAACTCCATTGACCAACTGACTCGTGACAAAGCGACTTTATTCCTAGCTGTCCACATTCCATGAAACCAAGACATTTCAGTGGTTCTCACCACTGAGCCAGAGACAAGGAGATTTTTGGATGTGTGGGTCCCTATCCTACTTCTCTCCACCCCTCCCCTTCTCACTGCAGGAGTGAGAACTGCAGTCTCAGAACTACATTTAAGTGTTTCTGACTCATCAAATAACTGATCCCTGTTCCTCTCCACCTACCAAATGGTTCTTAGCTCTCCCTCCCTTGCCAGAGGAATTTAAAGGCTTATGGTTGAGTAACTGGGAGTTACAGAGAATCTCTGCACGTGTTTCAAAGATTTTCATTTTTTTTTTTTTTTTTTTTTTTGAGACAAAGTCTCACTCTGTCGCCCAGGCTGGAGTGCAGTGGCGTGATCTCGGCTCACTGCAATCCCTGCCTCCCAGGCTCAAGCAATTCTCCTGCCTCAGTCTCCCGAGTAGCTGGGATTACAGGCACTGACTACCATGCCTGGCTAATTTTTGTATTTTTGGTAGAGACAGGGATTCACCATGTTGGCCAGGCTGGTCTCAAACTCCTGACCTGAAGTGGTCCACCCACCTCGGCCTTCCAAAGTGCTGGGATTACAGGCATGAGCCACCTTGCTGGGCCAGAGCTTCATCTTTGATTGGACACCACCCATCTCTCTGCCTCCTCTTTCCTGAATTCCAGTGATGGCAAATTCTCCCCTTACCTATGCTGTCCCTCTGCATGGCCCTGTGCATAGCAGTGGCCCAAGGATGCTCTGTGGCAGGCCAGTGGCGTAGGAGGCCCAGGAGTCCCCCTCCCCCCATCCTTCTTCCTGGGCCATTTATTTGAATACCATCAGGGAGTGGGTTACTTTGGGGTATTTATTTGTTTAAACATGGGTGGCTCCTGAAAGGAGGGTGTCAGGTTTCAAGGTTAGAGGCCCCATGCAAACAGAGAGTGGGTGGTCTGCAAAATAGTGAGTAAGGTTGGAAGTGGGGAGCCCGTGTGTCTTTTCATGGTTGTAGGTGGAAATGCTGATGTATGACACTATTTGTGACCCAGCTGTCTCTATCTGTGACATAGAGCATCTTCGGGCTCTGCGACAGCCCTCTCCTAGGCTGTTGGAAGAGAGCATTTGGAAGTGGTTAGGCAATTCTTTAGGGGCAGTAACTCCTATTAATTTATCCCATGAGCGTTGGCGGCTATCCAAGTACCTTGGGGAGGAGCAGAAGAATACAGACTGAACTGGTACTAACTGTAGCCCCACCTCAGGGATTCTGGAAGATTCCTAAAAAGCTGGGTGCAGGCTGGGCACAGTGGCTCACGCCTGTAATCCCAGCACTTTTGTAGGTCAAGGAGGGAGGATTGCTTGATGCCAGCAGTTCGAGATCAGCCTGGGCAACATAGTGAGATCCCATCTCTAAAAACATAATTAGTTGGGCATGGTGGTCTGCACCTGTAGGCCCAGCTACTTGGGAGGCTGAGGCTTCAGTGAGTTATGATTGCATCACTGAACTCCAGCCTGGAAGACGGAGCAAGAACCTGTCTCAAAAAAAAAAAAAAAAAAAAAAAATCTGGGTGCAGTAGTAGAATGGTAAGCCTCTTTCCCAAAAGATCTTGAAGTGGGGATCAGAATGAGTGATCCTGCCTTGGGTCCTAGGGTCAGCCTCCTTTTGGGTTGACGTAGCCAGAAAATATCTCTTATTAGAGTTCACATCAGCCCTGACAGGGCTTGGATTTTTGTATTAGGCAGGCGCTTGTCAAAAGAAAACCCAAGATGGAGGGAAAGCCAGATGTGTAGGTGAAATTGCTGCACTCTGACCGATGATATGCCAAAATCCAGAAGCAAAGATGATACAGCCCCTCTAAGGTTGTTGGCTGCAGAATTGATAACTGCAATAGGAGGCTCCGCTTAGTCTCTACAAATGGAATATGGAAAGGCTGTACGGTGTTTTGCCTGGAGATATTTCTTTGGAGGAAAATCACCAGGGAAGGTCTAGGAGACACGACTAAAGACACTTAATGCCATTGTTAACTAAATACTAAGAGATAGAATACAGACAGTGGTGAGTGTTCTCTAATGTCTTAGCTACTGTCCCCTCAGGACAGAGGGATTGTCACTAGATTAATAACTCCTGAATGCCCAAGGTAGGATGTTGGGTTCACAGCCCAGGAATCAATTACAGACTTTGTTAAAAATTAATGATGTGCATACTGAAGTGTTTAGAGATGAAGTGTCCTAATGCCTGCAATTTACTTTGACATGCGTTGAAAAAATGAGTTGGATTGATGGATAGATAAACGAAGGATAAACGCATAGATTTGTGATAAAGCACATGTAGCAATATCTCGACAATCACAGGATGTGGGTGGTAAGTATGTGGGTACAACATTTCTGTATGTCTGAAATTTTTCAGATAAAATGTTGGGGAAAAGTACCAATCCCTGAGCTATCCAACAGTGATTTCGATTCAGTGAGTTGGTAATGAAGTCTAGAAATTATTTTATTTTACTTTTTCTTTTGTCTTATTTATTTATTTTTTGAGATAGCATCTTGCTCTGTTGCCCAGGCTGGAGTGCAGTGGCGTGATCGCGGTTCACTGTAGCCTCAACTTCTTGGGCTCTAGTGATCCTCCCACCTCAGCCTCCCTGGTGGCTGGGACCACAGGCACGTGCCACTACACCTGGCTAATTAATGTTTTTTTTTTACAGACCAGATTTCACCAGGTTGCCCAAGCTAGTCTTTGAACTCCTGGGCTCAAGTGATCCGCCTGCCTCGGCCTCCCAAAATGCCAGGATTACAGATGTGAGCCTCTGTGCCTGGCCTGAAGTCTAGTAATTTTTTAAACTTTGCATGTGATTCTGCTCATGAGCCAAGTTCGGACGCCTGTGGAACAGCTATATTCCTCAAACTAGAGATGCACACCAGTCCCTCGGGATTCTGTCAAAAGGCAGATTCACATTTAGCAGGTCTGGGGCAGGAGGCCTGACATTCTGCACATCTCACAAGCTCCCAGGCGATGCTGATGGTGCTGGTCCCTGGACCCACCCTTGAGTAGTAAGGAACAAGAGGACTCTCCCCTGTTCTTTTCAGCTATGTAGCCCAGGGGGTCTCCACTTAGGCTTCACATTGGAATCATCTAGGGAGCTTTAAACTATATTGATGCCTGGGGGTGTCTTACTCACAGAGCTTCTGGTTTAATTGGTCTAGGTTGCAGCCTGGGCAATGAGATTTAAAAGCTTCTCAGATGGGCCGGGTGTGGTGGCTCATGCCTGTAATCCCAGTACGTGGGGAGGCTGAGGCAGGCAGATCACGAGGTCAGGAGATGGAGACCATCCTGACTAGCACAGTGAAACTCCGTCTCTACTAAAAATACAAAAAATTAGCCGGCATGGTGGCTGGCGCCTGTGGTCCCAGCTGCTCGGGAGGCTGGCAGGAGAATGGCCTGAACCTGGGAGGTGGAGCTTGCAGTGAGCCAAGATCGCGCCACTGCATTCCAGCCTGGGCGACAGAGCGAGACTCCATCTCCAAAAAAAAAAAAAAAAAAAAAAAAAGCTGCTCAGATGATGCTAATATTTACAACCACTGACTTAATAACATGCAGTGAATCTGCAGAATATTAAATTGTAGGAAATAAATTTTTGCACAGAAAGACACTGCCGGCCCTCATTACCCAGGTGTGCACGAGCTTTCCAGTAACAATAACTTTTCTAACAACAGTAAAAGGCTCAAAATTACCTCCCCTCAATTCTACTTAATTCTCCTCATAATGAGAATGATTAACAGCAAGCATTTATTGAGTGTCAAGCACTTTACATTCATTAGATCATTTAATCATCACAGTAACCTGGTGAGGCAGGCATTATTATCCTATTTTACAGATGAGGAAATTGAGCTTGAGTTAAGCGACTTGCCCAAGATGACAGCAGTAATAAGTCTTGGACAGAGATTTGAACTAGGTTTGCCTGACTTCAAAGCCCATATCCTTGAACCATTATATCATTCTGTTGTCTTCATGATCTACGCCAGGCGTTGGTAAAATAAAGCCCACAAGCCAAATCTGAACAGCTGTCTGTTTTTATAAATAAAGTTTCATGGGAACACAGCTATAACCATTGATTTATGTATGGTCTGTGGCTGCTTTCATGCTACGGGCAGAGCTGCATAGTGGCAACAGAGATGATTCACAGTGCCTGAAATATTTACTCTCAAGCCCTTTACAGAAACAGCTTGATGGATTGTTGAGGCAGAATGCACCGAGCAAGGGTTCAATCCTCCATAGAACTCAGAGCAAAAGGAATGACCCAGCCGGGATGAACTTGAACCTATGGCCACCGTAGCTCTGATTTCTGCTTGGACATTTTATTTCAATCTTATGGCCTGTGTTGCACTCCAAGGGTTACTTATTTCCTCTGCACATATTTTATTTTGATGCCAGAATTTCAGATCTGTTTTCTTAAGAGCAGAAGGTCTTGACCTCAAAGCCGGGGCCATCACACAGCTCTCTGTGGAGTGGGGTGAGGGAGGCCAGCTGCCGGTCACCTTCTGCTCCAGCTCCGTGGGAGGCCTCAGTGGCAAAGCTCCAGCCCCTCTGCTCCTGGGCGGTGTCCTCAACGAGAGGCTTCCGTCCCATCCCATCAGCCATCCACGGAGAAGCCCTCTCCAGAGGTCAGGAGGGAAGCGGGGGAAGGAAATGCCAATCAATCCATCAAAGCCCCGCCCTCCCGGAGCTCTTAGGCCCCAGGAGCTGCGTCTGAGCATCCTTGACCCACTCCTGGGGGCCGAGAGCTGGGTGAGCTGGGGAAGTGCATTTGGTAATGATTCTCGATTTCCTGTTTGGTTTCTGTCCAGGGGGCTTTGGAACAGGCTAACTCGTATTATATGTGTACACATGCACATTTCATTCCTCCTTGTCTGGTTTTTTTTTTTCCTTTGCTACTTTTCCTCCTCTATGGCTTCTGGTTTTTTGTTGTTATTGTTGTTGTTAATTGGTGTGGCACAGCAGTGGAGCAAGTTCCCAGCCTCCTTTGGGAAAATGTGTAGAAAAGCAGAGGCAAGAGGTAGGAAGAGGCCTGGAGGCTCTGTCTGGACTCCTGGGATTTGGCCTGTCAGCCAGGGCGATTCTCCTCGCAGACATGCATCATGATAAAGCTGTAAAGAATCTATTTAGGTAAGCAAACATTTAGTGCTTACTGTCTACATGGGATACAAAGGCACGAAAGAAAGCTCAGTCTTGCCCTCTAAGAGGTGAAAGAGCGAGAAGAAGAAGGGCAAGGAAAGATAGGATGTCAAAGTAGTTTGGTAAATGCAATGGCAGAAATAGGCTTGGATAGAGATGGGGGTGCATTGTGTGGTCACATAATCTTTGGTTCAGCTCTCCCTTCCACGCAGGACCCAGCCTTAGTTATCCAAGATGTTGAGGGCACCTCTCACCAAAATAACAATCTAAGAAATAAGCCCAGGCATCACTGCCAAGCTCCTCCCCAACCTCTCAACACACCGTCGTGCTGCCTGTGTCTACAACCTTATGTGGTCTGACAAGGTTGGGCTACCTCCGGCAGCCACTGTTTGCTCCCTAGGATGCAATCTTAGCCTCCATGGGGCTGGCCTGCTGGAATCTGGGACCACGTGAGCCTGTGAGCCTCAGGGAGGCTGGGATGCCAGGGAGGAGCCAGCACTCCTGGAGGCCCTGTGATCTGCTCTGGCCACATTAAATAAAGCCTTTGATCCCTCCAATGGGGAGAAGGGAGAACTCTCCCTTTTCAGCACCTTCCAATATCCTTCCTCCTCGCTGTGCCCGGCCCCACTGTCACCGAGGAGGAGACAGGATGTGTTTCCAGCTGGGTCCTTTTTCTTCCCGATTTAGACTGGGAGTGAATGAAGTTCATTAAACTGATTGTGGTTGTAGCCACATAGCTCAGGTGGTGGTGGGGAGGAGAGGACAAAAGTGTGGAGGACAGCCAGAAGGCCTTCATTGCACCTCCCCTTACCCCTTGCTGAGCTGGTGGCTTGCACCTACAGACCCTGGAGCCCAGGCTGGGGTGGGTTGTGGTGGAGTCAGGTTAGGGTCTCAGCTTGGCCTGCTCCACGTGATTCTATTGCTTCTAAAGATCCCCCACCAGACCAAGCTGCCTGAATTATTCACCCGTTGCATCTGAGTTTTGAAGCTGGGGGAATAGAGAGGGTATTGCGATCTTTTGTCGTCTTCCTTTGCCTCCTATTCCCTGTCACCTGTTGTTCCAAGAACTAGGTGGTTTAAAAAAAAAAAAAAAAAAAAAAAAAAACTCCAGCAAGATAATACGATGTTGGTGTTTTTTATTTGTACATGAACTCCCAACCTGAAGCTTTTCTAGAGTTGATAAAACCTGGGCAACCTGAACCATCTGAACCAAGGGGAAAGTAGAAAAATAAACAGAGGGCCAGGCGCGGTGGCTCACGCTTGTAATCCCAGCACTTTGGAAGGCCAAGGCGGGCAGATCACTGGAGATCGAGAGTTTGAGACCAGCCTGACCAACATGGAGAAACCCTGTTTCTACTAAAAATACAAAATTAGCCAGGCGTGGTGGCCGGTGCCTGTAATCCCAGCTACTTGGGAGGCTGAGGCAGGAGAATCGCTTGAACTCAGGAGGCGGAGGTTGCAGCGAGCTGAAATCGTGCCATTGCACTCTACCCTGGGCAACAAGAGTGAAACTCTGTCTCAAAAAAAAAAAAAAAGAAGAAAGAAAGAAAGAAAAATAAACAGAGTTCTCCTGTGATCAAAAGCAATGCCAAGTTAGAACTTGAAGCACATCGTGGAGCCTTTTGACCCTCTCCTCTGACCCCCAGCGTGACAGCACTTCCCTAGACCAATGCCTGCTGGCATCTCCTGCCAATGCACAAAGGAGCCATGTTACAGGTGCACTGGGCTCTGTAGCTAGAGAGAGTCCAGCAAAGCTTCACTTTCAGAGAATCTTCTGAAAGTGCTGGGGTTTTCCCCCAGAAATGAAAGGCTCTCAGAAATGATTTCTCATTGCTTTCCAATCCACCAGCTTATTATCTCTGAATTTTCCATCACGCACAGTCTCTTTCTCTGCCTCAATCTTGTACAGAAGGATGCTGCATTTTATTTTGCCAGGTGGAGGTTTTTTTTGAAATGCAAATAATTGCCTCCCAGTTTATCTCTGGAAAGTTCATGTATATGGATGTGTGTATGTATATATACTTTTTGCACTTACATACACAGAATGTGTCAAGAATTTTACAAAGGAGTAAGACCCCAACATAAAATAGCTGCCCTCCTCCCACCCCCGCCAGTTCATGCATACTCAGTATTTGGTAGGGTGGCCACCTTGTCCCGTTCACCTGGGACTGCCTGACATTAAACCTGAAAGTCCTGGGAACCCGTCCGACCTAGACAAATTGGGACGACTTGTTACCCTAAAGCCAGGTATTTTAAGTCCATTATTTCAAGCCTTCATGATGACACTGTAAATTAGATGATACTTTTATAGATAAGGAAACATGTTGAATGAGTTGCCGAAGGTCACGTGGAATCCAGTGGCTAAGTCTTGTACTTAGGCCAAACTCTAAGACCATGTGTTTTCCATCAGGACACCTCAGACCTTGCGCATATAAATAGGAAAAGCTCTCTTGAAGGCCCCAAACAACCGACAGTGGCTACCTAAGGTTGGAAATCATCAGTTTTCAAAAGGGACGGGGAGGCTAGGAAGAGACTGTTCCTAAATGTCATCTCCTGGCTGGGCTTAGGCAGCTCAGAGATCTCCAGCTTTGGGTTCTGAGGGGGACTTGCCTCCGGTACAGTTCACCTTCCGCATGGAAGGCTCACCTGGTTTCACCTGAAACTCCTCTGGTGTACTGGGTCTGGTATTTCTAGGCCTCTCTCTGCTGTTAGCCTCCCTAAGGTCGTACCAGAGGAGATGAGACTGGGGACGTGGGAATTTGCCAAGAACCCCCCGGAAGCTTGGAGACTGGATTCCTCTTCCTCCTGTCCCTTCCCCTCTCTCCCCTCCTCTTCTCCCCCAGTGGTTTCCAAACAGGTTCTCCTCGCTGGTCTGCCAAACGGGCTCGGGACTGCTGAGACAAGCAGAAAGATGGAGAACTAATTACTGTTTTCTCTTTCGCAGGCCTGTAGCTCTGCCAGACCGGGATTCCCGTTCCGTGGAGACCCCAGTCCCGTGCTGGTGCCTGGAGGTGTCCCAGGCACAGATTCCATCTTGCTCATTATCATGGGCCTACTTCCAAAACGTTTTCACTCCCCCAGCTCTCCTGCCCCTCCCGCCGTACACACCTCTTGTGCTTTCTATTCCAACTTGCTTCGAGGCCACCTAGAAAAAGGGATGGTTGGGTTTCACCTGCGGCTCGGAATGGCCAGAGTTGAACTGATAGGAAACCAGGCCGGGCCATTTCCACCCGTGAAGCCGGGAGAGCGGGGGTCCTCTTGGGAGTTTCCTGTTTTAAAAAGAAGAGATCACAGAGGTCTGGGGTTTGAACTCCCTGGAGGACAGAGGGCTATCTACTAAGTGTTTCATGGGATAAGTAACAATTACAGAGAACAGGAGAGCCAGCAGGAATCACCCTGGGGAGCGTTTTCCCTGGCTGCTGAGTCCCATTCTGAGGGCAGAGCACAGCTCTCACCCCTGCAGCTGGGTGTGTGGGTCTCCAGCACCCCCTATCCCAGCCCCACTCAGCCCCCATCCTGCTGTTCCCATTGAAATAATCACAGGGTAGGCCCAGCCTGGCTGCGTTGCCAAGACAACCGCTCTAATTTCTTTTAATCCCAGTGTTCCTTCCTAAAGGGACCTCCCCCAGCCCTTACTCCCCCCTGCAATGTGTTTTAATTGTAATAACTCCTGGGTTTTCGGGAGGTAATGACCATGTGTGGGGAGCCGGCGCTGGCCTGGCTCCATCCCTGAAGTTGCTCGCCCAGCGGCGCCAGGCAGCCCTCTGGCCCCCAGCAGGGGTCCTCTAGGAGCCCAGGGCAGGCGTGGGCAGGGTCTGCCAAGGGGGTCTGCGGCCTCAGTGCTAATGAACGCAAGCAGCGAGTGGGGGGCTGGGCCCTGCAAGGTTTATGTCATCAGGACATTTTATGACACACCACTCCTTGCCCCCATCTTTCTGCCCTCCCCCTGCCTGCACACTCACCTTTAAGAGAATCCACACCCCGTTGCCCTGCTCCAGGCCCCAGGCAGCTGCTGCTTCAGGGATGTGACCTTTCTTCTGCCGACTTCCAGCAGGTTCCTGTGTCCGTGGCATGGATGCTGGCTCTTACATTAACTACAGGCAGGGAGTTTGTATTACTGGTAGAACAACATTTTGCAAAACCATGGTATTAGTAAAATAACTTTCTTAGGCTGCCCGGCCCTTTCCATTCCTTCCTCCCTCCCTTCCTTCCTTCCGTTCCTTCCTTCCTTCCTTTCCTTCCTTCCTTCCTTCCTTCCTTCCTTCCTTCCTCCCTCCCTTCCTTCCTTCTTTCCTTTCTCTCTTTCTCTCTTTTCAAGGTCTTGCTTTTTTGCCCAGGCTGCAGTGCAGTGGCATGTTTATAGTTCACTGTAGCCTCAACCTCCTGAGCTCAAGTGATGATCCTCCTGCCTCAGCCTCCTAAGTAGCTGGGACAACAGGCACACACCACCACACTTGGCTATTTTTCAAAACTTTTTTTGGAGAGAAGGGGGTTCTTGCTATGTTTCCCAGGCTGGGCTCCAACTCCTGGCCTTCAAGGATCCTCCTGTCTTGGCCTCTCAAAGTGCTGGGATTACAGGCATGAGCCACTGTGCCTGGCCAGGCTTTCTTTTTTGAGAAAGTAAAGGTAACTGCAGAAATCCAGAAGATACAAACAAGCTTAAAGAGGAGGAATTGACCATAATCCCCCAACCCAGAGGGTCACATGCAGTCTGCAAATTGAAAGGGTTCTTCCAGGCTACAGGATGGGGGAGCTTCTGAGACTTTCATCCTCACGAGCCAGCGGGACACATGCTATGTGTGCTTGGATCACTGGGGGTCTAGTTACCATGCAGATTCTGAGGCAGCAAGCCTGGATCTGGCATTTCTAACCAGCTCCTGGGGGATGCCCAAGCTGCCTAGCCACCGACCACACTTTCCATAGCAAGGGTCTAGGGCATCCCAGTCCAATAGAACTTTCCTTGGTGATGGAAATGTCGCATATCTGTGCTATTGGATATATTATGTCGCCACTCGCCTCCTGAGGCTATTGAGCTGTTGAAATGTGGCTCATGCAACCGAGGAAGATAATTTTAAATTGTATTTAATGTTCATTCATGTACATTTAAATAGTCACATGTATGCTGGTGGCTACCATGTTGGATAGCACAGAAGATTCCATTGGCTCATACAAGTCCAGGTGCAAGTCCTCTCTCCCTGCAAGGAATATGCAGACGGTCACCTGGTTCTTCATCGTGTGCCCTGAATCTGCTGCCCTGACTCTCCCCTCATATGAACTCTGCACCGGGGAGACCCATCTGCTTTGTATTCTCCACACAGTGCTTCTTTCTGGTTGCTGTCCTGCTTAAAAGGGACTGCTGAGAAGTGACCACGAGATCCGATGGCCCGGCTTAAAAATAAGAACTTATAACCTGACCAAAGCCTGCAAAACTCTGCACATAGCCGTTCTAGGAAACTAGCTGCATTCAAAGCAGTGCTGAACATCCAGGGGCCACTATGGCCCATCAGATACTGTCTCCTGACTGCTCTTTCCCTCCTCGTAACATTAAGAGACAGTTTTGGGTCGATGCAACAATGCTGCAGAAGCCCTTGGTTCCACGTCTGCTCCTTCCAAAGCCCTCCCGGGCAGTGCCTTCCCATTCGCACGCTGAAATATTAGATGTTCAGTCGAGAGTCCAACAGCAAAATAGTTTTGAAATTGTGTGTGCTTTTTTTTTTCTTCTAATTTAATGTGCCAGACAAGCCTCCCTGTAATTAAAACCAGAAACAAGGACCAGACTTAGACAGAGATTTGAAGGCTGTAAAATTCTAGGACAGGTTTATGTAAAGCAATTAAAAGGGAGTTAAAATTGTTAAAAAATTAAACACTAATTACTTTTTTTTCTCCTCTCATTTCTGCTGAGCTGTTCTGGCCATGGAGCTCAGACAAAGATATAAAAAGGAGGAAGTTTTGCCTCGTTGCTGTAAATCATGTTCAACAAATGCTTCTCTGCATTTTGCAGCCGAACCCATCTGCTGTCAATTAGTCTAAATCATGCCTTTTCAATTAAAGTGGCTTAGGGAAGTCTGGTAGCGAAACGGGTGTGTGTGAGTGTGAGTGCGTGTGTGCATGTGTGCATGCGCGTGTGTGAGGGGAGGGGCCCGGCCTGGTGGTTGTGGGGAATGGGAGAAAGGTGAAGTCTGATTTCAGGCTGCGAGGTGGAAATATCTTTTAAAAGGTGTGATCTTATTTTAGTGTTTTCCATATAAAATGCGGTATTATTTGCATGCTGTGGAGAGTGGTGAAGGGTGGAAACAAAGCTGAAGAGGTGAGGCTTGAGAATTGGAAGTAAATTCTTTCTGGTGAGCCCCAGCTTGAGTGGCGCTTGCTGCCTGGATGGCACCCACGGGTGTTGGTTGGGAGCTGCTGGAGAGGGGGTGTTCCGAGACCACCGTGTTATGAACATCTAAGGGGGAGCAGGAATCGTGGCTGCAACACGGGGTCTTCAGAGTATGTAGACAGAGGCTTCCATGGAGAGAGAGTGGGTTCAGTATTAAAACTGAGATACCTGGCAGGGCATGGTGGCTTACGCCTGTAATCCCAGTAATCCCAGCACTTTGGGAGGCTGAGGCAGACGGATCACCTGAGGTCAGGAGTTCGAGACCAGCCTGGCCAACATGGTGAAACCCCATCTCTACTAAAAATACAAAAATAAGCCGGGCGTGGTGACACTTGCCTGTAATCCCAGCTGCTTGGGAGGCTGAGGCAGGAGAATTGCTCAAACCTGGGAGGTGGAGGTTGCAGTGAGCTGAGATCGCGTCACTGCACTCCAGCCTGGGCAACAGAGCAAGACTCCGTCTCAAAACAAAAACAAAAACAACAAAAACGGAGAGACCTGCAGAAACTCTGTATTCTGACTGAGGCCAGTGAGGGATGAAAGAGGAAAAGGTGCTGTTGTCTTTCCAAATACAATGGATTTTCCACATCCCAAGATGGTCTGGGTGTGATGCAGGCAGGAGCTATAAGAAAGTTTCAGTCTCTAGGGACCTGGAAAGGATCTGATGCCAAGTTGCTTTTTAGAGTCCCCCAGGCCGTGTGGGCCCTGTCCTTGGGGGGAAGGTCAGATGGTGGTGTGGCTCACCCACAGGCCAGGACATTTGAGCTGAGGACCATCGGACAGGAGTGTGTGTCTTTGCATGGAGAACCCCTCTGTGTGCTCTGTGCCCACCTCTGGCTTCCCAGCCTGTGACGATCTCAGTTTCCCAGCTCCTAACTCCTCCCCAGGTGCATCAGGTGGGGCTGCACCTGAGAGATGGGGCGCGGTGGTAGTTTGGGGTGCGTGTGTTTGACTTCACATGGCCTCCTGTCCCCTGAAGAAGAGAAACATGCTTGCCTTGACTCAACTTAGATGGAGGAATCTGTTCTCTCCTCACTGCCCTGTTCACAGTGGGAGGGGTGGGAGGTGAAGTGGGTGGTCTGCTGAGGAGTGTTTATTTTCAATCACTGAGCTCCTCCTCTCCTGCCGGTCTCACTCCCTCTGCAGAACTGCCCTGAGGGATCTGCAACCTGCTGGAAAACCTGCTCCTTGGTTGGGGTTTAGAGGGAGGGGATTTGGTAAGGGAAGGCCTGGTGCCAGCTGGGTCTTTGAGATTCAATATCCATATTAATGATAATAATAATAGCTAAATGTGCGAAACACTTGCCATGTTCCTAAACATTATGCAGAATCCCTCATTTCAGACACTTGCCCAGTGTCACACAGCTCATAGGTGCAGACACAGGACTCAAAGCTGGGTTGCATGCTTTTGACCCCCAGACTACAGCACCTCGTATAGAGAGGGCCCTCCAAGAGCTTCCGTGCTCTCTGCTGCTATGCTCCTAAATTGGGGTTTGGAGGAGGGTGCTGGTGAGGGAGGCCACCTCAGCATTATTAATGGGTGGGCTTGGGTGTGACTGATGGTGTACTGATCAATCTTCGAGTGGGGCACACCTGGATTTGCATCCCAGCTATGCCACCTGCTGCTTATTTAAACCACCCCCAAATCACTTAACTGTCTTGGCCCATCTGCAAAATGAGGTTCAGCCCGACCTCCCTGGACAAGGGCCACGTTGCATTGGCTGAGTGTGCCCAGCAGGGAGAAGACACTCCATAAACGTTGGGCTCCTTGCCTTCCTTCCTGGTGGCCTGATTCCATGAAGCTTGACCTGGTTTCTTTCTGGCTTCCAGCCTGTGATTTCCTGCAGGATACAGTTACAGGTCTCTTTCCAAGTGATTCACTCTAAACAAGACCCGGGTGGGACGCTGTCCGCCAAGCAGGGCAACACCCCAATGGGTTGGGCCAGAACACCCCGTCCAGGGGCTCCAACCCCTGGGAAAGGCCACCTCCAGTCCCTGAGGGGCTCTGCCCTATGTGGCAGCTGGATGGAAAGGTTGAGGCCAACTCAGCTTCTGTTTTCTGTCCACAGCTCCTTCAAGCTGCCTGGTGCCCCACCGGCCTGCCCAGAGGAAGGAAGGGCTGCCTGGCTTTACTCCAGGGGAGCCCAGCAGGCCCAGCCATGCAGGCTGTCCTCACTCTGAGCCCCTTTAATCCGATGACTGAGTGCAGTGAGCCATAACCAGGGCTTCCAGGAGCCTCCCTGAGCCAGGCACCAGTGTTCCCAGCCACCTCCAAGGGGGGGAGGGGGTAGAGAGGCTGCTGCCTGGCTCCAGGAGCTGGCAGGATGTGGGATATGGAAACTGGGGGCCAGAGCCTTTAGTTGGGTGCACAAAGGTGCTTGCCCCCTGGGAGGTCCTTTCTGCATCTCAGAAAGGAGGTTCTGGTGAAGACAACTGGCTGAGCTTGGGAGCTGTATTAGTTTATTTTCACACTGCTATAAAGAAATACCTGAGACTGGGTCATTTATAAAGGAAAGAGGTTTAATTGACTCACCATTCCACATGGCTGGGGAGGCCTTAGGAAACTTACAGTCATGGCGGAAGGGGAAGCAAGGACCTTCTTCACATGGCAGCAGGAGAGAGAAGAGAGTGAAGGGGGAAGAGCCCCCTTTAAAACCATCAGCTCTTGTGAGAAGTCACTATCACAAGAACAGGATGGGGGAAACCACCCCTATGATTCAATCACCTTGCACCAGGTCTCTCCCTCAACACCTGGGAATTACAACTCAAGATGACATTTGGGTGGGGACACAGAGCCAAACCATATCAGGAGTCCACCCTGCAGGTACCACTTTCTTCTTGTGGGCCCTCCATCATCTTCCCCGTACTCCAAGCATGGTGTCCTATGGTTGAGCCGAACTGACTGCATTGATGAGCCTTGTCCCAGCTCTCAGCTTCCTGTCCCTGTCCTCTCTCAAGCTCTGTCCCTAGGACAATTGGAAAAGCTTTCCTTTTTTCTTTTTTTTTTGAGAAGGAGTCTCACTTTGTTGCCAGGCTGGAGTGCAGTGGTGCTATCTCGGCTCACTGCAACCTCCACCTCTCAGGTTCAAGCCTGAGAGGCCTCCTGCTTCAGCCTCCCAAGTAGCTAGGACTACAGGTGCATGCCACCATGCCCAGCTCATTTTTGTATTTTTACTAGAGATGGGGTTTCACCATGTTGGCCAGGATGATCTCGATCTCTTGACCTCGTGATCCGCCCGTCTTGGCCTCCCAAAGTGCTGGGATTACAGACATGAGTCACTGCTCCCAGCTGGAAAAGCTTTTCTATCTAATTGAAATGGAGTAAGTTGGAAGAGGTGCTCTCATTCAGGCCAGATTATGTCTCAGGAGAGCAGGGATGCTGGGGTCAGACACACCAGCCTCTGAACTCAGTGCTATCACTTGGGCCGGGTGGCCTTAGGCAGGTGACTGAGCCTCTCTAGGTCTCAGTTCCTCCATCTGAAAACTGAGGACAAATCATACTTTTCAGTGTGAATCAGAGGATCTGGACTAAACCATGGCAAGTACCTAGTAAAGCATCTGCCGCATGTAACAAGCAAGGAGTAAATTGTCTCATGTCCTACAGATCCTCCCCCTCCCACCAACAAATTCTGTGCTTTGCATCCATGCACCCCCAGGCAGTTATCACAGACTCTCTTCCATAAGACCCTATTCCACAGGACCCTTTGGAGCCAAGTGACCAAGTTGTGTCTGGTCTTCCCCTGGGAGAAGTCTGACCTGGGCCTACATTTAGTCACAGGATCAGGTTGAAAGTCAAACCTGTTGCTCCTGGGTGGCTGGCTGGGGCTGGGAGGTGGCCCTCTTCCCCACGTGCAGACACATTCTCTGGGCACAGCTGAGCCTTAATGTGATGGTGAAGGGAAGCTCAACCTGGCGTCTGGAATAACACCACCGGCCTTGAGGTTTGCAGTTTCATCCCTTGGGAAGGTCGCCAAGCCGAGTTGGCATCTCGCTCTTTGCGGGCCTGGAGAGCTATCCTTTGGTGGCTTACTTGCTGGTCCTCATGCCCCTGCTTGCTGAAGGCCACTATGGCTCGAGCAGCCTGCCTCTAGGGTTCACCCTTCCAGCCACCACACTGCCTTCAGTGAGGAAGGCTTTCATCAGAATTCTCCCTGCTCCCCTAGCTCCCTGGTTCTAGGGAAACCTGCATCCCTACCCACACCCCCAGCCCCAGGAGAAAACCACTTACTTGGGAATGGGGTCTCTGGAGGTCCTCGTAGTACTCCTAGGAGCCTATGCCTACTGTACCTAAAGAACATGGACAAGAGTTGCTGTCCCTGAGGCTGACTCAAACTGACCCAGCAGAGCCCTGGTTGGACACAGGATGTGAGCCAGGTTTTAAGTCTCTGTTCCCACATCACCTCCTTTCTAATGTGTGGATCGGGGGGGCTTAGTTTGGCGAGAACTCAGGAGGGCAGGAATGGCTGTGGGTGGAAGGAGTGGATGGGCTATACGAGTTAAACACATAGAAACCCAGGCTGGATTTTATGTGTTTTAACATTTTTTTTTTCCCCTGGGTTTACAGTTTTACCCCATGCTTTCCCTAATCATATGAATCAGTTTGAATGGTAATTGTTTCCTTGACTGTCTAGCCCACCAGCCCATGAGCTCCTTAAAGGCGCAGACTCTGTCCCAGATGCCAAAAACAGCCCTTGGCTGCTGGGGAGAGGATGATGGGGGTCGGGGAGGGGATGGACAAATGCCTGCTGAATAGATAACGTGGAGAGGTCATGGTGAGTGGTCACCTCGGTGGACATGGCATTTTAGAGATGAACCAGGTCCTCTGAATGTCCTCAAGATGCTCCCCATCTAGCAGGCAGAGTCCTGTGTTTGCTGCGTGGGTCTCAGGTGTCTGGGGGGGGGCTTCCCTGGGCTGGGAAGCATCAGGTGAGTGGAGACAGATGCAGTCCACAGCATCTGGCTCTAAGAGATGCTGCAGACTGCCCCTACATGAGACGCCCCAAACTGGTGGAGGATCAGAGGCCGCATGGCAGCACCAAGGCCCAGTTTCTATGTGTGGACAGAAGGGGAGAAGGGGGCTTAGCCTGTCTTCACGGCCCTTGGCCCGCCCTGTCCGGAGCTCAGGAGGGCAGGACTGGTTGTGGGTGGGAGGAGCGGATGGGTGGGTGGCCACACCTTCCAGCCCAGCTAGCCATGACTCAGGCTCCCGGTCTACTTTAAAGGGCAAAAATGAGAAGCATAGTTCGAGTTACCAGGTCTTAGACACACAAACACTATTTTGGAGTCAAGAGCTTGGGTAATTTGGGGCCTCCTGCCAGCAGGCCTGGGTCCCTGGTTTTTTGTATCCTGAAGTGGAGGATGTGAGCTGGTAACTGTCTTGCGAGGCTCAGTCCATGGTGTGGGAGAGCCAGAGCCTTCAGTGGAGTTAAGAGGGGACCTGGGTTCAGAGGCCTGGGGCTAGTGAAGGCTTTGCCCCTGCTTCACTGTGTGGCTTTGAGGCAGTTCCTTAACTTTTTTGAACCTCACTTATTTTTTATGTTTTTTAAATTTTTTAAAAAAATTTCACTTTAAGTTCTGGGATACATGTGCAGAATGTGCAGGTTTGTTACACAGGGATACATGTGCCATGGTGGTTTGCTGTACCTATCAACCAGTCATCCAGGTTTTAAGCCCTGCATGCATTAGGTATTCGTCCTAATGGTCTCCCTCCCCTTGCCCTCTACCCCCTGACAGGCCCCGGTGTGTGATGTTCCCCTCCCTGTGTCCATGTGTTCTCACTGTTCAACTCCCACTTAAGAGTGAGAACATGCGGTGTTTGGTTTTCTGTTCTTGTGTTAGTTTGCTGAGAATGATGACTTCCAGCTTCACCCATGTCCCTGCAAAGGACATGAACTCATCCTTTTTTATGGCTGCATAGTATTCCATGGTGTATATGTGCCACATTTTCTTTATCCAGTCTATCATTGATGGGCATTTAGGTTGGTTCCAAGTCTTTGCTATTGTAAATAGTGCTGCAATAAACCTTACTTACTTATTGCAATTAAAGTATTCTGCCTCATGTAGCTTCCAGAATCAGAATGACAATCAAGTCAGGTGAGATCTAGTTGAAAGTGTCTTCTGAAAAATACTCTAAAAGTATCAGGTGCTGTTGGTGTTTGTTTCAGGGGGTGCTCAGTCGGGCTCACATGAGCTCAACCCTGAGATACCCCACTTTCCCCCTTTAGCTGGGTTCTCTGGAACTTTGGGGCAGTGGCTCATGCCTGTAATCCCAGCACTTTGGGAGACCAAGGCGTGTGGATCATGTGAGGTCAAGAGTTCAAGACCAGCCTGGCCAACATGGTGAAACCCCGTCTCTACTAAAAATACTAGAAATTAGCTGGGTGTGGTGGTGGGTGCCTGTAATTCCAGCTACTCTGGAGGCTGAGGCAGGAGAATCGCTTGAACCCAGGAGGTGAAGGTTGCAGTGAGCTGAGATCCCACCACTGTACTCCAGCCTTGGTGACAGAGCAAGACTCCATCTCAAAAAAAAAAAAAAAAAAAAAGAAAGAAAGAAATTGGTTTTGCTTGTTTGTTTTATCTTCTGATAAAGACAAAAGGCCTCATGAGAGGTAGAGTCTCCTGACAGCCAGGCCAGTGCCCAAAACTTCTGACCTAGATGCTGCTTTCTGGGCACCAGGCCTCCGGTGATCAGCAACACTGCATGTGGTTTCTCTGCAGAAAGTGGGGGCACGTGAAGTTTGGCAAACTGCGCTACTGACCCTTCCAGCTCCTCCTAGAAAAAGCCTGCTGCATACTTCCAGGGGCAATCTGGTGCCTTTGAGCTGGGCCAATTTCTAGTTTTATCTGTGACAAAGTCCATTTCCTAGCTTGTGCTGTCCTAACCCTGCTCATCATGAAACACCACATAAGCCAATGGCGTGTCTCCCCAGGGCTCTCTGACTTATCCCAAATCCTTAATTTTAGAGTTCTGTCAACTGTTTATAAAGAAATCTTGTTTTATACATTTCATTTGAGTGTCCACTATAAGCAAAGATACAGAAAAGGTTGATGGGTAAGTTAATGGAAAAGTTATGTACAACAACAGGCCTATGTCCCATTGCAGGGATTAAGAGATATGAGCTTGAACGCAAAGTGTAGTGAAGCAGAGGGCTTGTAAGGCAAGGCTTGTAAGGACCCGTTTTGTCCAAACTCATTTTCAGAAATGAGTAGCCCCCACTTTGGGAAGCCGAGGCGGACAGATCACCTGAGGTCAGGAGTTTGAAACTAGCTTGGCCAACAGGTGAAACCCCATCTCTACTAAAAATACAAAAATTAGCCAGGCATGGTGGCACGTGCCTGTAATCCCAGCTACTAGGAGGCTGAGGCAGGAGAATCACTTGAACCCGGGAGGCAGAGATTGCAGTAAGCGGAGATTGCATCACTGCACTCCCGTATTCATCCGCACTTGATAATAAATGGTCTGAATAAAAAAATAGTCAGGCGAACGGCATGATGACACGGGGTTCTGGCGGATCTAGTGACGCAGGAATGATCTCCGAGTTACGAATTCACGCGGTCTAAGCAAGCACAAGGCTGAAAAACCACGCTCTACTACTAAAAAATATCATATATAGAGCTGAGCGCGGTTGATGAGGTGGCTGGGCGCCTGTCAGCGTCCCATGTCTGACTGCGGACAAGGGCGTGGAAGGCTGAGATGGAAAACAGGCAGTAAAAGCCTCGGGGTAGACAGAGCTTGACAGTCGAAACCAGACGCAGGCCACCGCTGTCTCACATGGTCTACTGCCGCGCTGCCTGGGTGACACGAAGAGACTCTCTCGTCTCACAACCAAAAAAATAAGAAACAAAATCAATGAAAAGAGAGAGAGGCGCAAGGCATTTAGCCCCGAAGGCTTCTTATTTTTGGAGGACTCACCCTTCATTTTATCAAAAGCATTAAAATGCACCCACAGTTTTAAAAATTTCATCTTATGGGGATGCAGAAATGAGGGGTTCTTTATAATTTTTGTAACTTTGAGATTTAAGAAAAAAGATCTACGGTTGGCCTTCTCTATCCATGAGTTCTGTATCTTCAGATTCTACCAAACTCATACTGCAGATAGGGAGGGCCAACTGTATTCTTAATTGAAATTTTATATTCACTGGTAGCTACTTGAGGATTGAGTTAAATTACCATTGGCTAGTTAACAGTGTTATTTTGTAAATATTTAACTAAATATTTGGTAAAAATAGGTTTTTTTTTTTTTGAGACAGTCTCGCTCTGTTGCTCAGTCTGGAGTGCAGTGGCGTGATCTCAGCTCACTGCACCCTCTGCCTCCCGGGTTCAAGCGAGTCTCATGCCTCAGCCTCCCGAGTAGCTAGGACTACAAGCGTGTGCCACCAAGCCCTGCTAATTTTTTTCTTTCTTTCTTTTTTTTTTTTTTGAGACGGAGTCTCGCTCTGTCCACCAGGCTGGAGTGCAGTGGCGCGGTCTCTGCTCACTGCAAGCTCCGCCTCCCGGGTTCCTGCCATTCTCCTGCCTCAGCCTCCCGCGTAGCTGGGACTACAGGCGCCCGCCACGGCGCCCGGCTTTTTTTTTGTATTTTTAGTAGAGACGGGGTTTCACTGTTTTGTTTCTTTTTTAGTAGAGACAAGGTTTAGACATGATGTCCACGCTGGTCTCGACCTCCTGAGCTCAGGCGATCTGCCCCCTTCGGCCTCCCAAAGGGCTAGGATTATAGACTTGTGTAGTTCTTTATGTCCTGGAGTCAGTCCTTTTTTTTTTTTTTATTTTCATTTTTTTAAGGCTTCAGATGTTTTCAGGGTCCTTGAGAAATCTATAGGCTTTAGTCACTGCCTATATCACCATAAGTCTTGCTGGAGGCAGAGGCGTGAGTTTGATTGCTGGTTTTTTCCAGACCAGGTGTTCACTGTGGGATCACCTGCAGTCTCACTTCCTCCATCTGTAAATGGGGCTAACTTGCTCGCACTGCTCATATAATTGTTGTGAAGATCATCTGAGATAATGAATGAATGGTACACAGCCCAGTGCCTCACTCGTATGTATAACGTTATCTGGATAAACACATTCACATTAAAAAGCAAATTAACAAAAGACATATGATTCTAGAGTGTGAAAAAAGAAATTACCTGAATTTGGATGATTTTCTCTTATACCCAAGTAAGAGCCTGCAAGCTCAGATTTTCTTTTTTTAAAGATTGTAATTATCAAGGATTTTATTCATTAAGAATTTGGAATAATTTCACTCTGTCTTAGGTTCACCTTTATATTTTTTTGTGATAAAAGAGTTTGTCCAGGGAACTAACGATGTAAACAATATTCAACGGAGAGACGGGGAGGTTTTTGGTCTACTTAAGCAAATGAGCTCTTCAAGCCCTTAGAAACATCTACTTGGAAACAATTAGTGTGTTAATTAGGGTGGATTCTTATCAGATCCCACAGAACCTCTTCTTGGCCACGCTCTTTCAGCCGAGGTACTGTGTACTTGGAAATCATACAGACATCCCTCTCTTCCGTAGCTTTCTGTAGCTAAGGGTTTTACCAGTTCATACCGGCCCTCCTCACTGAGTTTGACCTCCGGAGCCATGTGGAGGTGGGGTTTGATGGTTGTCATGAGAGTCCCCAGGAGGCCTTTCCCCAAGTAAGTGATGAACATGAACACACATGTGATGTGAGTCATGCCTGAATGACTTCAGGTAGTTTTTCCAACACAATATTTGGCAGTCATATTTCTTGTCTTTCTAATTGGAGGGGCAAAGAAGTGGACTGATGAATGGCAAGTCGCAAGCTGGAAAATATGTGGGCATTTCAGAGGAGGTGCTAACAGCCGCATGGCTCCACTTTAGTGGAGTCAGTTTCTGCTTCAAGGCCATGTGCTGTGGTTGTCTCTTGGTTCACTGTGCACACATTAGATTCTTGATGATGGGAAAGCTTTGAGATTCAAAACATCTACATTCCAGCTTGGGTTCTGTTAATAATAAACTGTGTGACTTCAGATACATCGCTATGACCATGGATTAGTTAGGGTTTATAGCATATTGAATTCAACAAGAATGATATATTGGGGGAAATTAGATGCTTTCAAAGAGTAAGCACTAAATGAATGAGGTTTTACTTGACTTTATCGTCTGGTTAACAGAGTAAATGTGAGCTGATAAATGGTCTTGTTCGACAGATTCCCAGATGGCTAAACAACCATACCCAAAGTATCAATCAAAGGCTCATTTCAAATCGTAGTTGTGCTATCAGCCTTCATCCTGGTCTAAATCTGTATCGGTAACTTGCCCGAAGATCAGGAAAGGCCAAAGATGCCACTGGGCTAGGAGCGAAGCCGATATGATGGATGTAACATCAGGATCCCTGATAATCTCTGCAGACCCAAATGCCCAGCCAAACCCAGCAAGAGGGAAGACTTTCAACAACTGTTGTTCAGTTTCATGTGGTTTCAAATTCAGAAGCACAAGAACTAGATTAGAGAGTCCTCCGTTGGCAGCAGTTCACATGAAAGAAATCTGGAAGTTTTAGTTGACCACAAGCATAATACGATCCAACAGTGTGACTGTTGCTAAAAATGCTAAAGTATATGTAGGCTGTCTTCATAGACATGTGGTGTCCAGATCCAGGGAGGTGATGTTGCTGGGTCTTCTGGCATGAGCAGGCCATGTCTAGTGGGTAGGTTTAGTCCTCCTGAGCATCACGTTTGGGGAGAACAAGCATGACCCCTGGGGGCATGTCATGGAGGAGCAGTTGAAGATATTGAAGTGGATTAACTGATCTGGTGGAGACCAGCCGGATGCTCAGCATCGCATATTGACTTCCTGGGCACGCTGGAAGTCGGCATTCCCCAGTCTTTCCAGGGGTTAGCTCGGACCATTGGACTAGCTTCTGGCTGATGGAATGTGGGCAGAGCCGGTCCCGGTCCACTCTGTTTCCAGTGATGCCTCATGCTGCCCTTTTCCTGAGAGTCTGACAGGACAAGATGGATGGAACAGGGGTACCTTGAATCATTTGAAATCCCGCTTGGAAGGCTCCCTCCCGAATATCCACTTAGACTGAGACAAGAATGAAAAATAAACCTTTATTGTGTGAAACCACTGGAATTTTGTCATGGCAGGTGGCATGAATGACTCTCATACAACGGTGGAAGAGAAAACCCAAGGAAGATGGATAGTTAAGTAATAATTATATATACTAATTACATATGTGGCCTATTAATCCACTGAGATACTGCCTTGGTCTCACAAGGACTGTGCACTGAAGAGAATAGAATGGTGATTTTATCTTCCTGGAAAGATTCTTGGGAAAATGGCTACTATTGGGCAATTATAACCCCTCCCTAAATACCCCCTCCATTGCTAGTTTTTGATAGTTTTGTTTTGTTTTCAGTGGTCTAATCAGACCTCTCTCGCTTGCTAGTTATGTGACCTTGAGCGAGTTACTTGACTGCTCTGTGCCTCAGTTTCCCTATCCATGAAAAGGGTATAATACCAGCACCTGCTTCACGGAGTCTTTGTGATGATTAAATGATTTTATCATACAACATACAACGGTGTCAATATGTGTTCACTTTTTTGGATTTTTGTTTTTCTTTTCTTAAGGGACTGTCCTCAAGGAACTTGTCACTTAGGTCTTTGTTTGGAAGGTGAGCTGCTGCACTGTCCAAGTTCCCCACAACTGGGACAGAAATAAGATTTTTTTTTTTCTTTTTTTCGTAGATGATGAATTCCTAGTTTGGCCTGACCTTTTGTGCCTAGTTGAGGGTGGGGGGGGGCGTATGTGACTGCAGGGATTCTTGCAGAGGAGAGTGGTGGCAGGAAGAGGCTAGATGTTCAGATGCAGAGGTGGAGCCAGGGGAGGACCCAGCGGAAGAGGCAGTATCTAACCCTGGGGAGGGACCAACCCTGAACCTAGTGTTATGGAAACTAAAGATGGAGGCTGTGATCTGGAACACAGCAACCAGACTGTCCCCTCTGTGGCAGAGGCCACAGGAACCCTGGGGTTTGGAGAGAATGTCTGTAAAGGGCACTCCTAAAAGAGGCTAGGGATTATCTGGCATGGGGCAGATCAGTCCACAGTTTCTAGGAAGACTGCTGTTGAGGAGCCCTGTGCTCCCTTTGTCTCTGCCTCGTAATTGCTGTGTGCCCTTGGAAGGGCCACTTAACCTCTCTGCATTTTGCCTTTTCCACCTGTAAAATGGGAGTAACAGTATCTTCTCTGTCATCTTCAAGAGGAGATGAAGGCAAGCAGGGCTGTAGAGGTGAAAGATTTTTGCACACTCACTTAGTCACAGAGAGCTACCCAAACGCCGGCGTCTTTAGCTCCGTTTTGGCTAAGAAGGAACTTTCTGACCTCCAAAATAGGACTGAGGTGTTTCATGAGGCAAAAGGCACCTGGGAATCAGATGTGAGGCCAAGAATGCAGGAGAAATGGTCTTACACAAGTGAAGATGGAAATAGACACGTGCCACGGGGACTGTTTTCAGGGCAAGAGCCCCCGAAAGAGGTCGTGGTTCTGGGAGGACAATGCCCGTGCAGCTCTGTAGCTCTTGGATTTTCCCAGCGTTCACCTGAAAGTGGAATTGAGACACCATCCAGCAAACAGTGGTGTGGGCCAGGGGGATGGGGGAGAGGAAAGCCTGACGCCTGAGCATCTCACTCAATAATTCAGGGCTGGTTACAGCCCAGTGAGGTGTTTCACACTCTGCAAAGGCAGATAATGAAGCATTCTTCCAAAATGAGAGAATGCGCCTTTTCTTTGCTTCCCCCCTCTTTACTAATAAAATCATTAAACCAGGATTTCCAGAGGCCTGCCACCCCACCCACCTTGGCGGTTTCTGTGGGGAGGGAAGGGTACTTAAGCTTTGGTGGGGATGGGGAAACTGAGCTAGGGAGGGGGCTAGGCTGGTGACAGAAGGAGAGCAGTCCTACTGAGAAGGGTGTTGGGGTCTCAGAGGGCAGGGGGAGGGGGCCTGCTGATTTCTCACCACCCCAGATGACATATGACTTAGCACGTCCCCAGGTCTCCAGGGCTGCAGCCGGCGCTATGCTTTCCACATGTGTTTAGTATTATCGGTGTTTTTACAATAATAACTGTGGTCTTGAAAGGGACTAAAATTAATTAAAATGCCTGGCTGGAGAGAACCTCCTTGGGGTAAGTGCAGGGGGTGTGGGCGGTCATCTTGTCCATCCCCCTGTCTCTGGTTGAGTCTATGCCCCCGTTGGCCCAATCAGCCGGTCTTAGAAGATGCCAGTGCAGGAACATCTGCAGTCTTAGAGGTTAAAATTCTTTTAGAGTAATGTTTCTTGGTATTTAAACTACAGTAAGAAAGGAAGAGCAAACACTTAGATGTTGTGTTTGCCATTTGCAGAACTGCACTGAGAAAGCCCCCACTGGTTGTATTTATCAAACTCTGCTGCGTGCCCTCATCCAAAGACCCCGTCTGAGAGCAACCCTTGGTTCAGAGATGAACAATTTGGCTCTTGATTTAGGGCAGGGTTTCTCAAGCTCATTGCAGCACTGTTGACATTTGGAGCTGAATCATTCTTTGTGGGCGGGGGCTGTTCTGTGCACTGTTGGATGTTTAGCAGTGCCCTTGACCTCTACCCACCAGATGCCAGTAGCATTCCCACCCTCACAAGTGTAAAAACCAAAAATGTCCTCAGACATTGCCAGATATCCCCTGGGGAACCAAATCGCCTCCAGTTGAGAGCCACTGATTTAGGGCAAGGCTCTCTGGCATTCCAACCACCTTCCCCCGTTCCCACCCACCTGCTCCCCTACTCCAGGGAAGCAGTGCTCATCTAGGTTGTCATGACATGCAAATGTGTCACCATCACACAGGGGAACAAGTGACGGGCTAATGAATAACACCCTGAGGTTTGGGAGTGATTCACTTTTTAAAAACAAATCAGAACAGGTACTAACCTAGCAACATCCCTTTCACTCCCTTGCAGTCCAAGATGATTTTCCGAGTGGCCAGAGTTGCCCATCGCTCCTAGCCTGTCTCATGGAGGTCACAGCCAGGACGAGGTTAGCCGCTTTTGCTAATCAGCTGTGAGTAGTGCGGCGATGACAAATTATTGCCCTGTTTTATTGCCTCCTCACATTTGGGTTCGTCTGTGGGATCATGCTGCACACAGATCACGCTGCTGTTCTCGAAGTTCACTTGGAGGAGAACTGGACGTCCAAGGCTCTGTTGGCCCCGTTGGCCTCATCTCCTTTCCCTCGCCCATCTCTCAACACTGTACTCCATTCAGTCGCTCCTTCCTGGACCTCCAATGCAAGTCTTCCTTCTTACACTGCCTGGAGCCCTTTCCCGGCTCCTCTGAGCATGGCTGGCTCCTCCTCCTCATGTCTCAGCGCACACATGCCCTTCTCAGAGGCTGGGTGCACCTGACGTCGAGCAAACCTGGCCCTCTTCTAGGAGTGAGTCAGCCTCTGTCCAGGGGCTCTGTTCTTTTTCCATAGCATGTGTCACTACCGACACTCATGCTGGTTTGTATGTCCCCCACATACCAGTTGGGTTTGCAGGAAGCCAATGCAGAGATGGAGTTAGGGGTTTGTTGGGGGAATAAGCATCCTATGAGGGAAAAGGGGAGGGAGCTGGATTGGGCAGAGGGAACCATCAGAATGTGAAGGTGACCTGGGCAGTCTCCAGCAGCCCATGGGAAGCTTTGGAGCAGAGACTGCCCAATGGTTTCTACCCATGTGGGTAGAAACGGGTTGGCTCTTGTTCCACCACCTTGTATTGTCATTAGCTAGGGCTGCCTCCAGAACAGCATGACCTCAGCCTGAAAGCTGACGAGGACCTCGAAGGCAACAGTGCAGTGGCTGTCAGCCAGTCAAACTCCTCTCAGCCAGGCAATGAGTCCTTTTTTGAAGGATCGGAGCCATGCATCTCCATGTCTACCCTTCTGGGCTGGAATGGACACTTCCTGAGAGCGGGAGGGAACCTTGCAGATCTTGCTTGTGCCTGATCCCATTCCCTACAGCAGAGCCTGGTGCACGGTAGGAGATCAAACCTGAGCTGATTTTAGTTTTCAGAGCGTGATTTGGTTGCCTTGGTTGCCCTAAACTCAGATTTCTGAGTTTATAAACTCAGAAATAGAAATGTTATAGACCGGGTGCGGTGGCTCACACCTGTAATCCCAACACTTTGGGGCGGATCATGAGGTCAAGAGATTGAAACCATCCTGGCCAACATGGGAAACCCTTGTCTCTACTAAAAATACAAAAATTAGCTGGGCGTGGTGGCATGCGCCTGTAGTCCCAGCTACTTGAGAGGCTGAGGCAAAAGAATCGCTTGAACCTGGAAGGCGGAGGTTGCAGTGAGCCAAGATCGCACCACTGCACTCCAGCCTGGTGACAAGTGAGACTCCGTCAAAAAAAAAAAAAGAAATATTTTAGAAAGACAAACGTGCTGCAGGGAGAAATGGCAGAGAACCACTGCTGCAAGGTATCTCAAACTGTGGTTCACCCTGCAGTACTTCCAAGGTTTTGAAAGCTGAAAAAAAAGAAAAAAAAAAATCCTGATGTTGGGGCATCCTGTAACTTGCCTCTTGCAGGGTTAAAAGACGTTAGCTGGGTGACATCTCTCTAGCCAGGTGAGGAGGGGGGAACAGAAGCTCGGGGATCCCAGAAGAAAAGAAAAACAGAACTATCAGGTGGGTCAAAGGCACATACCAGGGGGCCGTGGGTGCCTGTCAAACTGGAATGGTTATCTGGTCTGGCAGAGCCCAGCATCTTGGGTGGCCAAGCAAACCTCAGATACAGCGTTCCCAGAGATTGGGAGTTGGAGGATATTATACTTTCCCTTTAGCCTGACTCTTGCCTCAGTATCTGCCTCTGCCGGAGGATCTGAGCTGGGATGGGCTTGTCACCTTGGCTGCTGTCCTTTGATGGGGCAGGTCAAAGCCCGAGGCTCCAAGAGAACAGGTCGGGCTGTGCAGAAGCCCTCATGGGTGCAGTGGGCAGGGAGGTGGAGGAGTCTTCTGGGTGGCAGACATGCCCATGGGGCAGGTGCCCAGCAGCCTTGCAGTGAGGAAGGGAGGGAGCAAACTCTATGCACTGTGTGGAGAGGGAGTGGGTGGCAGAGATCTGTCTCGGGGAGGTGCCTAACTCAGAGAGGCGGTGTGAACCTCAGTTTACAAACTCAGAAATGCAAGAAATAGAACTCATGTTATCTGATAACTCAATTGCACCAGAGCATTTCAGATCCTTCCTACCCTTTTCGTGGGTGTTGCCTCTAAATTCAGGGAACAGGGAAGGCTAACAGAGTGCTCTGGCAATTCGGGGGTGGGACAGTGTGCTCTCCATATCACGTGTCTGCAGTGGGCTCATCTGAGACCTCCGACAGGCTACTCTGGCCTGCCTCAGCCATTCATTCACCCTGGGCGCTGCCGAGCAGCCTTTGATCCCAACCAGAGGACATGCCTCTGTCCACTTATTCACAGCACCCTGGTAGTACCCCTGACTCAGTACCTGGCATATCATCTCAGTACTCGGTAGTACTCCTGACTCAGTACCTGGCATGTCGTCTCAGTACTTGGTAGTACCCCAACTCAGTACCTGGCATGTCATCTCAGTACTTGGTAGTACCCCTCGACTCCAGTACCATGGCTGTCCCATCTCTATAGCTCGTAGTACCCTGACTCAGTACCTGGGCATGTCATCATCAAGTAGCTTGGTAAGATACCCTGACTCAAGTAACCCTGGCCTGTCAAATACTCAGTACTCCGGTAGTACCCCCTGACTCAGTACCTTGGCTCCTGTCATCTCAGTACTCCTGTAGTACCCCTGACTCAGTACCTGGCATCGTCATCTCAGTAACTGGTAGTACCGCCTGACTCAGTAGCCCTGGCCCCATGTCGTCTCAGTACTTGTAGTCACCCCCTGACTCATACCTGGCATATCATTTCAGTACTCGGTAGTACTGCCCTGACTCAGTACCATGGCATATCATCCTCAGTAACTCTGTAAGTAACCCGTGACTCAGTACCTGCATGTCGTACCAAGTACTTGGTAGTACCCCAACTCAGTACGCTGGCATGTATCTCAGTACTTGGTGTAGCCCCCCAAACTCAGTACCTGGCATGGTCATCTCCAGTACTTGGTAGTACCCCAAGCTCAGTACCTGGCATGTCCATCTCAGACTTGGTAGTACCCCTGACTCAGTAACCTGGCCCTGTCATCCAGTAGCCCGGTAGACCTGACTCAGTACGCTGCAATGGTCCTGACTCAGTACCTGGCATGTCATCTCAGTACTCGGTAGTACCCCTGACTTAGTACTCGGCATATCATCTCACTCTCTGCTTTGAGCCTGGCTCCCTTTGCTCCCCCAACACGGAATCTCTCAGCTTTTATCGAAGGGCCACTTCAGTCCACCTCAGCACATGTTCTCCCAAATCTGTTGTATTTGCGATACCTTTCAAAAGCCTTCTTTGAAACTCAAAAACCAGGGTGTATTATGCTATTTCTTTGATTTGGGGGTGTTATCCACACTCTAATGCAGCAAATTCAATCGGGCCTCACTAACTAGATGAGGAAAGACCAAGTAGTGCAAGGAAATATTGTGTGGGGGGAGACAGACATGAACACTGGTTAAAATACAAAACACATCCTCCCAGCACACTTGCTTTGGGGAGCTTTTCTGCCCAGATCCCTGCTCCTCTCCTGCCTCACTTAAAGGCTCTTTCCCCTTGTCATACAGGTTGTGCTGGACCAGCCAGGAGAACTAAGCAGTTGGCACTGTCTTCCATTTCCAATGGCAGCAAAAAATGTATTAATAATCAGGCACCAATGGGAGGTGAGAGAGGCTGGGTCTCTCCATTTCTTTCCATTAGCAAGTCCTTCCTCTGCAATGTGGCCGGACTTCCGTGCACGGAGTCAGGAGGGCAGGGAAGCAGACCCAGCTCTGGGAGGAACGGCACAGCCCACAGAAAAGAAACATACCTAACGACTGCCATTTGGGGACCTCAAAAGTCATTAAACCTAGACTGAAGTAAGTTTATCTGAATCCTCACCTAGGTGGTGGCCTCCAAGGGCACCAAAGTCAGAGTGACCCAGGTTTAAATATTAGTCCTGCAGGTTATTGATCCTGAAAAACACTCTTCATTTCCTTTGCCTCCGTTTCCACATCTTTAAATGGGCATGATATTTGCAATGATTCAATACAGTAATGTTTATAGAACCCTGAGAATCCTGCTTGGCCTGTCTATTCATTCTCAATTACTGTTAATTCTATTCCTTTCTCTTAGGAGGTCCACAGATGAAGAACAGCTATCATCTCCACAGTTCCGTGTCTTTATTTAAAGCTGAGAATTCACAGGTCAACCAAATCACTCCCTGAAAACTAAAATCAACCAAACACAGAGGAAGAATCACTGAGACCCTCCTAGCATGTCTTTCTTAACTGTCATACCTGGAAGGATGGGTAATTCGGTGTTTCATCTTGGCACGGACCCTAACATGGTGTGACTCAATCTCTTGCAATGCTCTGCATTGCTAGGGCACTGATTTCATTGTTGAGAGTCTCTCACTGGTAAGAAATATTTCCTTATTCAGTATCAATTTCTTCAGCTGATTGGCTCTATTCCACATCTCATTGTTATGGCTCCTCACCTAAGTACAGCTGCAATGCCTTAGAAAGAAATGCCCAGGAAAATTCTTGCCTGTGAGTGGGCCCACCATATATTGAAACCAAAAGTCTGCAGGAAAAATGATAGGGAATGACCTTTAAGCCTTGGAGGAAGCATTTATGAGTACAACCATAGCTGCTTCTAGGCATAAAGCTGTGTTCTGCATTCTTCCAAATTCTCAGATTTTGGGCACTGTTGGTTCATGGTCACAACAAAAAGCCCCTCTGCTCTGAAGACAGAGGCATGCTGGGATTTCAAAGGCATGGCCCGATTTGAGAGAAAGGAGAGCTCAGAGCTTGTGACTTGGAAAGGCAGAGTCCAATGACAATGGGTCATTCTCCTGTTTAGGATAAGGGCATGCAAATAGCATGTGTATTGCACATTACATTTCTCAGATGGGAGTATTTGGTTGAGGAATGGGGGTTGTTGGCAACACTTCTGGAAACTGAACTATCTTTATCCTGATTCACAGAGTTGGAGCTGAGCAGGGCATAGAGGAGAAAGCAGGGCACTGATACAGGTGAAAAAAAAAAAAAAAAGCTTGGTTACTTACTACATTTTGCCACTTACTTGCCCCTTGTCAGGAGATGATGAATCAGCAATACTACTCATCAATTCAATAGGGTGGATTTTACTTCTTTTCCTTGGGTTCTTCCAGTGGGGAGCCCAGGCAGAGGTAGTGTTAAGAACTGGCCCACTTTTACAGACCTGTTTTGCCTTCCTTGTGCCAAGTAGAAGAGGCAGGATCTGCACAAAGACCCCTGCACACTCATGACCTGTCACCAGCAGTTTCCAACCATAAAAAGGCTCAAGGCTCAGGTAGAGGGCTAGACTCAAGAGTTATGACTGTTAGAGCTGGAAAGAATCCCAGAAATAATTAGATTCACCCAGTACCCTCATCTTACGGATCAAAAAATTAGGGGCCTGGGACTGGAGTGGGAGGGTGCCCAAGAGCACAAAACCAGTTTGAGATGGAAGTAGAGTGCAAACAAAATACATATGCATAGCCAGATGGGAGCATAATATTTCAGGCAAAAATCTAACTGTGATTGTGCATGGTTTTTCTCATTAGAATGGCCACTGTGCATGTGGATTTCTCTGCTTGCCCCTTTCCACTCTGCCCCACCCTGCTCTGTGCTCCGGGAGGCTAACCTGTATGAACTGTATCAACACTCTCCCTGCCCCCTAGGGCTTCTGGTTGGTTTTGGAAAATGGTGAACTTTGGTGGGAGATGGGAGAGAGTGAGGAGAGTGAGGCTGGGGTGTTCCTTGTATTAGGGTTCTCTAGAGGGACGGAACTGATAGGATAGATGTAGATAGGAAGGGGAGTTTATTAAGGAGTATTGACTCAGACGATCACAAGGTAAGGTCCCACAATAGGCCGTATGCAAGCTGAAGAGCAAGGAAGCCAGCCCGAGTCCCAAAATCTCAAAAGTAGGGAAGCCGACAGTGCATGCAGCCTTCAGTCTGTGGTCGAAGGTCCAAGAGTCCCGCAGCTGAAGCACTTGGAGTTCGATGTTTAAGGGCAGGAAGCATCGAGCACAGGAGAAAGATTAAGGCCAGAAGACTAAGTCAGTCTAGTCCTTCCACGCTCCTCTGCCTGCTTTTATTCTGGCCGTACTGGCAGCTAATTAGATGGTGCCCACCCAGATTGAGGGTGGGCCTGCCTTTCCCAGCCCACTGACTCAAAGGTTAATCTCCTTTGGCAACACCCTCACAGACACACCCAGGAACAATACTTTGCATTCTTCAGTCTGATCAAGTTGACACTCAGTATTAACCATCACACTGACCCCTCCCCATTCTTTTTTTTTTTTTTAAACGGAGTCTCGCTCCAACGACCAGGCTGGAGTGCAATGGTGTGATCTTGGCTCACTGCCACCTCCGTCTCCTGGGTTCAAGCAATTTTTCTGTCTCAGCCTCCTAAGTAGCTGGGACTACAGGTGCCTGCCACCACGCCTAGCTAATTTTTGTATTTTTAGTAGAGATGAGGTTTCACCATGTTGGCCAGGCTGGTCTCGAACTCCTGACCTCAGGTGATCTCTCGCCTCAGCCTCCCAAAGTGCTAGGATTACAGGCATGAGCCACTGCACCCGACTGTCCCCTCCCCATTCTATGCCTCTGTGTGGTCACTTGCAGCTGCTCCCTCGAGGGCAGTACTAGAGCCCTATGGGTGGCACTATCCTTCATGACACACCTTATATGACAACCCCTTTACTAACTTGCCTCAGAATCACCTAACTTGAGTGTGTCATTTATTTCCTGCCAAGACCCCCAAATGATACCATAACTGAGGGTTCAGTGGAAACATTTGAGCATTATGATGGCATTTGCTAACAATTTTGCTTACATACTCCTTAATAGTAAGCTAAACTTTGAGAGGCCTCACCCAGGAGAATTTGGGGACTAGAGAAGATGGGACAATTCTGAAATAATGACAGGAACTAGCCTAAGTTTACCCACTTTCTTTGCTTGTTGCTATTGTTGTTGTTACTGTTATCTAAAATCATATAGATGACATGTGACTACATTCTGGTTGGAAACAACAGCATCGGTATATGTAGGTTGACTAATTCCGTCTCTCTTGCCCCACCACCCATCTCATCTCATTTTCCTCCTCTGGGTAACCACTAGAGCAGCCTTGTGTACTTTATTCTGGTCTTCTTTCTGGACACACATACACACAGTGCACACAAACACACAAATGAAGATAGAGCTTATAGATTTGGCTTATAGGATGCTATAGTCTGGATGCATCCTCCTATAATTCATATGTTGAAATTCTAACCCCCAAGGTGATGTATTGGGGGTGGGGCCTTTGGGAGGTGATTAGGTCGTGAGGATGACACCCTTGTACATGGGATTAGTGCCCTTATAAAAGAAGTCTCAGGAAGCTGTTTTCCCCTTTTGCCATGTGAGGGCATCACAAGGGGTCAGCAGTCTGCAACCCGGAAAAGGACCCTCACTAGAACCTAACCATGCTGGTGCTCTGACCTTAAATCTCCAACTTCCAGAACTGTGAGAAGTAAATTTCTGTCATATATAAGCCACTCAGGCTATGATATTTTGTTATAGTAGCCTGAACAGACAAAGACATAGTATATGCATAGTTCTGCCATTTCCCCATCAGTGTATATGGATACTTTATTCTTTTGTAACTACAGTATGATTCCATAGCATGGGTATGTGATAAGTGATTTAACCATTTGCTACAAGTGGATAGCCTGTGGTTCAACTTCCACATATGGTTGACCCTTGAACAATGTAGGAGTTAGGGGTGCTGAGCCACCATGTAGTTGAAAATCTGTGTATAATTTTGATTCCCTATTGACCGGAAGACTTACCAGTAACATAGACGTTATTTTAACACATATTTGGTATGTTATATGTACTATATACTGTATTACTACAGTAAAGTAAGGTAGAGAAAATACAATGGCATTAAGAAAATCATAAGGAGAATTACCATTTGACCCAGCAATCCCATTACTGGGTATATACCCAGAGGATTATAAATCATTCTACTATAAAGAGACATGCACATGTATGTTTATTGCAGCACTATTTACAATAGCAAAGACTTGGAACCAACCCAAATGCCCATCAGTGATAGACTGGATAAAGAAAATGTAGCACATATACACCATGGAATACTATGCAGCCATAAAAATAATGAGTTTATGTCCTTTGCAGGGACATGGCTGAAGCTGGAAGCCATCATTCTCAGCAAACTAACACAGGAACAGAAAACCAGACACCACATGTTCTCACTCATAAGTGGGAGTTGAACAATGAGAACACATGGATACAGGGAGAGGAACGTCGCACACCAGGGCCTATCAGGGGTTGGGGAAAGGAGAGGGAGNAGACGTTATTTTAACACATATTTGGTATGTTATATGTACTATATACTGTATTACTACAGTAAAGTAAGGTAGAGAAAATACAATGGCATTAAGAAAATCATAAGGAGAATTACCATTTGACCCAGCAATCCCATTACTGGGTATATACCCAGAGGATTATAAATCATTCTACTATAAAGAGACATGCACATGTATGTTTATTGCAGCACTATTTACAATAGCAAAGACTTGGAACCAACCCAAATGCCCATCAGTGATAGACTGGATAAAGAAAATGTAGCACATATACACCATGGAATACTATGCAGCCATAAAAAATAATGAGTTTATGTCCTTTGCAGGGACATGGCTGAAGCTGGAAGCCATCATTCTCAGCAAACTAACACAGGAACAGAAAACCAGACACCACATGTTCTCACTCATAAGTGGGAGTTGAACAATGAGAACACATGGATACAGGGAGAGGAACGTCGCACACCAGGGCCTATCAGGGGGTTGGGGGAAAGGAGAGGGAGAGCATTAGGACAAATACGTAATGCAAGCAGGGCTTGAAACCTAGATGATGTGTTGATAGGTGCAGCAAACCACCATGGCACAAGTATACCTATGTAACAAACCTGCATGTTCTGCACGTGTATCCCAGAACTTAAAATTTTAAAAAATCATAAGGAAGAGAAAACATATTTACTATTCATTAAGTGGGAGTGCATCATCATAAAGGTCTTCATCCTCATCATCTTCACATTGAGTAGGCTGAGGAAGAGGAGGAAAGGAGGGGTTAGTCTTGCTGTCTCGGAGTGGTGTAGGTAGGAGAGGTGGAGGGGGTGGAAGGGGAGGCAGGAGAGGCAGACACACTCAGTGTAGCTTTGATTGAAAATCCCATATAGGGAGACCTTTGCATTTCAAACCACGTTGTTCAAGGATCAGCTGTATACTACACACACACACACACACACACACACACACAGGCACAATGGAGGCCCAGATAGGAAAAATGACCTGCCCAAGGGACCACCACACCCAACTAATGGTGGCACTAGAACTTGAACCCACATCTCCTAAGTCTCAGGCCTGTTAATTTCCCAAATGTAGTTCAGTTCAACTTGAGAGGCATCACTGAGTGCTGACTCACACTAGCAGCTCATGGTGGGTGGTGATTTCGAGAGAATATAGTCCCTCTATCAAAAGGCTGTCAACTGAGGGTAAAACCTACTTCTTGGGCTCTCATATGGGAGGATGGCAGAGCCCATAAAATGACCTTGGAGCCTCTCATCAGTGAGATTGTGATAGTTTTCTCTTTACACTTAGCCAGACTATTGTGCCTAAGTATTTGATCAAACATGGATCGAGACATTGCTGTGAAGGCATTTTGTGGATGTCGTTAACATCAACAATCAGTTGACCTTGAGTAAAGGAGATTCTCCTTGGGAATGTGGGTGGGCTTCATCCAACAAGCTGAAAGCCTTAAAAGCAAAATTCGAGGTTTTCTAGGGAAGAAGAAATTCTGCTTTAAGATTATAGCATCAACTCCTGGCTGGGTTTCCAGCCTGCCAGCTTGCCCTATGGATTTTGACCTCAAGATTGCAACATCCACAGTTGCCACCCTGTTGGCCTGCCCTACAGATTTCAGACCTCCCAGTACCTACAATTGCTTGAACTAATTTATTAAAATAGATTATCTATCTATCTATCTATCTATCTATCTGCCATCTATTATTAGTTCTGATTCTCTGGAGGACCCTGACTGATACAGAGATTTAGTACCTTGCCCATGTTTCACCTTTAAGAATTGGGACTGTAAGACTCAGAGGCTGCTGAGGCTGCAAAACAGAATCTCACAAAGCCATTCTGGCCCAGGTCCTGCCTGCTGCTTCCAGACATACCTCACTGCTCCGGCTCCTACGCTCAGACATATCTGGCCTCTGGGTTTCCTAGCTGGCTGGTCCCTGTACTCTGTCAGCAAGAGAGATCTTCTCTAATCCTTCCTGGTGTCTGTTCATACCATCCCCACGACAAGTCAGTGTCATTGTTTTGTGATCCCTGTCATCCGCGGATAGGCATACCTCCATGGGGCTGCCACTTCTGACTCCCTCCTTCACAAGCCATCAGCTCCAGGAGCCTGCCCAGCTGTCTCGATTGGGTCACCTGCTGGAATTCCCCACTAGTGACGACTTCTTCTCGCAGGTGCTTGAGGAAGGCAAGACCTGCACAGGTTGCATGTCAGGGAAAATTACTCATGATCGATCCCCATTTCCCCATTGAACGGTCAGAACACACACAATTCCCTATCACAGCAGCAAAATGAAAAGAAAAAGAAAAGTGCCTTGGAAAAGATTTGTCCTCTTAAAAAAAGTAATAAAAGTAAGACCTCTCAGGCTATTCAGCTTTGGGGTGAGGAAGAGGTGGAAACCTTGCCAGAACAGGTCTCCAAAGTTTCCTGTTTTCAGGCAAGCGAGGAGCAGAGTGCAAACATCCTTCTTCATTTACGGTCTTTGTTCTTGCTCAGTCAGTGTGCTGTGCGGCAGGGTGGCCTTCCAGGCGCATGCTCCCATCTGCGTTATCTGCCTCAGATCAAAAGAGAAAATGCATGAGAATGTGCTCGGAAGGCCTGGATAACGCATACATGCCAACTATAATCATAATCATGAGTGCGTGGGCTGGGACCTCTTGGGGAATCTAAGACTATGTCTCTTCCGCTTCCATCTGTCTGTCTCCTCTGGTCTAACACTCATTGCATGGTAATGGGTCAGCACTAGGCTGAGCACTGGGTGAGGGGCTCCTCCCCGATGGGTTCGTTTATGAACCAAATTGAAGGATGAGAGTTTCCATTTCTCCCAGACAGCACAATGACTAAAGAACTCATTCATTCAACACCTTTGAGCATCCACTCTTCGGATTCTATCTGTGAAGCTGCCACTGCCTTCTCCCCAAAGATCTAAGAAATCCATAGTCATTTGCCCAAGACAGTCCTAGCTGGAGAGTACACCCTACGGTCTCACTGTTTATTGCCCCTCTGGGCAGCCCAGAAACAGCCAAGGACCTCTCCTGGGTGCTAGGATGAGGCTTGGCACTGAGAAGCATACTTGCAAAGAAATGTTATCAAGTGAATTTCGCTATTAAATTATCTTGGGAATTTGAAACTGACGTAAAGTACAAGGCAGGGATCTGGGAAGGGCTGTGTTTGGCTTCCCATACAACCCCCGCCGAGTGGTTGAATGTTCAGGAAGAGTAAGCAACCAGTGGTAGATGGGGTGGAGTTGGGGACGATGTCCTTATGCCATGAAAAATTAGCCCCAGCTTTTAGACCCTAGCAGCGAGGTGCTGGGGATTCAGGTTAAGGTCTTCATGGAAGAAATTGGGCTTCAGGTCAGTGGCTGAGTTAAGTGAATAAACAAGTGTGGAAAGAATCGTCTCTGAGCCTGCTATTTTGGGCAAGATGTTGCCACACACCTAGTGGGCTGGACGGCTAGGAATACGTGTCATTTGTTTAGAATTTGGCACACTGGGAAGTATATTTGCATATGTTCCCGCTTAGGGCTCACAGCAATGGGAGGTAGGAAGCATTGGTACTCTTATCCATGCTCTGTTATTTTTGAGGATGAGGAAACTTTTCTAAGACTGCACAGCTAAAAGGTAGCAGAATTCGGAGTGTTGGTGAGCTCGACTCGAAGCCCAGTGCTCTTTTTACCTCGTTATCACGGAGGCTGTTTTTGAGGACTGGCAAAAGCACTTCGCATTCTGATAGGGGCTTAGCACTCTCTGCAAAGTGAGTTTGCTCATAGAACCAAGGTTGGGGTTTTGCTGCTACTAGTAGTATTGTATTGTACTGTGCATTGGGAGATGGGGGCAAAGCGCTGTCACAGAACTGATGTTCTAAAGGATGGTGCTGGCTGATTTTCATTTCCAGTTTGCAGGACTCCTGCCCAGCACACAGCCAGGGGCAGGAACCCGGTCCTGGATGCGGGGAGCAGAGGCCAGCCCTGCAGGCGGTGTGCAGTGTGGCGAGAGCGCGGCAGGGCTGGCTTCCCACTACGTGATTGGGAGCATGCGGAGGCAGGGCGGTTGAACTGCGGGTGACCCCGCGAAGCAAGGAGGCTAATTAAAGCTTCTCTTCCCCACACTTCAGTCACAAGCCCCTCCTGCCCTTCCTCCTGATGGTGCGGCTGATAAGGAGGGATTGAATTTATGAAAAGCGATGAAGATGTTTGGATAAGCCCTGGTACCAAGGCAAGCCGGCCAAACGAGTTAGGGCCTGACAGAGCAGCAGGGTGGCTGAGAGCGTCCTTAGGGGCAGGCGAGGCAAGGAGCAGAGGGAAAGAGAGAACCAAATGCTAAACGTGACAGCCCGCAGGCCTGGCCTCGGACTGCACACCTTGGCAGTTCAGGTGGAAATGGGTTTGCTGAGAGCTGGCTCTGCTGAGATCGCTGGGCTTGCGGCCGACAGCTCTCAGACCTGCCACCGACTCTCCTGAGAGTAAACAGGAGGATGTGAGGCTGATGACTGGGAAAGTGGGGAGACTAGAACCTCCTGTCCAGAGGCACAGAGGTTAGACGGCTGAGGGGAAGAATAAGGAAGACGACAATAACCATCTTTTATGAGCACTTACCACCTGCCAGGTGCTGTGCAAAGGGCTTTCTATGTAGTACCTTACTTAACCCTTTCTCATGAGTGGTGTGGTTGTTCTCATGCCCATTGTGTGGATGTGGAAAGTGAAGCTCAGAGAGGTTAGGTAACTTGGCCAAGGCCACACAGCTATAAGGGATCTAGGAATCAAAGAGAAACAGCGAATTGAAAAAAAATTAAAAATCAAGCAGTGAGACTCTGGAGTCTTTTAACACAAAAGTTAACTTGCTTCAAGTCAGTCCACAGTGCCACATGGCGAGGTGGGTGTCCTGATGTGTCTACCAGGACTGCAGGGTGAGATCTAACTTTTATCCCAGGCAGCCTTGATGGAGCCATTGTCCAGGTGGCTCATTACCTGCCCCACTCTATTGGCCCCTCTGGCCTTCTGCAAGGGGTTATAAGGAGCAGGGAGCAGGGAGCAGGTGCTATCTACAGACCCAGAATTCTCCCACCCCAAACTCTCAATGCTGGCTGTGGAAGCACCAGTTTCCAAGGTCTTTAGAAGGTAAATGCCGAAACACCCATGCCTTCTGTCCCAGAGGAGCCCTGGGGTTCTTATGGTCGCCTGGTATCCCGGCCTGGCCCACGTGGCCCCATTCAGGGCTCCTTGCAGCTTTGCTCCTCCTAGGTGCTGCCCACTCCCGATCCTGCCCATGATTCCTGGTTAGATGATGGAGGCAAGTGGCTGCCTTTGGTGTCCCTGAAGCTGGGGGTGGGAACACGAGGAAGGCAGGCTAGCTGTCACAAGTATAATGTCCTATGAGATGAATGTGTCACTAACCTCTAAATTAAAAGGGACACCCCCAACCCCAGTGCTTGGGAAGAAGGTAAGGGCAGAGGCAGGAGTGGGTGTCCTCAGCAGAGTTTCCCTAACTCGAGTCTCCTGGGTCATGACTCTCTCCTGCCTCCTAGAAACCAGCCTTGGAGTGAGGCCGGTAAGGCGCACCTGCAGATGGCTCTCCCAACACGGGGTTGTCTTCCTCCCCAGCTTGCTCCCCTTCCTCCCCAGCTTGCTTCCCTTCTTCCCCAGCATTGCTCATTCATAAAATGAGTACTCAAACCATTTGAATTAGCCAAATTTCATAGCATGCTCATTTCAGCCAACTCCAAAGTCCAAGTCAAACGTACTCATTAATACATTATTTTGAACGCCAGATTTTCCATGCATTTCCCAGTTGTTGAGAATGCATTTTCACCAAAAAGGTAGCACTGTGATCCAGATAATTAAGGCCGGGACCATCTGGTTTGGTCTGGTCTGATCCAGTTGGGGCTGGGAGGTAGTCAGAAAGAATTAAACCAGGATGGAGGGAATGTCTGTGCATTTTGATATAAAATACCCACCATTCTGGTTAAATGCAAGGCACGATGTATAAATCAGCCTGAGTCATTTAACAGTTCAGACTTGGCTTTAATATTGGTCATGGTGCCCACGACTCACTTCATTAGTGTCAGTTTAACAGTTGGTTACATGGGCCAGGGGTAATATTAATGATTACATATTAGTTAAGTGGACATGGAGCTTTTACATAAAATGCCAGTGGCACAGAGACCTTTCCAATGGCCATGCAGGCTGTGATGGGCAAGGTAGGGCTGTGGGCCTGGGAGAGTTGGAGCTCCCAGGAGGATGGCTTACAAAAGATCCCCTGAACCCCAGCAGGTCTGGCTGGGCCTCACCTGGAGCTCAGCCCAGGAGGCCCCTGGAAAGGTGAACTGTCGCCCCTTTGGGACTGAATCATTGTCTGAGCAAGAGCTTTTCCCTGCAGAACCAGAGACCAGCCAGGAGGCAGCTCCCTAGAGCCCAGAAGAAATGGAGAGAATGACCCCTGGGCCTCCCTCCCAGAGAAGAAGCTGCCCGTGCAGTCTGGATTGGGTTTTTCTTGTGCCAAGAGGGGAATGCCCACCAATGATTTACGCATTTATAGAAAGCATACGGCTTTGCTCATTCATAAAATGGAAGAACAGTATGTTTTCTGCCCTGGCTGGGCTCTGCCACAGAGAGGCCTTGGGAGAAAAAAACAAAAAACAAAAAACCTCAGGGTAGTGCGGCTGATTGTAATCGTTTCTGGACATGTCCTGATTTGCCTGCGGGGAGAAGGCCAAGGTTGCATGGGAACAGGCCACAGATGGAGCCCCAAGTGCAGGCCGCCTGCCCGGTGGAACAGGGCCAAGTTGAACTGTTAGCAAGGGTCCTCTCCAGGTCCTGCTGTCCCTCCAGCCCTCCACCTTCCCAAGCCTCCTTCCACTCTTTCATCTTCCAGGGTCTCCTGACTGCTAGGTAGGCAGCAGCCAGGGTCAAGTGACATGAAGACGTGGTGTTGGTGGTGGGAGTGCCTTGTGAGAATGCAAGGGAAAGGGGATTCTTCCTGGCCTGCCTGGTCAGTCAAGCCAGGGGCTTCTCTGCAGCCTGAACTCACGCTGGCTGGCAGCATCGTAGGAGCCAAGGTCGGATCTTCCTCTGTCTGAACAGCCAGTGTCTCGGGTGAGCTGACTGTTGACTTAGGGTGCCAGCATCTTCTCCACATCTGGCCCAGCAGCCTTGCCCCCCAGTGGGTGAATGGGTGGTAGAGAACTAGTTTGTCAGAAGCCACAGACCAACAGTGAGAGATTTTATTCAGTGCTGCTCTGACCCCTAGCTCTGATGTCAAGGGCTACGGCATGGGCTCCGGGGAGGGATATGTGTGGTGCTAGTGGATCTGGGATCTGTTTTTTTTACAAAGTTTCATACTCGTTGCCCAGGCAATGGCGCAATCTCAGCTCACTGGAACCTCCGCCTCCCGGGTTCAAGCGATTCTCCTGCCTCAGCCTCCTAAAGTAGCTGGAATTACAGGCGCATGCCACCATGCCCAGCTAATTTTTTTTTTTTTCTGTATTTTTAGTGAGACGGGGTTTCACCATGATGGCCAGGCTGGTCTCGAACTTCTGACCTCGTGATCCACCTCCCAAAGTGCTGGGATTACAGGTGTGAGCCACCACGCCCGGCTGATCTGGGCTGCTTTAAGTGAACGCTCGAGCTGGGCAACCTGTATAGTGGTGTCTTTTCTGTTTTCCACCCCACTCTTTCAAGCCAAAGGCTCAGGAACTTGGTCAAAGAGGTTGGAGGCGTGGGCCAGATGACCCGTCCCCATCCTGTCTCCTGAGGAGCGAGTTTCAGCAATGCTTCACCATGGGCATCCTGGAAAGTCCTGTGGGAGCCCTGGAAAGGGCAGGGGGAGCACAGAAAAGACAGAGAAGGAAGACTGGAGAAGGGAAAGAAAGGACGGGGGAAGGGGGTGGGTTGAGGCAGATCCATGAGTGCTCTGGCTGCCTGCACAGAACACTGTAGGCTGAGGGGCTTACACAGCATTTATTTCTCACAGTTCTGGAGGCTGGACACCCAAGATCGGGGTGTCTGCAGGTTTTTTTTTTTTTCTCCCGAGGCCTCTCTGTGGCTTAAAAACTGGCTGCCTTCTCCCTCTCACTGAGTTCTCACCTGGCCTTTTTCTCTGTGTTTGCACATATCTATGTCCTAATATCTTCTTCTTCTTTTTTTTTTTTTTTTTTTTTTTACCTTTCTAGCGTGGTTTTTTTTTTTTTTTTTTTTTTTTTTTTAAAGTCAATTTAATTTAATTTTAAAAAATCAACAAATAGTAACTGTATATATTCATGGGGTACATAGCGATGTTTTGATCCACAGACTGTATAGTGATCAGATCAGAGTGATCAGCATAGCCATCGTCTCAAACATTGATCTCATCTCCTCCTTTTATAAGGACATTAGTCTTACTGGATCAGAGCTCACCCATATCACCTCATTTCACCTTAATTACCTTTATGAAGGCCTTTTCTACAAATACAGCTGTGGTTTCAAAATATTGAGGCTTCTTCTGGTCACTGGGCTAAGTACAAGTGGAAAATACGTTGTCTAAGTTCAATCAATCCTCAGGTTATGATACAGGATCAAATTCTGCCTGAAAACAGTTCAAAAGCTATGGAAACACATTGTTATATCCTCGTGGCCCATGTTTATTAATTGTATGTTGTAGCTTTAGCTCTAGTGATTTGCACTGATTTGCATTAAAGAATGATAAGGACAGGTGAGCTTAGAAAAAAAAAGGAAAATACATTGTCTAATTTAACCGTAACCCAGTCCTGAGATGTAGGTATCATCACCCCCATTTACTGAGGAAACAGGTTCATGGAGGTTGGGAAATTGTTCCAGATGCCTGATTCCAAAGCCCCATCTCTTAAGCAAAAGAAAAATGCAAGGATACTGGAAGGAAAGAATCAAAGAATAAGTATTATATGGCGCCAGCATCAGAAACCACCCTGCACTCTCTGCAGTCCTCTGGCCTCCCCATTTTGTGTAAGTGGAAACCACTGTTCTCTACAGTCCCGTTATGAGGGTCCAGTGATTCTAGTGTCCCCTCTAACTAATGGGTCACTGCCTGACCCATGTGGTAAATGATCATTTCCTGTCCCTGGAGAGACGTTAAGGCAAGGCTCCTGATTGTGGGGAACCTCAGTATTGCCATATGTACAATGGGAGTGGAGAAACCTCGCCCAAGTATTATTTATTAGAAGATCAGCATGGGGGATGGAGTAACCCGACAAAGAATTGGACAGCTCTGGCACCAAAAATGAAGATGGTCATAGGGACCCTTGTGTCCAGGCTGTGAAAAACTGCACAGAAATCCACAAGAACTTTAAGAATGTGGCATGCAGAGCTGCCCTGGTGGAAGGAAATCATGTCTTCACATCTCTGCCTTGTGCCGCTACATCCTTTTCTTTTGGCTCCAAGAATCTGTTATGAAAGGGAACCAGCACTTTCCATAGAGTTGATTCTTTGAGTTTCTTTTTTTTTGTTTTAGTTTGAGACAGAGTCTCACTCTATCACCCAGGTTGGAGTGCAGTAGCGTGATCTCGGCTCACTGCAACCTCTGCCTCCAAGGTTCAAGCGATTCTTGTGCCTCAGCCTCCTGAGTAGCTGGGGTTACACCACCATGCTTGGCTAATTTTTGTATTTTTAGTACAAAATTTCACCATGTACAGTGAAGGGTTTCACCATGTTGGCCAGGCTGATCTCAAACTCCTGACCTCAAGTGATCTGCCGGCCTCAGCTTCCCAGAGTGCTGGGATTATAGGCATAAGCCACCACACCTGGCCTAGGAACAGGATATTTTTATCATCTTAAAATGTGTCCTTTCTGACTGCTTATTAATTTGCAAGGCAAGCGAAAACCCCACAAAAGCAGCTATTATTTGTGGGAAAACTGGGCAATATCATAAGCGGGGGATCAAAAATACAATCACTCAAGAGGGCAGATGACATCTCGTGCCTCCAGAAGGGACACCATGGGGACATAGCATCACCTAGTAGCACAGCTGCCCGGAATGTACAAAGTCTATCTGTTCACCAGGAAACATCAGACAAAAGCCCCAGGCGGAACAGTCTATTAAAGGAAAAGAGGTGACAGGTGGGACTGTATTCTTTAAAAATGTGATTGCTGTAAAAGGGTGAGAAAGCTGTGCAATGTTTCAGATTGGAGGTGGCCAAAGGGTCAAGGCAGCTTAATGCAATGCCAGTCTCTAGACTGGATTCTAAGCTGGAGGGAAACCATGGCAGAAAGGAAAGTACTGCATTAATTGACAAAACTGGAACATAGATGGAGATTAAAGTATTAATGCAAATTTGGGAAGTGGGTAACTGCACTGTGGTTATATAGGCAAATATTGAGAATCCCAGAACTCTGGGAAGCTGAGGTGGGTGGATTGCTTGAGCCCAGGAGTTTGAAATCAGCCTGGACAACATGCCAAAACCCTGTCTCTACACACACACACACACACACACATACACACACACACACACACACAAACTGGGGATGATGGCACACGCCTGTAATTCTAGCCACTTGGGAGGCTGAGGTGGGAGGATCGCTTGAGCTGGGGAGCAGAGGTTTCAGGGATTCCAGATTGTACCACTGCACTCCAGCCTGGGTGACAGAGCGAGACCCTGTCTCGATAAAATAAAATGTTAATAATAGAAAACCCCAGGGGGAAGGGTATACAGGCATTTCTTTTACTATTTCTGCAACTTTATAAATTTGAAAATTTCCCAAATAAAAGGTTTAAAACATGGCCCAAAAGAGAAAGCATGCATTGTAGGAGCTTCTCCTGGCATTCTGGTATGCTGGATCAATCTTTCTTGACACCGTGAAAGGATCGGCATCCAGTTGGTAAAATAACCAAATCCTGCCACTCTAGTCCACCTCCTCGTCCCTGCCAGCTGCCTGGTACCAGCTTCATTCCTAGTGTCTGGCTTTGGCTTGTTTCTGCTGTCTGCAATGCCTTTCCCTCTTCTTTCTGCCTTCCTGGCTCTTGTCTATTCTTCAGAGCCCGTTTTGAGCCCATCTCCTCCAAGAAGCCTTCCTGGACTGCTGCAGCTCACAGCGTATATTCCCCAAAGACACAAGACCAATTTTACATGTCTTTGTGTGATAGTCATTAATGCTGCTGTTGAATAGTTCTAGCTTTTTGATTATGATGAATTAGTTAGGACTGTACTTCCTGGCCATTGTCAGGGTTGGGTGGGGTCATGCAACCAGTTATGGTCAATGAGCTATGAGCGGCAAGGTGTGTCACTTCAGGGCTGAGCCCTCCTTTTCATCTTCACTGGTGACCAGCAATAATATTCCAGTCATGGCTGCTCCATCAGCCTGGGTCAGAGAGTGGCCACAGCATGGAGCAGAGTTGCAATGGACAGGTAGCAAAAACAAGAAATAGACCTTTGTTATCTTAAGCCATGGGGATTTGGAGGTTGATATGGTTTGGCTTTGTGTCCCTACCCAAATTTCATCTCGAATTGTAATCCCCAGGTGTTGAGGGAGGGACCTGGTGGGAGGTGATTGGATCATGGGGGAGGTTTCCCCCATGCTTTTCTCATGATGGTGAGCGAGTTCTCGTGAGATCTGATGGTTTTATAAGGGACTCTTCCCCTTTCGCTTTCTACACATGCTCTCTTACCTGCTGCCGGGTAAGACATGACTGCTTTCCCTTCCACCATAATTGTAAATTTCCTGAGGCCACCCCAGCCATGTGGAGCTGTGAGTCAATTTCTTTATAAATTACCCTGTCTCAGGCAGTTCTTTATAGCAGTGTGAGAATGCACTAATACAGGGATTATTCATTCTCTTAGCTAACCTATCCTGTCCTGCACTTATACATCATGCCTTTACAAATGTTGTTATCTCTACTTAGAATGTTCCCCCTCCTTTCACCTGGCAAGTGATCATTAATCTTCCAAAGCCTCGTTTAGTATCACCTCCTCACTAACGTCCTCTAGAGTTAGAAACATCCTTCCAGGCACTGCTTCTGTTTGGTCATTCAACATCGTGTGTTTACTGTATAGCAGGCGCTATGCTAGGTGCTGGGTTCATACAGCCTCCATACAGCCAAGCCCCTGCCTTCCTGGGGCTTCCATAGGGAAGACTTTAAGTTTACAGCCTCAGTCTCCTTCTCTTGATATAAATGCCACGAGGGTAGAACTCAGACCTAGTCATGTTTGTATTTCAGGAACCGGCAGAGAGTAGAACACCAGTAACTACTTGCTACAAGTCAGAATTGCACCTCTTTTTTTGAGCAAACCCAGCCCTCATCCATCCTACTGGTGTATGCAATTCACACATGTTTTCATGACCCCTGTTTTGTCTCCCTTCCTGGATCTCAGGCCCTTTGGGCGTAAGGCTGTGCCTTACCGTTCTATGTGTGAGTCAGAGCTGCTGGTCCAGGGAGGCCTGGACATACACGAGCTATGCAGCAGATGTCTTGCTCACAGCTCGTAGAAATGGGGATGGAGACCATCATAAACTCATTCCAACAATGACATTACTTATGCAGAAAGTGGCAAACAGGTGACATTGAGATCGAAGGCTTTCCATCTTCAGGTGCTGCTACTGTGTTGTGGGCTTGTCCTTGGGAATGAACAATGGACTGGAGACGGAGTCCTAGGCATAGCCCCAGAGTCACTGGTGACTCGGTTGATCATTGGGCTGGTCCCGTCCCTTCTCTGGACCTTGATGTCCACTTCTGCAGAATGGGGAGTGGATGGGGGATCTTCACTTCTCTGTTTCCTCAAAGACAACCTAAGTGGGTTCATGTGAGATAACCCCAGAAAGATCCCAGAAGGAGCATGTGGGGGAATCTGCTTTTTATGCATTGTTTAAGGGGTGGGAGAATAGCTCTGGCCTGGTCCAGGCCATTGCACACACTGTCCTTGTGGCCTGGACTCCTGGGAGCATTTCTGGCATTGTGGGGGAAGGTCTGAGTGTGCTATTTTCCAAACAGTGCTGCTTCCCCGTCCCAAGAGAAAAAAAAAACTGGCAGAGGAGAGCCGTGCCCTCTCACCCCTCGTCTCTGCATGATGGTAACACTTCAGTGGGCTCTCTAATGAGCCTGCACCCCTCCCTAAAGCCATGGCTTGTTTGCTTCTCCCGGGAGCCTGGCACTGAGCCCTAGATGCTGTCATTGTCTTGGGGACAGACTCCCCTCTCCCCAGCGCCTTACGTGGCTCACACCACTAGGTTGGGCAACTTTGCCCCGAACCAGGCTCCACTCTGGAGATCCTTGAGCGGTTCCTCCATCCCCGTGGCTGCTGAGAGCAGCGCAAATCGCCTCAGCTGGTGCTGTGTGCGCGTGTGCGCCTTTCCGTCTGGAAAGTTCTCAATCTGGGCGAGGGGGGCCGACCTGCAGACACTTCATTCACAACTTGTTGTTGGTTGGTATTTCTCTTCCAAGGGAGGCGGAGGTGTGGTTGCAAAATAAATCTTAGGGTTTTTTTCTCCTCCCCAAAGAAATCATTGTGTTGTAATGCGGGGAGAGCCCGAGCCGATGACATTTTTATGGGGCTGCCTCTGGTGAAGACTGTAGTGTCTGCTTGGGCCATCCAGAGGATCCGTAGATCTCTTTCTCTCTCCTCTCGCCATCCCCCGCCCCCTTTCTCTCACAGAAATACAACTTCAGTTCAATACTTGTCTAGAATTCTCAGTGGGGCTACCTAGGCTAAGAGGGGCGGGGCGGGGAGATGACATCATATCCTCACCAGCGGATTGGCTGCTTGCAGGCTTCAGGAATGATATCATCTCTGCTTGTGCCTCCCCACCCCCCTTTACTTCCAGTCCTTTCCTGGCCGGGCAAGGTCCCCCTCCCCAGCACCCCACCCCAGGATACCCCGTTGCCTTGGAGACCACAGTTTTCCACCCCGTTGTCTGAAGGAATGGCAATTCATTATACGTGTGACGTGGGGGTGAAGGGTGCAGGGAGGGAGACCCGGGCTGGACGGTTGGGAAGGAAGGTCGTGAACAACAAAATAATGAACAAAAATATGTTTCACGCATGAGAAGCTGTCCGAGATGGTAGTGAGGGAGAGGTCATGGCAAACAGTGTTTATGGCATGGTAAAGTGAAGATTCAAAAAAAAAAAAAACCTAAGGAGTGGCCAAGATAGTGTGGAAAACATCCACCCCCTCCCAAAGACAGCTCATTAGGAAGGTTTTGGAGGGAGACTCGCAGAAGGTCAGGGGCTGCTGTGTTATCTTTGGAGGAAAGGCCATCCCTTCTCTTCCCCTCCGCAGACATATCCAGTGAGACAACTCTCTCCCCAGCAAGCTTTTCTCAGGGAGCAGGCAGTTTCTTGAAAAAAAGGAACCAGATGAGGATCCACCCACCTCCAGAAACAAAGACTGTGGCTGTCTCCAAGAATGAAGCACCAGTCTCTTAGTTGGTATCCCCAGGAGACCAAGGTGGGAGGGAAGCATTGCCCATTGAAGTTGTATGTGGTGTGTGTCTCTACCGGGTATGTTTCTATGATCTGTGGATGAACTGCATATGCCAATCGTGTTCACTAGGGAATATTTCAATCCTGATTTCCCTGGGACAGGTTAAAGACAGCAGCTGACAAATTCCCCTGGGTCCTGTCCTACCTCCTCACACACCTTTCCCACTGTTGTCTCTTTCCAGAGGCACTCAATCTCTCTGCTTGCACTGTTCATATGTGTCTATTTATCGTATTTCTCTAGGTGTGTTTAATGTTGATTTTCTTGTCCAGGGCATTCTTTAAATTCAGCAATTCAAGGTTTGAGGTTTAGAATATTGGCGGGGCCTCCTGGCAGGGATTCTGCTTTTTTGGATTCCTAATGATGTGTCAACCCCTAACTCTGTCTCTTCTTGGCCTCTTATAGGCTGCCTCTGAGGCTGTTACAGGTGATTCTGAAACTATAACTCTCTAGTTAGAAGGAAAATAAGTGCATGGCAAAAAGAGACATTAAACAGGTACCCACACCTACCTGAGTGTTGAAGAATGTTGGGTAATAAGGGGAGAGTCGATAGATGCATTTTAGGAACAGATTGCTTTAAAATGTGTGTGCAGAGATTGGTGTATATTTTTTCCCTATGTCTACAACATACTAACGACTCAATAAAAGTTGGCTATTGTTATCTTCTTGTTTATTCTTACAGATTTTGTCAGCTAAAAGTGCAGTTTTAAATACCAGCTAAAATGGATGAAAACTCTATACACTATACACAGACATACATACACATACATGTGCAGGTCTGTGTGTACGTGCGTGTCTCTCTCTATTTATACATACATGTCTCTGTGTGTGGATCTCTGTGTGTGTGTGTGTCTATGTGATTGCATTTCCTTATTTCTGTTTCTGAACTTTCTCAAATGTTTTGCAGTGAGTAGGTATTACAAATATAATCAGGGAAAAGAAGTTATTTTAAAAAATCGGTCATTGGGCAGGATGTTCCAAAGGGCAGATGAATGTAACTTCCAAGATGAAGTAACCGGATGTCTGTCAACTCAGAAAACAAGGTATGCGTTTGTCCCCTGTGGGGTGGTGACGTGAACCTCTCTGGAGTCCTGTGGCTCCTCTTCTTTCTGCCCGTGGCCTAATTTCTTGGCTTTAGAGGGAACGCAGCTTCTCTGAGTGCCAGGAATGGAGGTGATCTCAGGCAGCCTTCTAATCCACCCTCCTCCCATCTAAACTGAAAAGTGGATATTAATCCAAGATTTCCACAGTCTGTCACCTTAGAATCCACATGCCCAAAACCAAAGTCATAATTTCTGAAACCGTCTCCTACCACCCCCTAAAGTTCCCGTGTTTGCCCTAAGAACCACTATTTTTATCCAAGCCAAAACATGTAAAGTCATTTTTGATTATTCTCTGTATGTCAGTCTCCAAGAGTCACCAAGAACAGTTCATGTGTCCTTCCAAGTATGCCGTTGTAGTCATCCTTTCCACTGTCCCACTTTTCTAATTCAAGCCATTTCTTTCAAATTCCAGCTTAAATGCCTTCTCCTCCATGAAGACTTCCTTGATCACTCTAGACTACCTTTACCGATGAACGGCTAACTGGAATACCAACAAAATAAACAGACTTTAGTCCTGCCATCCATTCTGGCCCATGCAGCCTGGCATTGTTTAGTGGATCACACCTGGCTTCCCACCCAGGCCACATGACTCTAGAGAGAAAGACTCAGTAAGGTCACATAGTAGGAGCTCAATATAATTTATTGGTTAAACAAGAGGAAAACCCACGTCTTCTCTTGACAAGCCATGTTGGTATTTTACCTTCTTCCTTTTATAGATATATCCTCCCAAACACCTGACCTGAATGCCTACCACTTAACTTAAGCTAGCTTTTCTCTTTCCTAGTCTAATTTCTCACATGTTCTTGTCCTTTAAGATACGGATGAAATGCTACCTAACTTCCACCTTTAGAGTTTAATTATTCTCCCAGTAAGGAGTTCCATATTCTCTTAATTGATTTGAAAGACGGGACAGTCCAAGGTTTAAGGTTCTGGAGCCAGACCACCTAGATCTGGGGGGTCTAATATGGTAACCACTAGCCACATGCACCATGTAAATTTAAATACATTACAGTTAAATAAAATTTAAAATTCACTTCCTCAGTCACAGCAGTGACTTTTCAAGGACTGAATAGCCATGTGTGGCCAGTGGTGACCCCACTGGAAAGCACAGACGTGGGACATGTCTATCACTGCAGAAAGTCCTAATGCAGAGCACAGGCTAGATCCACTGTGTGTGCAACCTTAAGCAGAAATACTGTATTTGACTTTCTGGCCCAATTTCCTCATGATTCCTACCTTGTTGAGTTGTTCAAGCCTTAAATGAGTGAATACACATAAAATAATTGGAATATGTCTAGTGCATAACCACTAACTCATAGTTAGTTGTTACATTCTGCACGAAGCTTGTGTTCTAGCTATGAATTCATCTCTGTGACCCCATCATGGGTCTGTCTTGCGTTTTTCGGTAACAGCATTCTCAGGGCCTTCTGCCAAGGGCCCTCTTTGATCTTCCTTAAAGGACAGCATTATCTGACGAGAGGCGTTCATGGGGTCCACCTTCCTACTCAGTGCCATACACATTTCTTTATAAAGACATCAGCCCGCCTTACAAGTAAGAAGTGCTCTGTGTGGGAGCTAGGGAGGGGCTGTGAGGTTGGCAGTGAGCCCCTGTGGCTTTCAGGATGGGCTCCTTGTCTTGGTCACCACCAGGCCAGGGAAGCTCTGTTTTCTCCCGGGGACCTGGGGCAGCAAGTAGAGAAGCTGGAATGATGTTTAATCAGCCTGGGCATTCCTCACTGGTGACCTAATGAGCCGGCATGACTAAATGACCATTAGACAGAATGTTTGTGTGAACTGCAATAGAAAAGTTCCTCTCAACTTCCTGAAAAGGAAGATAATATATCTAAATAGCTTCCTGTCTTTTTGCTGCCAAGCAGCAGCCACAGCAGCAAAATAGATTCTGCAGCAGGGAAATATTTAGCACATTGGGTGTGCTCAGCCCGTCTCTGTTTGGAAGGGTGAACCCAGCAGGGGAGTGAGTGGGGCAGGAGACATTCCCAGATGCCGGTGATGTTTGGAGAGATGATTGACAATTTGTTTCTGGTGGGGGGAGATTAGGAAGACATGGGCCAGGTATAGAGGGTATTGAGGAGCATAGGACAGAGATGGGGTAACTTTTCAGGATCTTGTTGCTCACCTTGATGTGGTGAGCAACAGGTCAGGGCCTGGAGCAATCTTTGCTTTGGTTCTTAGAAACCTCGGTTCATGTTTTAGCAGGAAAGGGAAGGACAGACTGCTTCCTGCCTGCCAAATTGCTTCCAAGCCCCTCTACTTGTCTCTTTGGAAGACCTTTCCACTGCTGTTAAAAATATGCTTAGGGGCTTTGCTCTGAATGGAAACTGCTACTTCATGCAGTCAAACCACAAAACAGAATCCGGAAAATCCCATCTTCCATTTGCCATGGCTCGAGTGTGGGCACGGCAGAACGTTCTTAGAAGGTCACATTGTATGTCCCCTAAGCCCTAGTCCCCGAGGTGTTTGCAGTGCGGCAAAGGAGGTCGAGAGAGGGAGGAGGAAGCACGAGGTGTGCCTGTCTGTGCTGCCCTGGCTGGCAGTGTCCCTGAGGACCAGCGCTCTTGCAGACTTAGCCAGGTACCTGTGGGCTCAGCTTTGCTGGGACTGTCTCAGGTGTGGTCCCCTCTCTCCACACCTCTCCCCAGACCTCATTTATCCCTGTCTCAAACCACAGGCTACACCAAGCCCTATTAGCAGCTGTTCTTGGGATCCAGAACAGAGATTGACAAACTTTTTCTTAAAGGGCCAGAAAGCAAAAAAATCCTAGGCTTTATAGGCCAAGAGGCAAAGTTAAGGCTATTAGGGAGGTACTTATATAATCATTTTAAAATAAAAGAATGCTTTTTAGTTAGAGGGCCATGAAAAAGTGGGCAGTGGGCTGGATTTGGCCTGTGGGCCGTAGTTTGCTGACCCGTGATACAGGTTGTAGACTGATGAACAATTTCTTTTCCATGGATGGGAAATATTCATTGAGAAGTTACTATGTACTAGATGCTGTACTGAATGCTGGGACATAGACGAAAAACAAAGCAAGACAGAGTGGAACACAGGATGTGTCTTTTCCAATTGCTCGCTTTCTAACGGGATGGTAGATTTCTTATGAGGTTGCTTCAACCCTAGATTGTAGGTAAGTTCAGGGGCACACATGTTCAGAAGGAAGAGGTTGGAGAGGGGTGTGTGTGCGTGCAAGAGAGCAAGGAAGTGAGCAGGCAAGAGCTTGCCATATGTGGCTATTTCAACTTCAATGAAGTAAACTCAAATTAAAAATTCAGTGCTCAGTTGTATCAGCGACATTTCAAATGCTCAGTCGCCATGTGGGCTAGTGGCAGCCATATTGGAAAGAGAAGGGGAGAGAAAGAGAGAAAAAGAAATATGACAAGAGGGGAACATGGGATAACAAGAGAGGGGAAGATAGGATGATGAGAGAGGGGAAGACGGGATGGCTGGAGAGGGGAAGATGGGATGACAGGAGGGGGAAGATGGGATGACAGGAGGGGGAAGATGGGATGACAGGAGGGGGAAGATGAGATGACAGGAGGGGGGAAGATAGGATGACAGGAGGGGAAGATGGGAAGACAGGAGGGGAAGATAGGATGACAGGAGGGGAAGATGGGAAGACAGGAGGGGAAGATGCAACAACT
>NW_016807991.1:383420-483092 GCF_001698545.2 Rhinopithecus bieti | reverse complement strand
GGGATGACAAAGAGGGGAAGATGGGATGACTGGAGAGGGAAAGATGGGCTAACGAGAGAGGGGAAGCAGGCTTTCTAGCTCAGAGCTCAGAAGATTCCCTGTTCTTTAGGTCCCTTAAGATTGATCAGGAATCTTCTTGGCCAAGGCAAAGAAACCAGAAGGGCAAGGATTCCACACAGAAGGCATGACAGAGGCCAATATGCCAAGGTTGAAAGTGCATGGAATTCTGGGAGCAAAAAATGCCAGCCAAGGAAGGGCAGGAGATGAGACTGGAGAGTAGGCAGGAAGGCAGAGCGCCAGGTCTGCCTGTGTTTGTTATTCTCTGGTGGAAGGGGTCACTAGCAGACTCAGCTTCCATTGCCCCTGCCTCAAAACAACAGTGAGGTGCACTCTTGTGATTGTCTCTAACGTTACAGAAGAGGGGACTGAGGATCAACTTAAACGATGCCCAAGGGCACAGAAAAGAGAAGATAGGGCTGCAGTGAAATCAGGACCTTCGTTTGTGTTCCTTATACCATCCCATCCTCTGTCCCTCGTAAATGTCACCGAGCCACCCAGATGCTACTGCTCTGCCCTTGGTTGCTGTCGGCCCACAGAGGTTTTGACAGCAGCTGTGGCTCTCCAAGCCACAAGCTCTCTGTGGCTATTTCAATTTCGATTAATCAACATGAAATAACATTTAACACTCAGTTGCTCATTTGTGCAAACCATGTTTCAAGTGCCCAGTGGCCCTGTGTGGCTGGTGATCACCATATTGGACAGCACAGATATAGGACAGTTCAGATATAGGATAGTACAGATATAGGACAGTTCCCTCATCACAGTGAGTTCTGCTGGACAGCGCTGGTCTAGATTCACCAAACTTGGGAGCAGAAATCTCTGTTCTTTGCCGGGCTTCGGGAAGCTGTTAGACATGAAAAGAAGAAAAGAAAAGAAAGCTCAGCTCTTCTTCACAAACGGGCTGTCCCTCACAATGTGGGAATGTGTCACCCGCCCTCAGTGCAGTGAGCGAGGGAGAGGAGACACAAAATGGGGCTGAGGTGGGGACTTCGTGTTTTCCCCAATATTACTAAGCAACCGCGTCCTAAAATCTCCAAAGCCAGCCACAGAACTTTGTTTACCAGGAAGAAAACACTTGAAAAGGAGAATATTTGGCGGAAATGCACTTGGGATTAACAGGTCCCCCCTCCCTTTCTTTTTCTTTTAATGCTGTTTTGTTTTTCTTCTGGGTTGTTCAAGGTACTGACCTAGCACTCAGCCCCTTTTGCCAAGAAACTCTTTCCCTGCCTAATTAGCCTGCGGTATTGTTCCTGGGTTCTGGGAAGGGAGGGGAGGGGAGGGGGGAGGGGAGGAGGGCAGGGCTGGGGAGGGCCAATGAGGAGCCTCAAAGAAGCTGGAGGGAGGGGGCGCTGGGGCTGGTCATTAGATACTGAGGTCTTGAAAATCCCTCTGTAATTAATTTTCTCCTGCATTCATTAGAGAAATGTTGGAACTGGTGGAAGAGGGAGGGATTTGTTGCCCCTGGGCTGCTTTTCAGGGAGACTTAAGGGAAGGATGGTAATCTGTTGGAGAGTTGGACTGAGGACGCCGTGGCCAGGGTTTGCAGGAGACTCTCCTGCCCATGGCAGGAGAATACCACTCAAAACAGGGGCTACAGGGAGGCACGGGGTTCATTTCAACTCGAGCTGGGTAATGGTACACAACTCTTCAGAAACCTGGAGTGTCTGTGGGTGTGAGTATGTGAGAATGTGTGTGCTTATATGTGTGCGTGTGTATACATGTGTATACACACACACCCCCCACCCACATACACACACAAATCACTGCTTCCCAAATATTCACCCATGGACTCTGGATATACAGATTTAGGACTCTCTCTCTCTCAAGAGCTGCTTCTCTCCTCTTCCTTGTCCCCAATCTTACAAATACAATCGCCTTAAATGTAGATTAGAGCGTTGCCTGCTCGCATTCCCTCAAGCAATTCCATTTTAGTCTGAACAGATGTGATCATTTTCCCCGTGCTTTTTCTCAATTATTAAGAATTCGTTGTGATTACTCTCTTACAATTGAGTTTCTAGCACTGTGGAAAAGAGAGTCCTGAGAAGATTCCAATAAATGCTTCTAGAACCTGCCAGCCCACAGATGTCCTATCCTGAGTCCCCGTGTGTTAACCACGACATCTGGAGGCTGAAAGTCAGTACACATTGAGAATTCAATGCCGATTCCCTGGTCCTGTTGGCCACTTTTATGGAAATTAGAGTTGAGCCCCATGTTTTCTAGATTCTGGTCCTGTATGGATTTTATCAATTTGACCAGTGGCTTAGTAGGTTTTTTTAAGTGGTGGACCACATCCAACAAGCAGTAATATCATATCTTTAAGCTTGTCTCCAAGGCTAACATCTTCCATTTACTAATTCAATGAAGTTCTGTCCAAAGAGGGAGGCTCAGCCTATTTGATCCTGCTACTATTTTCTAAGTGGTCAAACCAGTGAATCAGAGGTATGGGTTTAAGCTCTGGGATCAAATGGTGTCCTCTTCACTGACTGTTAACTACAATTAATAGATCTCCGGTAGAAAGAGGTCATACGGGATGGATAGGCTTGTTAATGGAATAGAAGATGGCTAGTTCACCTGGGATCAGTACTTTGGCTCCAGCTCTCTTCTGCTATTGGCTGGGCCCAGGTAACTTGGGAGGCTAAGTCAGAAACAGCAACGCTGGGCCTCTAAACACAGAGGCACAGCTCCCAGACACTCCATCTGCAATCCCTGTTGCCTGGTGAACGCCCTGCTTCCCTAAGCCTTTTAGTTTGAGGGTGTCCTTGGTAGGACAGAGGCTCTGAGGACCACCTCCCCAGCTCTACCCACTGGCCATCACCAAGTCCTCCAGCAGTAGGAAGAATCTGACCCATTCCACTTGGGCCACATGGCTCTTATTTCCTTTGATGGAGGGATTAGAGGAGAGAGGACACAAAATAAATGAGAAGAATGTGGGTTGCATGCCCCTGGTAGGAAATGGGACTGGGAATGCAGGTGATAAGAACAAGATGGAATCTACAATCAGTGCCCCTGGGAAGCTGTCCGTGCCCTCTGTCTTCTCTGGCTCATCCCTACTGCATTCTTCCCAGCAGCTGTTTTAGCTCTTCTCCTCCTTCCTCAGGCCTCCACATCCACCCCCATCATTCACAGAAGATGACTTAACCTCCAGCTCACTGAAGGGACTGAGCCACTGGTCTATACTGACTCCAAGTGGCCTACAAGTCTGGCTATGCCATTGGAAAGACCTGGGTTTCAATCCACCTTCTGGCATTTTTATAGTGGTTTATGGGCAATTTAATTAACCTCTCTTGGGCTCAGTTTCCTCACATATAAAATGGAGCTGTTGTGAGGATTAAACAGTGCAGAGAACTTGTATGTAAACAAAAAGTAAGATTAACCATTCATTGTTACTACTACTAATGATTGTTGTTATAATACTGCTACTATAGCCACCACCACCTGTAGCATTCACTCCATCCAAGTGCAGCCTCACTTTCTTCCAGAGTCCTATCTCTTGTCTAAGGCTGGCCTCTCCACTGGAGCAGAAACCATCTGTTCCCACCTTACTCCACATGGTTATCTCCAGCACCTTCACACCTCCTCTTCTTGCCAGTGTCTTCCTCTTGGTGTTCAAATATGTTCAGGTTTCACATTTAACTTCCCAAAAGCTTCCTTGCCCCCCTCTTTTTTTAAAAAAATGATTCCCTCAAACCACAGTCTCATCTCTTTCCTTCCTTTCACTAACAGATTTATCCAAAGAATCATCTGTGCTTATTGACACCACTTCCTTACCGCCCACTCCCTCTTCAACCCACTGAATTTGCCTCTGCCCCACTGCTCTGGTGCAATGGAACTTTCAAAGGTCTTTCTCATCGTCCTCTTCCAACCTACTCATTCCTGCAGGAGCGTCTGGCTCTATTGATCTGGGCAGTCATCCCCAAACCTTCTTCTCCACAGGTGTCCATGAGCCTGTTTCTCCCTGAATCTTCTTTTCTTTTGCACAAGTCTCAGTATCATCTCAGTGTGCCCCCAGCGTCATCTTTTTGACCCTCTCCCTGGGTGGTCTCACACCCTCCCTCTTCAGCCATGATTGTTCCCAGGATTCTGCCATCTGCCAAATTCACATCTCCAGCTCTGGCCTCTGCTGTGCTCCAGATTCTCATTGCCAGCTCCTTGCCCTCTTACACAAGAATATCCTGCTCAGCCTGTCCAGTCCCCGTATCTGATACTAAACTGTCAGTCATCTAGTGGGTCTGCTTATTTTTTTCTCCATCACTCATCCAGTAATCATTGGTCTTGTTGAACCAATGATTCAAATTTGTCCTTTGATCTAGTACTTTGCCTTCCTATGAGTTCTCTGCCTTTGGAAGTCCCTGCCTCCTGCTTGGATAGTTGATATGGCCTCTGAATGGCTGTCTTTGGTCCAGCCTCCTTTTGCCCCTGGTTTCTGTGTCCCATGGACAGCAACGCTGGGCGATCTAAACTGAGAGTGATCATGTAATTTTTCATCTAAATGAAAGTGCTTTTATGAGTGAATGGGGGTTCCATTGATAATTATGCCAGGGGATTATCCTGGGCAGACAGAGATGTGTGTTCACTGTGTTAAAAAGATGTTCTGATTATGTCATTTCCTGATCTGAGAATCTTATGTGCCCCTCCCCCATGATAACATGTAATCTTGCTCATGTTTGTAATTCCAGTGATTTGGGAAAGCCGAGGCAGGAGGATCATTTGAGGCCAGGAGTTTGAGACCAGCTTGGGCAATATAGTGAGACCTCTGTCTCTATAAAAATAAAAAAGCTTATCCTGGCATGTTGGTACATGCCTATGCTCAGGAGGCTGAGGCGGGAGGATGACTTGAGCCAGGGAGGTGGAGGCTGCAGTGAGCTATGGTTGCACCACTCCTGCCTGGGCAACAGAATGAGACGGAGTCAAAACAAAACAAAAAAGAAACCATGTCATCTCACCACTGCATCTGTGGCTGTGTCATGATCTGGCCTCCTTCAGTTCTTTGAGGAGGGTGTGAGACCTCCCAAGGAGAGGGTCAAAAAGGTGACGCTGGGGGCACACTGAGATGATACTGAGACTTGTGCAAAAGAAAAGAAGATTCAGGGAGAAACAGGCTCATGGACACGTGTGGAAAAGGTCTGGGGATGACTGCCCGGATCAACAGAGCCAGACACTCCTGCAGGAATGAGTAGGTTGGAAGAGGATGATGAGCAAGACCTTTGAAAGTTCCATCGCACCAGAGCAGTGGGGCAGAGGCAAATTCAGTGGGTTGAAATTCAGAGGGTTGAACCTCACTCACTCTGGGCTCTCTCTGCACCTGACAGTCCTTAATGCTTCATCATTTCCTGAAATGCTTTGTCCCCTCCTGTCTTCAGCCTGTGCTCTCACGGTTCCCTCCCAGAAGCCCCGGCTATATCTCCATCCTTGTCCTTCAAGGCTCAGCTCACATGCCACCTCCTCCCTGAAGCCTTTACTAATACTGGCTATTCAAATGAATTTTTTTACTCTTCTCTGTTGTGGCAGCACCTTTCACAACGTGCCCAATATTCTGAGTTATCTGTGTACACAAACGTTTTCCCTGAAGTCCCAGCGCTTGGGGGACAGGGCTGGGTAACATCCTTCTCTGCAACTCTGAGAGCTGTTAGCATGGTTTCTTGCTTCAAGAATGAAGTGGGGATGGAATGTTCTAAGCATCTTCCCTGTGCTGGGTAATCACATGGCCCCTGTTCCAGCTTCACAGCCCTGCATGATGGAGATCATATATATGCTTCCCACTCCCACCCTGCTCCTTTCTTTTATTTATTTATTTGTTATTTTTTTGTTTTGTTTTGTTTTGTTTGAGGTGGAGTCTCACTCTGCACCCAGGCTGGAGTGCAGTGGTGTGATCTCGGCTCACTGCAACCTCTGCCTCCCAGGTTCAAGAGATTCTCCTGCCTCAGCCTCCTGAGTAGCTGGGATTACAGACATCTGCCACAATGCCCAGCTAATTTATGTATTTTTAGTAGAGACGGGATTTCACCATGTTGGTCAGACTGGTCTCAAACTCTTGACCTCAGGCAATCTGCCAACCTCAACCTCCCAAAGTGTGGGGATTACAGACGTGAGCCACCGCGCCCGGCCATCCTTTCTTCTTTCAAATAGAAGAAAGATAAGCCTGGAGAGATGAAGTAATCCACATAGTTGGGGAGTGACAGAAATGCTTTTCAAACTGAGTCTTGTCTTCTACAGAGAAAATGCCTACCATGTGGGACCACGAATGACTTCTAATCCTATGGCCTTCCCATCCACCGTGTTGCCCCTAATGATTGTTTATTGAACAAGATTTCATAAAAAGATGGCATGGGACAGTGAAATTCACAATGGGCTCTCAACGTACTCTTCCTCCAGCAAAACAATCCCCAAACATTTCTGTTCAGGGGAAATTAGAGTAAAATATCAATTGAGGTCAACATTGAGCAGAAAAGTAAGTTATCGAGCAGCTGCCTAACAGAGATTGTAGGTGGAGGTGAGGATTGGGTATAAATATTTTCTGCCTTGGTTATGGTGTGAGAGAGGTTTCTTTTTAAGCAAAATGACCTATTGGAACTTTTAATTTTTAAAATGCAAAGTCTCCTTGTTCTTTTCTCTTTCCTCATCGCTGTTTAACTAACAGGATGGCTGGGTCTCTAAGGAAAGTTGACCATCGCCAGTGCCTGCCTCTTGGGTGCAATAGAAAGTATGATAGTAAGATAAAACCAGTCAGGGGAATCAAACCCAAAAGCCAGAAGAGGTCATTGGGAGGACCCTTGAATGAATGAATTTTCTTGCCACGTGAGCCATTTTCACTTGGTGGTTCTCAACTGTGCATTTGATGTGTTTGTAGGGAAAAGTGACAAGGAAGTAGAGGCCCTTGGAATGCCACTGTCATCCTATAACTCCCTCACTTACCATCTGATATATGGGCTGCTCTGAGACGTCATTTCTGCCTCCTGGACAAGGCCCCAGTGTCTAAAATGGTTTGAACAAGGGGACTTTACTGGAAATGTACAAAAAGAATTGGAGCAGGAAAGGAAAGGTGGAGAAGGCAGAAAGCTCCCTACCTATACCGGGTAATGACCTGTGCATGTATTAAGGTGAGTGATATAAGACTCCACTCTCAACAAGGGAACTTCCAAAGCTTTGTATCATACACATATACTTATTGTTTACATAAGTTTATGGTGCATCCTTGCTGTGAGGGTTCTATTTGTCTGTCTAATACAAAACTTTCCCCACCAAAAAACCATCTTATGGACCCCTCGGAGCAATGCCTGGGATGCAGCACACTTACAGTTTATCCTTTGTCTCTCTCCTTCTCCTCCTCTGGAACACAGTGGCCAGAAGGAAGATGGAGCCACAAACCCAGGAATCTGAAAATCTCATTGTTGGTATTGTGCTGAACCCCTGTCAGCTCCAGTGGGGATGGCACCAGGTTCAAGAGGCTGGAGACAAGACCCAGAGCCAGCAGATGAAACATGGGCTGGGGGCTTACATACAGGGGAGAGAGTCCAGTGGTGGCGGGCTGGGCAGGAGCTACTTGCAAAGAGCATGCAGTTTATGTAACATTTTCTCTTAGCACCCTTACCCTGACAGTCTCCACCTGGCAACATTTACTGAACTCCCAAACAAAGATCCTTGATCCCTGCATGGCCCGTGTTCCGCAGGAAGGGCTGGGCATTCTGATGTTCCTCATAGATAAAAAATGAATCTCTGCATTGGCTCCTCCCAGATTCCTTAGCTTGGAACTCTGAAAACATAGTCAGGTGCATCTGCCATACAACGTTGTTCTCAGGGTATCCTTACGTTATTGCTATCAGGTGCATTTACCATACAGTTGGTAGAGAGGGGAGATTTTGAATTAGCCACCAACTGTTCCAAGTCTCTGCAGCTCCTTTCAGTCATCACCTCCTATTATGCCAGATGGGATAAGGGCTGCAGTGGGTGGTGGCAAAAGAAGTACTTGGAGAGGGCGCTGATGCACAAGAAGAGGGAGGACCCATACAAAGAGGCAAATACAGATCAGCCTGGGAGTTGTGACCTGTTTGGTTTCCTACTGGGCCAGTTCACCCCTCCTGAGGCAACCTGGTGGTCTCGTGCTCTCGGGAGGTCACCATATTGATCATGTTGATGGTGAATTTAGTGCAGATGCCTGATCAGCCCAGAACTCCTGGACCCGAAGATCCTCTTATCTTAGGCACATGGGAATGAAATAATGTCTTTTGCACCAACTTGGGTGGAGCTGGAGGCCATTATTCTATGTGAAGTAACTCAGGAATGGAAAACCAAATATTATACGTTCTCATTTATAAGTGGGACTTAAGCTATGAGGATGCAAAGGCATGAGTGATATAATGGACTTTGGGGACTTGTGGTGGGGAGAAGGTTGGGGGGGTTAGGGATAAAATACTGCATATTGGGTACACTGTTTGGATGACAGGTGCACTAAAATCTCAGAAATCACCACTAAAGAATTTATCCATGTAAGCAAAAGCCATCTATACCCCCCAAACTATTGAAATAATAAAAACAAACAAACAAACAAAAAACCAAAGAGGTGAATAAACAAAGCCTGGGAGAAGTACCCTGGCTGATTGCTTCTCAGTACATTTCAGACTGATTGACTCACTAGGAATGTGGGGACAAGAACCTTACCCCACCCTTCTAGAAGTCTCCCCAACTATACTTGTTTGAGACTATACATAATTTGGGCCAGGAGAGATTCAAATCATCTAGACCAGGTGTCAGCAAACTAAGACCAAGGCTAAAACTGACTTGCTGCCTATATATATAATATAAATATATATAATAATATATAATATTAATATATATAATATAATATATATATAATATATAGTAGATATATTAAAATTATATAATGATAAATAATATATATTATATAATATATAAATATATAATATATATAATATAATATAATTAATATATAATATAAATAATTATATAATATATTATAATATTAGATTTATAGATATGAAATAGATTATAATATTATATAATAGAAATATATAAATTTTATAAATATATACAATAATACAATTATATGAAAAATATAATATTTATAAAACAAATATTTTTATATATAAACATAATAATATAGTTTAGTAGAATGAATAATATATAATAAATGTAAAATATATAAATTATATATATATAATTCTGTTAGAACACAGCCATGCCCATTGGCTGCTATATTATCTACGACTGGTTTTGCCATGCAGCAATAGAGTTGAGAAGTTGCAACAAAGACTATATGATCTGCAAAGCCTAAAATATCTGCTATCTGGCCCTTTCCAGGAAAACTGTAACCACTGAAAGTCCACTGTTTCGATTCTGGGCAAGATGCTATGGCAGAAGCGGGACCATGACGAACTACTTAGAAAAATACATAAGGCCATGTGAACTCTTAAACGAGTTTTTTGGTTATACAATTGTAAAGTAGAAAATAAAGAGCCACCCCTAATTCTATCACCCAACAGTAAGAACTGTTGATATTTTGCTGTGTTTGCATTTAGCTGTTTCTATGCACATATAAAAATAAAAGTATATGTAGTTACATAATTAAAATCCCACTGTGTTTAGTTTTGTATCTTCTATATGTTTGTGTTTTACAGTTTTTGGCGGCCATTTTAAATGTCCTTGAAAATTCCTTGTTAACATGACTTTTAATAACTTTTTAATATATGTCACGACACCATTTGACTTCTAGGTAATTTTTGGTTATTCCTAATTCAAAATATTGTTTGCTATATCAAACAGCCTGAACAGAAATTTTTGTCTGATTCTTTGATTATTTCCTTGAGATAGATTCCCAGAAGTGGAATTACTGGGTTAAAGGGTAAGGACAATTTTCAGGGTCTTGATAACATATTGCCAAATTGCTTTCCAGAAAGATTGTACCAATTTATGTTCCCACCAGCAATGTACGAAATTGCCACCTTACCCTACTCTCACCAGCACTGTGCACTATCATTTTAAAAAGTTACCAAATTGATAGGCAAAAATTGCATTTTGTTGTTTTGATTTGAATTTCTTTGATTACTGGTGAGGTTAAACATTTTTTTCATATGTTAAACACTTCTTCATATGTTTATGGCCAAAGGGAATCTTAATAATGGTCTTCAAGTGTGCAAAGGGGTTATTTAGTAGATTGGGACCAGCTGTTCTCAAAAAGAAACTGGAAACATTTAAACTTCAGCAAGAAAGCAATAGGCCAAAGGTTCTTCAGTGAAAGATGGTCCTAAGAGTGGTCAAACTCTACTGAAATTTATGATACAGCTCAGCATCTCTTTACTCAAGGTGCAAGGAGAACCAAGAAAAATAGTTGTAAATAGCTGGGTGTTTATAAGTGCTAGAGATACTGCTCACATGTACATATGTTTGCATTTAAATGCTCACAAAAGCCCTATGAGAAACATGGGACTTAGGCATAATTTATTATTGATTATCCAAAGTAGGATTGGAATCTTCACCGTAAAATCCTGGATTCATAACCATTCTGCTATACTGCCTCTGAGAGAACAGAAAATGAACTTTTCTGGCTCAAAGGTTTTGCAAATTCTTCATAAAATGAAGGAAATGTGAATTTACCTCCCAACCCCTCAGCATGACATCTTCTCTCCAGCACAAATCACAGCCTAGTTGTTTGCTGTATAAACCTTTTATTGACTGCCCTTTCCTTAGGACCAGAGCAAAACCTTCGACTTGACCTGTACCATCAGCCTGGACTCTGCTGATTCCTGCCCTCACCTCTAGTTTGCTTCTCTTCAGCCCACCTATTGGACTAGATCCCTATCTATCTCAGGACATCTTGCAAAAGCTGTTCCCTTTGCAGAAACTGTCTCCTTACCACCAGTCTGTAACCACCACATGTGTACATGCATGCATACACACACAACAACATACATGGTTCTCTTGCTATGTCTTATATTTCTCCTTCAAAGAAATAATGTGTGATTATTTGATGAATGCGTGTCTCTCCCACTGGGACCATCAGTTTAGAAATGATGTGGATAATGCTCACCTAGTTTTTTGCAGAGCTTAGCAGAGTGGGATAGAAGAGGTATGGAACAAATATTTATTGACTAAATGGACGAATGAGTGAGTGAATGAATATAAGCTCCCTGCTGCTGTACCTGGGCTGTGCATGTTCTCAGCATTACATCCAACCTGGTCCTGGTTTTTCCCTCTGCCTATCCTATCCCTCTTTTTACCCCTAACCAAACAGCTTTCCTAACCTCTTCAGCCCATCCGATTGTCAGCTCGTTTGGAAGTTCGTGGAGGGTAGGAACAGCCTCTCATTTCTTCAGTGGCTGTCTCAGCATCTAGCAAGGGACCATGGACTTAGTCAGTACCCAGCATTAATACTGAGTGAATTCATCTGGACAACTGGTGGCTATCAACCTGCCTCCTTCTTTTCACAGACCCACGCAGGAGACCTCACCAGGTGCACATATTTCCTGCTGCTGAATGGCTTAGACTGGGATTTGCAAGGAATCATGAAGTTCAAGACCTTTGCCTTTCTTTTAGAAGAAGGCACCAGCTGGTTCTCCCATGTTGAAGGTCTTCTCCAGAGATGTGAGTTCATTCCAGGACCCAGCCCAGCATTTAAACATTGCTCTGATCCTTTGTTCAGGGCAAGATAATCAGATGGTCAGTGCAGAGGACTCCCCATGATACCAATTCTGGCAGTGGTTGGGCAGGGTTTGCTTTTGTGATCAGACACAAGGTGAACCTGGGCAGGGATTTTTGGTTGTTTTTATTTAAGGATATCCCAGACCCTTTGAGCAGTGTCTGGCACATAGCAGGTACTCAAAATTGGATGGATGAATCTATATATTCCTGGGCCACAGGGGCATGCAGAAGGAGTGAAAACACAAGAAGGAAGACAAGGAAGACATTGTTTTGGCTGCTGACATTTCCTGAAAGAGCTGAGGAGTCCCCTTCATTTCAGGCATGGGACCCAGATGGCTGAGTGATGGGTGGACAGCCCTTTTTCTCCAGCTCTGTATGCCTCATTCTCAGCCCTCTATCCTGAGCTCCAGGGAAGGCCCTCATGCGATTTAGCATCAGAGCTCTAATTAGATGACTTTCTTACTCTGGGCACATGTCTGGACCTTCTGAGCCACTGGTGGAGGAATAGAGGAAGAAACCCCAGCGCCTCTGGTGTGTGGTGGTCTGGGCCCCTTCAACTTGGCCACTTCCGTATCCCAACCCCAAGCACACCTGATCACCATATCCCTGGTACTCCCTGCACCTGGATCAATGCATACATTTGGGCATCTGCATAGCGCCATATTGTTTTCCATTTATAACATATCTATTTTCTTATCCATCTACGCACCCATTAATCACTCACTCATCACAAGGTCTCTGAGACTATACTACATTTCAATTACATTTCTAGGGATGAAGGGTGATACAAACCTGAATGAGACACCTCTGTAGCATTTGGGGCTTCTCTGTACCCATCCTCATTCACTGTCCATGTCAGGGAAGCAGGGAGGGTGGTGTGGAGCAGGGACTAGGGCCAGACAGCTCTGGGTTGGAATACGGGTCTGCAACCTGCTCTGTGACTCTGCAGCTTAGAGAGGTTAAAGGACATTGAAACATAGAGTTGATAATAGTACCTATGTCATGAGGTTGTAGAGAAACACAGAGAAAGCCATCAGTTAAGTTAATGGTTGGTATTTTTATTTACAGACCTTAAGGTGTGGGGAGATTACAACATGCTCAAGGTCTCATAGCTAGAAGATGTCAGAGTGGTAACTCAAACCATGTCACGTGACTCTAAGCCCAACGAGGCCTCTAGAAGATTGTTTGATCTTCTGAAGGAAGCACAAATCACCATTCCAACATGAAAGATGGAGAAACTTAAGTCCAGAGAGATTTAAAGGACTTGTCAAAGGCAATGAAACAAGTGGTATGTGAGCTTAGGTCTCCTGGCTTCCAGTCCAATGTTCTTCAAATATGATTTTCAGCCACTGGGAAGGCCAAATGGTACATGAGAGTAAGTCACTTAGGATAAAATAAAAGTCTGTGCTAAAAATAGCCTTCCACCTTGCAAATGAATGGGGTGTCCCTGAAGGAAAGATAGACTGCTGCAGAACGCCATAAAGTTAGCTTTCTGAGATCCTTTGTCTACCCAGTGTCTACCCAGTGTCTACCCAGCTAGTACACAGTGTGCAGCCACTCTGCCTGGGAAGTTCTGGGAAGAGTTTCAACCAGCACACTCACTCCTGCTGGTTGTGACCGGCAGGACAATTGCTGAGCCATATTCTGAGCATCTGCACGCGGAAGTGGGATCTTACAGAAATCTAGGGCATAAAGAAGACAGGGATATTAGACCTTGCCTGCTTTAACATACTCACTTTACAGATGAGGAAACTGAGGCCCAGGGAGGATAAATGACTTGCTCAAGGTTAGCCAGTTGGTCAATGGCAAAGATTAAACCAGAATCCAGGTCTCCTCTCTCCAGCCAGAGTCTTCAAGTAAAGTCCCTAGGAGGTCAAGCCAACTGTTGCTGCTGCTGCCAGTCTAAGGACAGATGTGGCCACTTTCTCCAAAGTATCTCAGAAAGCTAACTTTACGGCATTCTACAGAAGTCCTAGCTTTCCTTCAGGGGAACCCTACTCATTTGCAAGATGGAAGGCTATTTTTAGCATGGACTTTTATTTTCTCCTAAGTGACTTACTCTCTCATGTACCATTTGGCCTTCACAGCAACTGAAAAGACAGTTCCTAGGAAAATCTAGAACATTTATGTTTATGTGTGTTGCAGTTCTCCTTAGTGAGTAGAAGGGCAGAGGCCCATAGTGGGTGGTATTTAGACTGGGAGGAGGGAGATGCTGGAGTCAGCCAGGGAGTGAGGACTAGGTATGTTCCTTTCAAGTGGGATTTGTTCAATTGCAAGTGAGAAAAAAGCTAAACTTAAACTAGACTTAAAAAAAGAAATCCATTGACTCATTTAAGAACTACCACAACTCCTTCAGGCACAGCTTGATCTAGAGATTTAAATCATGTTAAATCATTTAAACTACTTTATTTCCCTCCATCTGTGGTGGAGACCTTTGGGGTTCATTCTTGAGTAGTTCTTACCTTCTGGGCCACATTGGACAGCCATATTTCCCTGTCCCTTTGAGTTTAGGCAAGTCACATGACAACTTCTAGCCAATAAAATGAGTGTATTATGTCTATTTCCCACTTCAGGAACTCTGAAAGTCACATGTTGAGACGGCCTCATTACATATGGAGAGTGCCTGAACTCCCAAGTTAAGGAACAGCAGAAGAGAGTTGCCCTGGAAAATCATCTGACCCACATTGGACTTTATGTGAGGGGGAAATAAACCTTTATTACGTTAAGCTACACAATAATAATAACAATAATTGTGTTTGTTACCTCAGCTTAGCATGGCCTTCCTACCTGACACAACATCTTTGGGTTTTGCTCTTCTCTGCATTGGTTTGATTCTCAGGCAGGTTCTCCCTCCAGGCTCCTGGGCTCACACCCCCATGTCCAGCAGAATGAGCCACCTCTCTAGATTCATGAACCAACCCCTGCAGCCTGAGGGATGTGCTGACTGGCCAGGCATGGGTTAGGTGCCTTCCAGGGCAAGACTGATACTGGGTTTTCCAGAGAAAAATGGGGACACTGGTATCAGAAGAAAGGTGAGCATCAAGACCAAGATGTCCACACAGGTCTGGTGAGTCCCCACCTCAGTGATAGTCCCCCTGCACCGCCATGGATGAAGGTTGGCCTTGCAGCTAAAACCCAGGCTCTGGAAGCCCGTGCTCTCACCCTGGTTCTCAATCACTTACTATAGGTACCATCTTGAGCATGTAGGTGAAACTCTTTAAGATTCAGTCTTCTCACCTGCAAATAGTAATAATTATGGCACTTAATTGCAATGACCTGAGCAAGGCTAGCTGGCTCTTGAGGGCAGCAGTTGAGCAGGAAGGGGAACCCTACGTGGATTCCTGTGAACCCCAGGAATAAAAGCCTAGGACACACAAGGCGCCTCTGATGATCACCACTACTACCCTTCTTGAACAGGAAAATATTCTCAAAACAGATCTTCCTTTTGTAAACCTTTGAGCCCAGGGGAGCACAGAAGTTTGCAGGTTTTCAGCTTGTGCTTCTCTTCTCCAAGGCTGTCTCTTACACTTAAGGTAACTGCAAAGCAAGATAAGGTTCTAAAGTGAGCACTCTTTGCGGGGTATTATTTACGGGCGGCAAATGGGACAGAGACTATTTCCCCTTCCAGGGTACTCAGGGTCTCTGGTATAAAAATGTAGGACTGGGGTGGTGAGAGTTCAGAGGGTGGAAATGGTGATTGGCTTCTGAATTTGCAGGCACAGCCAGATGGTTCTGATGTCGACATTACCCTTCCCAGGCTCACTGCCATCACTTGTGGGGAAACGCCAACTTGTGTGCATTTTGAGTGTGTCTTTGCAAACATCCTGCAATCACATAAATAACTGGGCTTCATCTGCCCTTCGCCTTCCCATTTTGTACCCACATTTCCCATAGCATTCCACTTCTCCACATTGTCTCGCTGCGGAATTAAAATGCTCCTTTCCAGAGCAGCAATTAGATTATTTGACCGGACCAAGACTAGGGACTGGTACTTCTTCCAAAAAGACTGGGTGTTTATTATGTACCAGGCACAGGGCTTAGAACTTTGAATGTTTTATCTGATTTAATTCTTGCAAAATTTCAGTGAGGTGAATATCAGTTTCGTCTCCATCTTCTGCAGGCAAGGAAGCGAAGACAAAGAGAATTTATAGACGGGAGCCTGAAGCTAGCAAAGAGTGGAGACAGGGCTTCAGTTCAGGTGACTGGAGTCCAGAGCCCCTGTGTGTAGTCCCAAAGCTCTGTCTCCCACATCCATTCAGAGTGGCTTGGTTACTCTGTCGTGCAAAGGACAAGGCAGAATTTGGGAATCCTCTGAAACTCCCAAATTCTGGTGCTCCTGTAATCATCTCCCATGAACCCATCCCTCACATTTTGTGGTGAGGAGAATGTGAACTTTGACTTCCCAGACTTGGATAAGAAATCCCCTAGGTTTTTTTTTTTTTTTTTTTTTGAGTAATTATGGGACCTGCACAGGTCCTCTGATGTTCCTTATCTTGACTTCTCCTTGGAAACCAGGTGATATGGTTTGGATCTGTGTCCCTGCCCAAATCACATGCCAGTGTTGGAGGTGGGGCCTGGTGGGAGGTTATCAGATCGTGGGGGTGGAGTTCTCATGAATGGTTTAGCACCATCCCCGTGGTGCTGTTCTTATGATATTGAGTGAGTTTTTGTACGATCTGGTTGTTTAAAAGTGTGTAGCACCTCCCTCGTTGCTCTCTCTTCCTCCTGCTCTGGCCGTATCAAATGTTTGCTTCCCCTTTGCTTTCCACCATGATCATAGGTTTCCTGAGGCCACCCCTGAAGTGAAGCAGATGCCAGCATGATACTTCCTGCACTGCCTGTCGAATCGTAAGCCAATTAAACCTCTTTACAAATTACGCAGTATCAGTTATTTTCTTATAGCAATGTGAGAACAGACTAATACAACAGGCATGGCCATCCCTGATAGGGATCTGGCGAGGCTTAAGTGACAGCGTGTGCATGGGTTGCTCAGAGCCCAGCCCACAACTTTCCCCTCCTTCCTCTACCTTTGGACTGAGTGGCAGTGGCAGGGCTGAACACACTCTAGACATCATTGAATCCAGTCTCTAGACCTGAACTCCCTGGGGCAATGCCACCTAGATCTCGTTTCTCTCCCTCTTCCTCCGTTATTTCTTTTCTCTTTGTCATTATTATCATCATGGTTGAGTGACCTCTTTGAACACTCTTCCTGACGCTGCCAGTATTTGCCAGGGGTTAGGAGGACCTAGATGAGCTGCAGCCCCCCACCCCCCATCCCCTGCAGGTGTGCTGGGCAGCACACCACCTAATTTCTCTACCTTCCAATCACGGTGTTTCTCAGCTCTCCTAGAACAGCATTGCTTAAACTTTCATGTTCATAAAATCCCCTGGAAACCATGTAAAAATGCAGATTCCAATCCTGGCTCTGGGGTGGGGCTTGAGAGACTCCACCTCTAATAAGTTTCCAGGTGATGCCAATAGTCCTGGTCCACAGAGTGCACATTGAGTAGCAATGCCCTGGAATATTCTCTCCAATGCTACCTGACACATCTCTCAGGAAAGAGATTCTACAGCTGCTCCACAGTAGTCATCGTATCTAGAGACTCTTTTGGTCCAATAGACCACTTTAAAAGGGAAACACAGGCCAGGTGTGGTGGCTCACACCTGTAATCCCAGCACTTTGGGAGGCTGAGGCTGGTGTATCACCTGAAAGTCAGGAGTTCGAGACCAGCCTCGCCAACATGGTGAAACCCCGTCTCTACTAAAAATATAAAAAATTAGTAGGGCATGGTGGCAGGTGCCTGTAATCTCAGCTACTCGGGAGGCTGAGGCAGGAGAATCACTTGAACCCAAGAGGCAGAGGTTGCAGTGAGCCGGGATTGTGCCATTGCACTCCAGCCTGGACAACAGGAGTAAAACTTCGTCTCAAACAATAAACAAATAAAAACAGGCTGGATGCGGTGGCCACGCCTGTAATCCCGACACTTTGGGAGGCTGAGGCAGGTGGATCACCTGACGTCAGGAGTTCGAGACCAGCTTGGCTAACATGGTGAAACCCCGTTTCTACTAAAAATACAAAAAAAAAAAAAAAAACCAGGCATGGTGGCCCATGCCTGTAATCCCCTACATGGGAGGCTGAGGCAGGAGAATTGCTTGAACCCAGGAGGCAGACGTTACAGTGAGCCGAGATGGTGCCAGTGCACTCCAGCTTGGGCAACAAGAGTGAAACTCCGTCTCTAAATAAATGAATAAAACTAAAAGGGAAATGTAAACATGCTTGGGGTGCAGACTTCGAGGCAGGGAGGCCCACATTCCATCTTATTCACCAATTACAACATACATGATTTGGGGTCAGTGGTTCTAACAGTGTGGTCCCTGGGAGCCACCTGAGTATCACCTGGGAGCTTGCTGAAAAGGCAGACTCTCTGATTCACCTTTAGACTCACTGAATCAGCCACTCTGCAGATGTGTCCAGCAACCTAGGTTTTGTGAGCCTTCCAGGTATCTGAGAACCACTCCTTGGATAATTCTTAACATAAGGGGTCTCAATTCTGGTGACATGTAAGGGTCACCTGGGGTGAACTTTAAAAACGTAGACCAATTATATCAGAATCTCTGGAGTGTAGAGACTGGGCATCCAAAACAAAACAACTTTTGGCAGCCGAGTTTGAGAGCTACTGGTTTCACCTCTCAGATACTATTTGGCCATACCTGAATGGAGATGCGAATTCCTAATGCCAGCACAGTAGAAGGGAAGACACAGGGGTTAGCAGACGAGAAGCACCTGCCAGGGAGGACTTTCCAATAAGACATAACGCCTGTGATCCTGGCCCCAACTCCATTCAGATGGAGACTTGCTTTTTTCAAAGAGGGCACGTGACTCTGACATTAATAATGACAGAGAGAAAAGAAATGAGGGAAGGAGAGGAAGAGGAAGAAACAAGACTGGGTTTGTGGCAATGTCCCAGAGACCCACAATCTCCATTGTTAACCTGCACATAGAGGGAGAGATCTCTTGATCTCTGCCATCGCTGCCTCTCCTATTGGGAAGTGGCTGTTGGTTTTCAACTATAAAGTTCCCTTGAGTGTTGAGATTCCTAATCTAATGTTTACAAGGCATCTCAAGAAAAAACAGAAAACTGTTAGATCACCTTTCTAGCCCTAGACCACCTACCAAGAAGCCGTCCTCTCCTGTGATGTTTTTGCTTTTTTAGTTTTGCTGGATGTATGAGCGTGCAGGGCTAGGGCTTCGGCTTCCTTCCTTCTTTCCTCCTCTTTGTCTCACGTCCACACTCTGCTCTGGAGGAGCCACAGCTATCAGGTGTGTAATTCATTCCAAGCTGTCATTTTCAGCAGCGCATTGGCCAGGTCCAGCTTTTCTTTCTTCCTTCTACATCCTCCCCTCGCGGTGGGGATGATGATCGAGGTAATGAAAACCCTCCACAGCCCTCTCTCTTTTCCCCAGCTCTCCTCTCCACCACTCAATAGGAGCTTTGTCTTTGCAAAGAGCAAACCTGAAACCCATCCGGCCCCAGAAATTGTTGTCTGCCGGCTCCTGTGCTATTTGGATCCTGACTCTGTTAGAGATCTTGTAATTTAAACTTCAACCTGCTTATTAGAAATTCGAAAGAAATTATCTAATAATATTTAAAATCTCAGGAAAAACAGACAAAGCCTCTTCTCTCCCATCCCCCTTCCTTTGCTTGTCTTGCACCTCTCCTTTTGGGTCACTCGGAGACCCGGGCTCCCTACATGGTGCTGGGAATTGATTCATCTTAAACAAATGTCATGAATCGCTCACCTGTTTCCAGGGTTCTAAGGGCGAGATGTGGCTGGCTGGAGTCCTTTTATTTTGAGGGAGGAACCGAAAGTACAGCAGTACAGCTCTGGTTTTCCTGTCCCCTTGGGTTTTCAGCTGAGAATTTCAGCAGTCTCATCTTCTAGATGCTTGGAACTGTTTATTCTGTGTGGTCAAAATTGAATTATTACTCTGACTAGTGTTGCTGCAAAAACAATGAGCTTTCATCTTCTCCACTTGCCCATTTCCTACTCGCTGACTCTTTGGAGAGCTGGCCTTTGTGAACCCGTGTGTGTGTGTGTGTGTGTGTGTGTGTGTGTGTGTGTGTGTGTGTGTTTAGCAGGGAGTGGATTGAGGGAGCTGCTATTCTTTGTTCATTTCCCCTTGAGATGACAATTCAAATATTGTCATTCCAGGAATGGGTTTGATCCTGCCCTCCTCACCTCTGAGTCAGAAGGTACTTGTGCTGCCTTGAACAAGGAAGGGTAGCTGTACTATTATGGGAAGAGTCAAAAGGCCTAGGTCACTGTGGCTCTCCCCAGGCTTGCTGTGTGGCCTTGAGAGAGTGGCCTCCACCCTTGGGTTTATGTTCTTTCTTTTTATGGTAAAGGGAGTTTGGCCACTACAGCCCATTCCATCTCCAAAAGCCTGCATTTCCACACTAGTGAGCATCTCCAGAGTAGCGAACAACTTGCGTTTCCAGAGTCAGTGCCGAGACCCCTGGGCCCTTCTTCCCCAAATCTCAGAACCACTTTTCCAAGCTCTTCCATTAAGCTTCATCTCTTATATAAGGAGTAGAGGGGAGATCTAGAGATGGCAATGGGTTTGGATGCATGAAGCATAGTTAGTTCTCTGGGCAGGTGGATCTCCAAGAATGGGGCGGGACCAGCAGGATTTGCATCACTGGGGAACTTGTTGTAAATGCAAATTCTTGGGTGAATAAGACATCTCAGGGATGGGTCCCAAGAGTCCAGGTTTTAACAAGCCCTTTAGGTGACTCTAATTGATGTTCAAGTCTCAAGCCCACTGTTCTGGGCTCAGTCGGGAGAGGTCAGCAAGAGAATATAGACACAACCTGCATCTTTTTTGGTCCATTATGTATTGGGTCCTTTGTTCTCCCATGGACAGGAGCAGGGCCATGTCCTTCTGGAGAGGTCTGACATTCTCTGCATGAGCTTAGGCTCCCTAAAATTCTTTTTTTCTTTTTCCTGGAAAAGTTGACTTCTTCCCCCTCTGAGTGTGGCAGCCAGATTGTTTGGATTTGGGAAAATGGCTAAAAGTAGAAATACAAGAAAATAGATCAAATGAAGAAACTATAGTTTTCACTCGGGCCACACATTTAACATCAAGTGACAACTTAGTGGCAATAGTCATTATTATTCCTCTAACATGTATTACCTGAGAAACCATAAGGCATAGCTGAACTGCAAGGCAAGTAGGTGCAGAAGAAGACATGCCATCTGATCCACAGTTCAATGCTGGGGCAACCTGACTCTGTTTCTGGCAGTGAGATGACATATGCCAGGAAGTTCCCTTCCTTTACTCAAAGCTAAAAGCTTCTCTCCCAGGAACTGAGCTTCTAAGCAGCTGACTGTTAGGTCCTTAATAAATTTTAAAAAAACCCTATTTATTAAATATTTACCTGCATGTATCTCAGTACTGAAAATTTCTAAAAGCAAATAGTCTTTCAAAGCTAATCAGTTTTCTGTACAATCCAGAAACCATGCTCCCAGATATTTATATCACTCATTGAGCACTATAGTCCACAGAAAATTCTACATATGAGTGTTTATAACAGCTTTATTTGTAATTATCCAAAACTAGAAGCAACAATGATGTGTTTCAATAGCTAAATGGGTCAAGACACTTTGATGCATACATATGATGGAATACTATTCCGTGACACAAAGGCATGAGCTGTCAAGTCATGCAAAAACATGGATGAATCTTAAACACATATTGCTAAGTGAAAGGAACTGGTCTGAAAGGGTACATGCCATGTGACTCTATTTATATGGAAAAGGCAAAAATATACACAGCAAAAAAAGCAGGGTTTTCCAGATGTTCTGGAGGGAAGGAGTTGAATAGGTGCTGGGCAGGAGATTTTTTTAAGGCAATGGAACTATTCTCTTTGATTCTGTGATGGTATGTACAGGACACTATGCATTTGTCAAAACCCACAGAACTTTATGGCACATTAAGAATCTTAATGTATGCAATTTAACAAATTGTTGAGGAGGTTGGGAAATCATACAGTGGAATGGAGAATGTGACAAAATAATCTAGATGTATTATAATTGTATGAAACAAGCTAACTGAAGGGGTTGGTGGGAAAAGGTGCTGATCTAAGTAACTTTGAAATGCGGGGGTAAGACTAAAGGCAAAGGAACTGCCTGTAAGCACTTTACTGTAGCTGATAAAGTTGTTTTCCATGGGGGTATGGGTCAACGATTCTGATACTGCTGTATGTGTAGACTGCAGTTGAACAGTCCTGCACATGGATAGTGACTGGCAGGAAGCTTGTTTTTCACTGTGGGAGTAGGACTTTAAAGCCCAGCACTGGGAGGAGTCTAGGATGATCTATGTGGTAATGGACTAGAGTTGGAAAAATATCAGTGTAAGTTTATGTTTAACTTAGTAGAGATACAGATGATTACATATAGATTACAGATGATTACATATATGTTTACATTTGTAAACACGTGCGTGGAGAGACATGGACTAGTCTATGCACATACATTTCCTTGCTTTGTCAGCTAGGAAGGGCTTAGAATTAACCACACCCTAGTCACAGTGAGCACACTGAGATCCCAGATCTTGTTTTCTAGTACTATTCTGCAGTAAGAAGAACTAGAGCTCCTTGAAGAAATAGCTGATTCTAGAGGTGGGGCAGGACATATCCAAGATGAGCCTGGAGCATCGGTAGAGCCAGAAAGTGAGGAAATGTTCAAAATATAAGCAAACAAAATTTCAAAAACTAACACACACAATGATGGGGACGGGTCAAAGGAACATCCCCAATGGAAAGAACTCCCAATGGCCAAACCTGGAACAATTTGAACAAGAACATAAAGTTAACTAGATTATAACACAAAGTATAAAACAAATACCCTTGAGTCCATACTGATATAAAGAAACAATTGAATCAGTAAATAAGTGGGAGCTAGTAGACAAATCTCCCATGCAGAAGAATTCAAAATAATTTAGGTAGATACTCTGCCCACAAGGAAGTAGGATCTAGTAACATCCTTTCAGAGAGTACAGTATGGAAAGGCTGGGAATCAACTAATGTTCAGTGGAGCAAGAAATAACGCTTCAGCCAGGTGTTCAAAGTCAGTATCAGCAGCGATATCCTGTTTTGTCTGCACCATTGATACAAGATGATAAGAGTGGCACTATACCTCTCAGATCTTCTTTCCCAAAACTCATTACCCCTGTCTAATGAGAAAGACATCAGATACATCCAAGTTGAGGGACATTGTACAAAAGATTTGACCAGTACTCCTCAAAACTGTCAAGGACGGTCATGAAAAACAAGTGTGAAAACTGTCGCAGCCAATGAGAGCCTAAGCAGACATGACAAGTAAGTGTAACGTGGTATCCTGGATGGAATCCTGGAATAGAAAAAGGACATTAAGCAAAAAAAACTAAGGGACTCTGAATAATGTATGGACTTTATTTAATAATAAGGTATCAATGTTGGTTTCATTAATTGTGACAAATATACCATATTCATGTAAGATATTGACAACAGGGGAACTAGGTGTCGGATACCTGGGAATTCTCTGCACCAAATTCACAACTTTTCTGTAAATCTAAAATTATGCTAAACTTCAAAGTTCATTTTAGAAAAACAAAACAGAGAAGGTTCTTGTCCTTAGAGATTAAAGTCAAGATCAAGGACATTGATAAGGAGTCATAATAAAATACTGAGGACAGATTTGATACTGAACTGTCTGTGAATGAAATAAGTGGTAAAGTGAATATATTTTCTGCCCAGGCAACTATGTCAGCTCCTGTAAGTTCCATGAAAGCAGGGACTTGCTTAGGTGACATGTTCCTAGCAGGTGAGGGGGATGGAGGAACTTGGGGGTGGTGGAGGGGCTGCAGTTTTAAATAGGGTAGTCAAAGAAGATTGGCTAAGAAGGGGATATTTAAATAAAAAACAGAAGGAGGAAGTAAGCCAGGTATCTAGCGGGAGGTGGGGTAGGGAAGGTTGAATTTAGAACTCTGGAAATAAAACCATCATTCATGTAAGGATACCAGGGGGTGGAAAGGCAATACTACATTTAATCAATAAGTGTTCTGCTGTGTGTGAATGACCATAATTGTAATAGAATTTTAGCAAAGGGAGAAATCAGTGGGGTTTGGAGAGTTAAACAAGGCTTTGGGGGAGGGACGCTGAGCTTGCACTGGGATTGGAGGAATGGGAGGAGGTTGGAGCAATACTCTGCCTGTCTGAAGGTGCTGAGCATGCAGTGAGAGAGGAGGGATGAGAGGAGGCACGTACTGCGGAAAGCAGAAAGTCAGGCTGTCCACAAGGGAAGGGATGGGGATCAGGAACTTGAAGGGCAGGAGAGTTCTTGACCTTGGTGTATGGATGATGAGAGTGGTGTCCGGGGAGTGAAGCCCCAACAGGAAGAGGTGGAAGGATTGAAGGAGGCAGACAGAAGACTAGGGTCCAGAGCTTTCTCTAGAAATTGCTGGGATCTCTGGGTGCTTTGCCATGGAATTGGCAGTGGGGATGGAGAGAAAAGAGTATATGGAGGAATGAAGAATTGGATTGGTGGCAGGTGGATCAGAGAGTTGATGGAGAGTGAGAGGTCACAGGTAAGGCCAGGGCTTCTGCCAAGGACCCTTGAAATTGGCAAGAGGAGGACAATGGCCATAAATACGTTCAGTCCTTGGAATCCATGACAGAGCCTGTGAGCTGCCCCACCTAATGGGAGTGTGCACGGAGTCAGTGGTGCAGTCTCTTTTATCTGAATTGGATTGGTGGATGTTGCTGAGGAGAAAAGGAAGGAAGTTGGACGTTTCATAATAAGAGCTGTAATTCCTTCAGTCTCTACTACGAGCCTCACACTCTTCTGAGTATTATTCGATTAGCAGCAGCTCTCAACTGGGGACACATGGCCATGTCTGGAGACAGTTTTGCTTGTCATGACTTGGGAGAGGGGTGCTCCTAACATCTTGTAGGAAGAGGCTGGGGTGCTGCTAAATGTCATACAATGCACAGGACAGACCTGCATGACAAAGAACCATCCAGGCCAAAATGTCAATGGCACTGAGTTTGGAAAATGCTGCCTTCTACACACTTAAAATCTCAAGTCCCACCTAGGCGTGGTGGCTCATGCTTGTAATCCCAGCACTTTGGGAGGCCGAGGCGAGTGAATCACCTGAGGTCAGGAGTTCAAGACCAGCCTGGGCAACATGGTGAAACCCCCATCTCTACTAACAATACAAAAATTGGCTGGGCGCAGTGGCGCATGTCTGTAATCCCAGCTACTCGAGAGACTGAGGCAGGAGAATCGCTTGAGTCCAGGAGGCAGAGGTTGCAGTGAGCCAAGATCATGCCACTGCATTCCGGCCTGGGCGACAGAGTGAGGTTCCATCTCAAGAAAAAGAAAAAGAAAAATCTCAAGTTCCTCATAACCTGGGAGGAAGGATAATGCCTTTCTCATTTTAGGAGTGAAGTTAATGAGACTCAGAATGATTCGGGGATTCCCACCTGGATAGGGCACCACCCCCTAAGAGGTATTTGTAATGCGTGGGGTGATTGTGGAGGTCCCCAAAGCCTGGGGGGAAGTACAGGGCCCTGCTGGCAGTGAGTGGGTGGATGCTAGGGGGGTCGAATGCCCTGCCATATGTGGACACCCCTGCTGATACTCCTCCCACAGAGAAACCCTGGAATGGAGATGCCCAAGGCCTGATGGCTGCAGGAGGCAGAACCAGGCTTGGAACTCTGGCCTGTCCGTCTCTTTCCTCTGAAGGATGGGTTTCCTTGGCTCAGGAGAACTTAAGGCTCCCTGGCCCTCCCCTGTCTGTTAGCAGAGCCCTTCTCGTGGGGGCTCCCTGGCACACCCTCTTTGCACCAGAGTTTTCAGCCATCTTCCATGAATACTGTACAACAACGAATGCCTTTGTATTCTCACCTATAAAATGGTGTAAACATCCACACTCATTTTGTTCCTGGGGGTGAATGAGATAGTCCAAGTCTCAGTCTATTGCTTCATGCAAAGCAAGCATGGAAAATCCGGGAGGAGGCCATGTTCAAAGAGCTTGTTGCAGAATGTGTGCTAGGAGCCCAGCACCTTGCAAAAACCACGGAAATTGTCCGCATCTTCAACTTTGCGAACGTCCCCTGCAGGACACCGGGGTTCACTAACATTTGCTAAAGACAGCCCTTTAGTATAAGCTGTTATTGGTGAGTGCATTCACTTCCTGGGAGGCTTAAACAGCAGTATCATAAACTGGGGGGCTTAAGCAGAAATTGATTATCTCCCCAGTTCAGCTGGGTTGGTTCCTTCTGAGGGCCGTGTGGGTGAATCTGCCCCAGGCTGCCTACCTGGCTGTGAGGAGACCCAAGCGTTTCTTGGCTTGTGAACAGCTTCCTCCCTTTGTCTTTACATCATCTTCCATCTGTGTATGTCTGTCAAGTGTCCAAATTTCCCTTTTTTATAAGGACACCAGCCCTGATGGATTAGGGCCCATCTATATGACCTAATTTTAACTTCATTACCCCATGTAAAGGCCCTCTTTCCAAAAAAGTCACATTTTGAGTCAATAGGGGACTTCCATAGAACTTTTTGGGGGGGAATGAGGGGGTGTACAATTCAACCCACACAGTGAGACAATGAGAAGGCACAGCTGAATCACCTCCCCTTGCCGTCAGAGGGAACCTCAGGCCCTGTGATTAGTAACCCCTAGCCTCTAGCTCCTGTTTTTTCGGACTCTAGCATTCCCCATAATTTTTTAAGTTTGGAAGAAATAAGAACCCGACAACACTCGTTTAAGGTAGAAGGGTGAATGGGAACTTTTTTTTTTTTTTTTTGAGATGGAGTTCCACTTTTGTTGCCCAGGCTGGAGTGCAATGGCATGATCTCGGCTAATTGCAACCTCTGCCTCTCAGGTTCAAGCAATTCTCCTGCCTCAGACTCCCAAGTAGCTGGGATTACAGGTGCATGTCACCATACCTGGCTACTTTTTGTATTTTTGGTAGAGGCGGGATTTGAACTCCTGACCTCCGGTGATCCACCCGCCTCCGTCTCCCGAAGTCCTGGGATTACAGGCTTGAGTCACTGCGCCTGGCCAGGAACCTCCTATCAGAAATCACCACCCTTCTCAGCCAACCCAATTCCTCTTCCTGACATTCGGAGACATACTCTGATGCTCTGATAGTCCAGCCTTGAGGCGAGCATATCACAGCCTGGAGTCTGGCTCCTCCATGACCAACAACAAGGCCTGGAGCAAAGCAACAATGCTGCTGCTATCCTGGAAAGGAGAGTCACCTCACCTAGAGAAACCAGAACTATGCTGGGCTGTTTTGCAGATGACATGTGCAGTGAGAGCATGCAAATAGTTTTGCATCGGGCGTTCCTCAGCAGGAATGTGCAAAAGCATATTTGGTTAAGCAGTGTCTGCACCATAATTATTACCCGCCGTCTTTTTGCTTCAACACCTTACCTCTAACCCTAACATTTCCTGCCTTGGGATGCTCTTGCTGTGACATCCTGTGGTTTCTGTTCTGTCGCAATGAATTCCTTACTATTCCTTACTGCTGTTATCTTATGCAAATTCACCAGGGATGTGGAGGAGCATAACCTGGTGGGAGATGGTGGTACCGCTGCAACTTCCCCGTTCTCTTTCCTCTGCAGTTAATCTGTTGATAAAAAATGAACAGACAGAAGGGTCGAAGGCCAAGGAAGAGCCACTATCTGGCCAGTCTGAGTTGTTTCCACTGGATTCACAGAGGTCAGGAGCTGCTATGAGTGGTTCTGGGCACGGAGCAATCATGCTACCTTCAAGATCTGCCAGAGTGACCCTTTTCAGATGTTACCAAGTGAATGCCGTGATCTTGCTGCTTTCCAACTCCAGTGGAGAAGTACAGTCCCAAGTTTTGCTCTGGCTGGCGAAGTTTTGTCCCTCATTACCTCATTCTTCCCCATGCTCACCTACCTAAGCATCTGCTGCCAACTTTTGCATTTGTTTTTCCCACTGCCTGGAATGTTGTTCTTCTAGATGGTCTCATGGTTGGCCCTTCATGTGGGGGTCTGCTCAGATGTTCCCTCTTCGCTGGGTGTAGTGGCTCCTGCCTGTAATTCCAACACTTTGGCAGGCTGAGGCAGGCAGATCACCTGAGGTCAGGAGTTCCAGACCAGTCTGGCCAACACAGCAAAACCCTGTCTCTATCAAAAATACAGAAATTAGCTGGGTGGGGTGGCATGCACCTGTAGTCCCAGCCATCTGGGAGGCTGAGGCAGGAGAGTCACTTGAACTGGGGAGGGGGAGGTTGCAATGAGCCGAGATCATGCCACTGCACTCCAGCCTGGGTGACAGAGCAAAACTGTCTCAAAACAAACAAAAACAAAAACATTCCCTCCTCAGAGGGAACTTCCCCAACCTCTCTATCCAACATTGAACCCCACCAGCCCTTGTCCTGTTCTCTTTTTTTTTTCATATTTCTTTGTGCCATCCAACTTACTTCTCTCTCTCTCTGCATTATCTGCATTTCCTGCTAGGATCTGTACCAGCGCTCCTAGCCTCTGTCTGTCCAGTTACTGCTGAGCAAAGTCTGGCCCAGAGGAGGCCTGCAATGAGTGTTTGCATAAACAGATGACTACAACCTGCTTTACAATTTATGGGGAGTTTTTTTCCCCTACAGTGGCCCAGGGAGGGGGGGTATTTGCTACAATCACAATTGCTGCTGTCATTATTATGACTGCTCCCTTGATGGCTGTCTTCGGGCTGTTGAGGCAGATGAGGGTGAGCTGTGAGATCCTCTGTCTCCTCATCTTACATCTCTTCCACCAGCCCATGGAGGGTTCCCAGTGGTAGTGTGTGGAGTAGAATGATGCTACAGCAAGCAGGAAGCAACTCGTAGGTGATCCAGACATGCATACAGGGAATCATGGTCCCTACCTGCACATATCTAACTTGGCTTTATGGCCTCCCTTTTCCACCAGATTCAGTAAATACACTCCTGTTCTGTTTCATTTTTTTCTAGACTTGTCCAAGATAAACTCTCTTCCTTTGCTTATTTCCTGCTGCATTTTGGATCACCACACTTGCATGATTTGCTTCTCTCCCACGATCAAAATTGTTTTGCATCATAAATATTTTAAAGCCGGCAACTGTGCCTCAGTGTCCTGACCCTGGCTGTGATCAATCCAGAAGAGATGCTTGTGGCTCTGTAGTAGGCTGCTGGGGATGGCTGGCAGGGGTGCCTTGTGCCAGAGGCTGGTGATGATACTTTCTCTAGGCTTTGAAGCTTTAATGTCAACAGACAAATATACTCTCACTTATTTCCATTTGTCCTGGCTTTTCTTGGGAAGATTTAGTGTTTGCATTGTAAACCATGTCTGTAGGTGGCTGGGCATCTTAGTGACAGTCTTCGTGTCCCTTATCTGTCTTAGTGACGGCTTTTGAGGAGGGAAGGAGACTCTGGTGGATGAGGCTCTGATTCCCGCCTCCCTTCCACTGTATCATCTTGACACTGTTTTGCTTTATTATAAGGGCATTCACATAGAAGTGTTTGAAATTCTGCAGCTCATATTTTAGAAAATTGCCATTGTATTTTTCTATGATTTGGAGCACTTTTCTGAGATTTCATTCTACATTGGCATAAACGTCTTTTTCCAGAGAAACACGTCTCCAAGTCTTACAATAAATGGCTTCTGAGAAATAAACTTTGGTCCTTGGAACTGTGCTTAAAGGAAACTTTCCAGGAACGGAGATGCTTCGAGTGGGATACTCACGTAACAGGCCGGGAGTGGTTTGGATAGATTCTGCTGCATTCTGTTTTCATTATAGCATTTATTTATTTATTCATTTATTCAACACATATTTATTGTTTACCCATTATATGCTAGGCATTAAGCATATAGCAGGAAAAAAAAAGAAACCAAGTTGGTGCTCCAATGAGCACCAATGGGATTCACTGTTGTTATTCTGCATCAAACCAACAGGACATTTTCCCCCAAAGCCCCACAAATACACCCATCCCAGGGCAACCAAGCATTTTGGAGAGGACTCAGTGGGCCCCTAGTGAGAGAGGCGGATAATACATTTGTACCATCATGTTAGACAGTGACATATGCAATGGAGATAAAACAAAACAGGGTAAAGGGGTAGATAAAGAAAACACAGGGCTGTTTCAGGTCGAGTGGCTGAGGGAGCCTCCCTGGAGGGAGCAGAGCCTGCAGGAAGTAGAGAGAAAACCACTGGCAGGTCTGCGGGAAGAACGTTCCAAACAGAGGGAACAGAAAATGCCATGTCCCTGAAGTGGGAATATTCTTAGCATATTTGAGAAACAGCAAGAAGGCTAGTGTGGCTGGAACACAGCAAATGAGGCAAAAGGAGTACAGCACATGCTCGAAAAAGGAGGTAGGGAATCAGATCCCATAAGGTCTTAATGGTCAGGGAAAGGAGATTGGATGTTAGTGTCATTTAAAAACACATCTCTGGTTGGGCATAGTTGCTCACGCCTGTAATCCTAGCCCTTTGGGAGGCCGAGGCAGGCAGATCACTTGAGGTCAGGAGTTCAAGACCAGCCTGGCCAACATGGCGAAACCCCATCTATACTAAGAACACAAAAATTAGCTGGGCTGGTGTCACATGTCTGTAATCCCAGCTACTCAGGAGACTGAGGCATGAGAATAGCTTGAACCTGGGAGGCAGAGGTTGCAGTGAGCCGTGATCATGCCACTGCACTCCAGGCTGGGTGACAGAACGATATTCTGTCTCAAAACAAAACAAACAAAAAGCATCTGTTCATCTGTTATCCTTATGGACTCTGCATTCCTAGAAAGGAGAGAATATGGCTTCTTTGTTTGTGTATTATTTGGTATCTAGTATCATCGGGGGATAGAGTGGGTGTTTAGTGAACGTATGTCAAGTGGCCTCTTCTGCTTTAGTAAATACACTCCTGTTCTGTTTCATTGGATCCCTGGTCGGTCTTCCTTGTGGTCCCAGAGAAGGAAGGGGTGTGACGGCCATTGATGAAAGAATGCAGAGTATCTTGGGGGTCCAGTTTGTGTGGGAGAATCTAATATCCTTGCTGCTTGTTTTTTCCCATACTTTCCTCACAACAAGGTCAGTAAATGCAGATGGTCCACTGAGTCCTCTCCAAAATGCTCGGTTGCCCTGGGATGTGTGCATTTGTGGGGCTTTGGGGGAAAATGTCCTGTTGATTTGATGGGGAATAATAACAGTGAATCCCACTTTATGTCCAGCAGTTTTTAAAGGACTCTTATTGACATTGTCTAATTAGATCCTGGCTTCTTGTGTGTGTGTGTGTGTGTGTGTGTGTGTGTGTGCGCGCGCGCGCGTGTGTTGCTAAGGGGATGAGTGGAATTGAAATAAAGGCATAAAACGTGCCTAAGGGCTGAGTTTGCATGAAACAGCCCAAATGGTAGCTGAGAAAGCACAGTCAGCATAAAGCATTTTACTTCTCGAAGCCTCGCAGGACCTTTCAAAGCCGGGTGAATGCAGCTGGGGAACAGTCATTTCCCTGGTGGCGCTGGGTGGAGATGAGATGGGCCAGGGGAGAGATGGTGGATTTCTCTCCTGAGTGAATCCAAGAGCCAGTGAGTCTCAGCCTCTGACCAGAAACAGAGATTTATTTCTCACTGGCTGGAAGAGTGAGGTATTTCAAAATCTTCTTCCTCCATTACAAAACTGCCCCTGGGAACGCGGTTGGCTAAAAGTGCCAGTCTTGGTTTCTTAGTCTTTTCTGCATCTAGAGTTACATTCTAAAAATGAAGGTTTGGGTTCTGGAAGGGCATTCCTCCCGGGCAGGCTCGGGGTCCCAGCCATCCCTGTAGCTGGCAGCTGCCCCTCTGGGAACGGGGTCCCCCTTAAGGTGCTTCTGCACCCTGCCCCCCAGTTCTTGTTGTGCATGTAGATATTCACTCTCAGCCAAGAAGCCGGCAGAAACAAACCTCTGGTAAACGTCTGTGGGGGGGTTTGTTTGGTTTTCTCAAAATGTTTTTATTTTAGGTTTTGTTTTTGTTTTGCTTTGCCTAACTCTCATGATAGAATGCTCAGCTTTTAACCACAAATAACTATACTTGAGCCCCAGGAAGTTAGGGAGTCCTGGGGTGAAGGAGCTAAACCCTCCACAGGGGAGGCGTCACCGCTGGCTGCATCCGTTTTTGAATGGTGACCAACACTCATGTCTCTGTGGTCACGTGGTATCTGTGGTCCTATTTGTTATTCTTTACGGCCTTGGTCACCATCTGAAGGTACCATATGCTTCCTCGCTTGTTTATTTTTGTCCTCCTCCCCATCCCTGTCAGCATGTACATTCCATGAAGATGGGGATTTTTGGGGGGTTTTGTTCCATGTTTTATTTCCAATCCCCAGAACAGAACCCATTCAGAACAAGTTCTCACTAAATGTTTGGTGCAAGGACAAACAAGTGAGCAGTTGCTGGTAGCCAGGCACTGAGCTGGACACTTAAAAACATTATCTTAGTTTTCTCTTTTTCCCCCCATCCAAAATTCCATCACGTGGGTACACTCATTATATTGAGGTGGATGAGGAACCCGAGTCTTGGGAAGGCGGCAGCACCTGCCTAAGCCACAGGGCAGGTAAGTAGCAGAGGGATCTGAGGGCTGTGGAAGGTCCAGGACCTGCCTGCAGTGCGTGGCCCTGGTTTGGGCACCTCCTGGTGCTTGGGTCCTTTGGCACTTACTGGCCTCCCCCTGACCCCTGCCTGGCCTGGCTGGGGCCCTGAAAACCTGAGCTCTTCAGCTCAAGGACTAACTCTTGTGGAGTGAGTTTATGCACATGCGCACACCCACACACTCTCAAACATACATGCATACACCCACACTCACACTAAAAGACGCACACACTCATACATGCACACACCCACACACACACTAAAAGACGCACACACTCATACATGCACACACCCACACACTCACACTGAAAGACACACATTCAAACATACATGCACACACCCACACATTCACACTGCAAGACGAACACACTCAAACATACAGGCATACACCCACACACTTACACTGAAAGATACTCATACATGCACCCACCCACACACTCATACTGAAACACACACACTCATGCATGCGCACACCCACACACACTGAAACACACAAACATACATGCACACACGCACCCACTCACACTGAAACACACTCAGACATGCACACACCCACACTCACTGAAACACACTCAGACATGCACACACCTGCACATTCACATTCAAACACATGCACACACCCACACACTGACACACACACTTAAACACATATGCACATACACTCAAATACATATGTACATACATGCTTATACATACATGCATACACCAACACGCATGCTAACAAGTTCATACACACTGACGTACACACACACATATACTTAAACACACATATACACACACCTGCATCCTCACACACATGCACACACACCCGCATGCACACACACCTACACATTTACCTACATACTCTCACACTCAAATATACACGCACATATTCACATGCTCACACAGTTACATACACACATTAACACATGTTCACACAGTCACACACATAAACACTCACACTCAAACATGCATGTACACCCATGCATGCACGGGTACAAACACACACTCATACATGCTCACACACACACACTTGCTCACACACACACTCTCACAGTCACAGACACACAAGTATACACATACACACACACCTCAAGTTTAACAGAGACCATGGTATTCTGGTCTGATTTCATTGGGAGCCAAGAGATGGACATAGAGTCAGCTACTGTCCAAGTTTACATCAAAAGTGAGCAAAATGAATCCTCTGGGCCTGGGGGCTGGCTTCTGGAAAAAGCCTTCCACCTGATTGAAACAAGGTTTTGTCCAGCCAGGCCCCAGAGAGCCTCCTAGCAGTGGCTCCCAAGCCTGGATGTCTGAACGACCACCTGGAACCTCCTTAACAAAACGCACCCACAGGCCTCGCTCTCGGAGAACTGGATTCATAGTTCTGAAATGGGACCTGGAGTCTGGATTTCCACGAGGCTCCCCCAAGTGATTCTGATGCAACCAGTTGGTGGTCAGCTGGAGCTGGGAAACTACTGGAACCGGCTGAATGATGTCTCCCTAAGGACAGAGCTGGACATTAGAATCCAAGGGGAAAAAACTTCTGACTTGTATTTCTTGCAGCTGAAGGCAGATATGTCTGACCCCCTGTTTAGCTCTAACATCATGTTCATAGAAGATCAACCACAAATACCTTTTTAAGTTGTTTACCATCAGAGAAAGAGGCAGGAGGAAATTCTGAATTGTTACCAGCTCTGTAAGAGCCCAGGATTTCCCCAGACTTTTCCTGGACCTTAGGAACATCAAAACCCATCCACGCCTATGCTTCCCTTCGTACAGAGGTGTGCCCACATCAGCAATGTTGAAAACTCCCCAACTGATTCTAACATACCACTAAGGTTGAGAATCACTGCTCTAGGCCAGGGGTCGGCAAGCATTTTCTGTAATGGGCCAGGTTTTGAGGGTCACACCATCTTTTTCATAACTGCTCAGCTCCACCATTGTACTGCAAACACAGCCATTGACAATATATGAGCAAACAGGCATGTGTTCCAATAAAACTTTATTTACAAAATCAAGTTGTGGGCCAGATTTGGCCCATGGACTGTAGTTTGCCAATCCCTGTTCTAGAGGGTCTTAGTCTTAAAAAGTCGTTGTCAAAATCACCTGAAGAACGTCTTAAATTGCTAATTTCCTGGCCCCCTTAGAGGATCTTTTCCTCAGTCTGGGTGGACGCCTAGGAATCTATATTACTGAGAAGCATCCCAGAATTTGGAGCTGCTCTGATGTTGTGGTAGGGGAGCCAGTGGGCCACACTTTTAGAAACATCGGACAATCATCTGGCTACTCAGCAACCCCAATACCTCTCCAGGCATCTACCCCTCCTGGGCTCCAACTTGACAGACCTCTCAGGCCACCTGGTCTGCTCACCTTTTCTTTCTCTTCTCTGTCCTCTCTTTTTGGCTAAGTCCTTCTCAGATGTGGGCTATCAGCTTCACGAATTTGAGGGCACAATGTGAGTCTTTTTGGCCAGAGAGGGTGGGAGTGAGATGGCAAGGCAAGGGGGCTCCTCCTGCCTGCCTATGAGGATGGCCGGGATGTGGCTCCAGTTGTGTCTGCTCTGACGGTGTTCTCATCGCCCCTCCCCACATCATCCACAGGCTCTGCTGAGCACCCTGGTGGTCATTGCTGCCTTGTTTTCACAGGTGAAGGTGATGGCCCTTCCAGCTTCCTGGTTTGTGATGAGATGCTTATCTCCTTGGCCTTCTCCAAGCTCAGGGGTGACGGCCCTTAAGAGACCTTGGCTTCTGCTCAGTTGTTCTTAATTAAATTTGAAATCAACTTGAACAAGAAGGCTTTGGGAGCTTGGTGGGCTGAGGGCCAAGGGCCTGAGCAACTGCCACGGACTAGCACCACCTCCCACAGTCCTGATCCCTGGGACATGTGTACAGATTACAGAGAAATCCCTCTGCAATGAGGTTATGTTAACTCTTTAGCCTAGGTGCTGGATTTCAAAAGCAACCAGAGAGCAAGGGCAGAGGACCTGGCTTTTCTTGCTGAATATTTACAGCTAGGGGTTATTTGGGGCAGTAGAAATCCAAGTCCCCCAGAACTCCCAGGGTGACAACTAGGGGTCCCTATGTTCTGATGCATGATCCCTGCCCCCCCCCCCCCGACCCCAGCTGTGCAGCTCAACCTTTATTAGAGGGTTTTCCCTTAAAGCAGCCCAAGGAACTGGTATATCCAGAATAGCATGTTTGGGGATTAGAGGAAGAGTATGGAGTCCAGAGACTGGGGGGATGCCTGGGTTCTGTGAAGAGGATTAAGACGTTTGGAGCTGATTTGGGGTCAGGCCAGCTATCGTGCAACCCACTGGGTGACCATTTTTAAGTGTCTACATATGCATCATACACCAATAGGTGGTGGGGAACATTTGTTATCAGTTGTGCACATAGGAAGCAGTAGGAATTATCCATTGTAAAGTGGTTAATAATAACCACCATTTGTTAAATGTGCACGTTTTACAAATGCTCTTATTTAATCATTTCAATAACACTGTGAGTTACCATTTTCTCCACCTACAGATGAGGAAACTGAGGCACAGAGCGGTGAAGTAACAATCTGCTCCAGGCCATATGGGTGGTATGTGATAGAACAGGTACTAGATCTCAGGTCAGCTGACACCAAAAGAACTTAGACTATACCAACGGTGACAGGATACCCTTATCACAACTAGAAAATATTTTCGAGGCAACCCAACAGCAAAGGCAGCATTCATGGCATGGTAGGCTTTGGAGGGAGTTGAATCTGGCAAAAAGTTATTAGGGGGACTGAGTGCTCTGGGAAATGGAATCAGTAAACAGACCTCCCAGCTCTGCAAAGCCACCTTCTGCAGGTGCAGAGGACCAGCTTGCTCATCTCACCTGAGAGATGTAGGTCAGGTGCAGAAGGAAATCGTGGTGTCCCCAGTGCAATAGCCATATGAAGACAGGTCAAGGGCCAGGCTCTGAACCCCACCCTGGGCACTGTTGTAAGTGTGCCTCCCTCTCCCTATCTCCCTGGGGGCCGCTGAGTTTTTCTGTCAGTGTCCTTTTCTGACATTCAGGATCTGTTTCTCCTCAAGCCTTTCTCTGTCTAACTTCTGTCTCCAGAAAAAGACTGGGTAAGTGTTACGGGTTGAATCATGTTCTGGTCCAGTTCTTGTGCTGGAGTCCGAGCCCCCAGCCTAGTACCTTTGACTGTGATGTCATTTGGAGAGAAGGTCTTTTACAGTGGGAATCAAGTTAAATGAGGTCATTAGGGTGGGCTCTAATCCAATATGAAGTGTGTCTTAATAAAATGGGAAAATTTATTTTTTATTTATTTATTTTTTTGAGATGGAGTCCTGCTCTGTCACCCAGGCTGGAGTGCAGTGGCGTGATCTCGGCTCACTGCAACCTCCGTCTCCTGGGTTCAAGTGATTCTCCTGCCTCAGCCTCCTGAGTAGCCGTGATTACAGGTGTGCACCACCATGCCCAGCTAATTTTTGTATTTTTAGTAGAGATAGGGTTTCACCATGTTGGCGCTGGTCTCGAACTCCTGACCTTGTGAGCCACCCACCTCGGCCTCCCAAAATGCTGAGATTACAGGCGTGAGCCACCATGCCTGGCCCACAATGGGAAAATTTGGACATGGAGACTCGCATAGAAGGAAGACGATGTGAAGAGACGCAGGGAGAAGATGCCAGGAGAGAGGCCGGGGACAGATTCTTCCCTCCAAACCTTCAGAAGGAACCAACCCTGTGGATGCTTTGATTTTGGACTTCGGCCTCCAGAACCATGAGATGAAAAATGTCTGTTGCTTCAGCCACCTCGTCTGTGATACTTAGTTACAGCAGCCCTGGCAAACAAATGCAGTTTAAGGAATTTGTATCCTAGCGTGAATCAGGGTTAAAACAATTCCAGGAGCATTTTCAACTTAAAAGAATAGGAAATAAGCCAAAGAAACGAGTTTCAAAGGATGTTATTTAGGACACTCTGAAACTTCGGGCCAACGTTGGGGGCCACAGATCTCTGCAGGTCCCCAGGTGATAGTTATTTCACCCACTCTGTCCCCAAGGGCATGGGAGGCCCGTCCCCAACAGACACGTGCATTTTCCTGTGAGTTCCTCCTTCTCTGAGACCCTGGTGTCTGTTTAGCTGCTTAGCTTTGGTATCCTGGAGACTGAGCAATGCTAGCGCCACCACCCCAATCAAGCAGGGCTCTCTAGAGCTGTGACTTTTGGAAACAGACTGTTCCTGGTTTCCATAAGGTGAAAACAACCAAAAAAAAAAAAAAAAAAAAAAAAAAAAAAAAAAAAATTCTCTGGGGTTCCTTTCTCCTTGGCAGCCAACGGGTAGTGTCCAAGCCTCATATGAGTTTTGCCCTGCAGTTTCCCAGCCTGGAGCGTTCGGCATGTGGCCCACGGGGAAATGTGCGCATTGAAATGTAGGGGAGGAATAAAGAACTTGGGCACGATTTGGGAAATCTTCGCTTGGGTCTTTCCTTGTGTCTTCCCTGGGACAAGCCTAATTCACCTGTTCAGCACGAATGTGTTAAATACGTACTCTGTGCCAGGAAACAGTGAAGGGCAAGGTGCTGGGGAGATGACATGAATAAGTCTGCCACTTGTCACTAGAGAGCTCACAGCCTAGGAGGGAAAAGCGACAATGGACACATGTTTTCAGAGCTGATGATTGCTCTGAAAGGGGAAGTGTTGACTCCACACTCCTGCCCTTGACCTGTTGTCTGTATCATTGTTTGTGTCTAGTTCTATCCAGCTTAAATTATAAACTTCGAGGGCACAGTGATCTTGCTGGCATGATTTTTTTTTTCCGAGAGATTTTTCCTGCTACAGGCACAGAAGAGGCATTTTAAAAATCAAACTGCGGTGTGCAATAATTACACAGGGGAACTTGTTAAAATGCAGACACCCCGACTCTGCCCTTAGAGGTTCTGAATTCGTGGGCCAGGGGTAGGGCCCTAGAATGTGCATCTTTAAACCCAAACTTCCGGGGACTGTGGTTATGGAACTCCGTGTGCCACACTTAGAGAACACTCTCCTAGGATTGGGGCTCTTTGCTGATTTTCTTTTATTCTCACAAAATTGAACAGAAAGCAGAAACTTGTGAAAAGTGAAACTGATAAAAGAAATGTCAGGGAGAAGACATTTCTTTTTGTGAAATTAACGAATCAGGTAAACACTGACTGGATTGAGCAGAATTCCTGCTACGATAGATATTGCTTGTTTGTTTTTATTAAGTCTCTTAGGTAGATGATATAGTACTTAAATCAACCGTGGGTCCCTTTCCCTGTCACTGAAAAGGAGCTAAAAGAGTCACAAGCCTCATAATACATGACTTAAAAACTTTCTGGACAGGCGTGGTGGCTCACGCCTGTAATCCCAGCACTTTGGGAGGCTGAGGCAGGTGGATCACGAGGTCAGGAGATCGAGACCATCTTGGCCAACATGGTGAAACCCTGTCTCTACTAAAAATATAAAAATTAGCCAGGCGTGGTGGCACATGCCTGTAATCCCGGCTACTCGGGAGGCTAAGGCAGGGGAATCGCTTGAACCCGGGAGGCGGTTACAGTGAGCTGAGATCGTGCCACTGCACCCCAGCCTGGTGGCAGAGTGAGATTCCATCTCAAAAAAAAAAAAACCAAAAACAACTTTCCATCACAGATTTGTGTTTGAACAATTGCTTGGATTTCTTTGATATTTTAGGAATGAGGGCTTGTTAATCACAGATCCTAGACCCTAAGTGAAACAGGACAGTAAGGTAGGTGTACTGAGATTGTCACGATGGCCACCTCTGCGTCCATTGCATGGCCCACAGGTGACAACTTGTTGTCAGCATCCCCACTTGAGAGTTGGTCTCTGATGGGCTCATGCACCAGATCTTCTGAACTGTCCTTGCATGTGTTCTGAAAGCCAAACAAACCGGCGTCTTGCCAGCCAACCAGGGAGCTGTATCTGTGCCTTAGACAAACCCTGTGCCCTCTCTGAGTCCTGGCTTGCTTATCTGCAAACCAGCGGTTCCTGAGACTTCCTGCAACTCTGATAGCATGTGGTGTGACCACATCAAAACCAGATCATCACTCTTGCCTCATCATCCCCACACCACCTACCCTGGCCCATTTGTCAGCCCAGCTTCCGGAACAGAACCTGGCACAGGGGAAGCTCAAACCACCTCTGCAGAGGGCTCTTTGGTTCTCAGAGTGGCCCTGGACTTGACCACTCTGTATCTGGCATATTTTGGAAATATCTCAGTAGGAAGAAAGAAGCTGGAGATGGTCATAATTTTTCCCTTAGAGCTCCCCCTCCTCTTCCTTCAGCCCCATTCAGTTGCTGGCATTCTGGGTCCTGAACCTGATGCCAATTTTCCTCCCACTTCTTCTGACTCATATCTTTCATCATGTCTCAGAAGAGCGGCATCTGTCACTCCCCTCTCCTGGCAAACATGAGGGACTTGGGAAGAATGTCAGCCACAGCCGAGTGCAGCCAGGACTGGGCATGATCCTGAAGCAATCGGTGAAGCTGGGAGGTCAGCTGCCTACTGGGGTCTTGCACACTTAGGTGGAGGCACTTTCTTTCTCTCTCAGCCATGTTCCTCCCTTCCGCCTTGAAGCCTTAGAAAAGAGAAAAGAGAAAATACTTGCTTCTTTTCCCTGGATCCTCTTTGAATTGTAATTTTGAAGGACACTAAGTATCGTTTGCTCTGTCGGGAGTGAAGACTTCTGCATTTTTTGGCTGGCAGCATCAAACAGCAATGGGCACATGAGGGGATGGTTCTGAAGTTAAGACCACTGGGGTCTCACCTCCCTCCATAATTCTAAACTTTTTCCACGAGATTTCCAGAGAGAATCATAGCTGAAAAATCCAACCAGAACCCTTGCCAGTGTGTCTGGGAGAGGAAAGCTTATTCTTGCATGAGCTTTCCAGTGCCTTCCTATAATTACAGCTTGATTCTAAATGGTTATTATTATGAAGCCAATGCAATCACTGCCAAGGAGATAGGAAAGATACCACATAAACCACACCAACACAAGGTTTAGGGAAATCAGGGTTTTTACTGGATTTCAGACTAAGGCATGGTGCTGAGAACCAAAGAGAGACATCTTTAGATATGTACACAAACTCTCAGATTCTTAGGGAGAGAGAGGAGGAAGACTGAAATAAGATGGAGGAAAGAGCAAATCTCAGGACTGGTAGCAAAGAGAGTAGTGACTTAGAATGCAGAGATCCCAGGTCAGATCACCATTTGTAAGGACTCTGGAACCTATAGACTGCTATGATGTTGAAATGTGTATTTCCCCAAACTGTTAGTCATTTCTAAGTGTCCATATAGCTCACTACATGCCAGGCATTGTCCCAAGCACTCTCTATATATTAACTCATTTATTTAAATTTCTGTTGAGTTTCACAGTTTCTAGATTTATGCAATTTTCAGCTAGAGACATTTAGCAAAATCTACAATCACTCCTTATCCAAAGAAGCTCTTGGAACTGTGACAGATCATTCTAGATTCCAACCCACACTTTCCCTGTTAGCACCTGCATCTCTGTGGCCTGACTTCTCCAGTCCTGGAAATGTTTTAACCCTTTTTTCTCCTTCAGGGGACAAGGACTAGTGAACAGGACCAGGAAAGGGAGAACAGCCTAGAGAATGGGTTGCGGGAGGAAGACGGTGGGATGAGGGAAAGGCCCAGGATTAAAAGGCAAGCTCGGGAAGCTGCAGCCATGTCAGTGGAGGTTATTTTTCTTAAGATCTACCGTCTAAGCAGCAAGAGGGAGATCTGTTCAAACTGGTGAGATGGTCTGGCATGAGCTTCTGATTCAGCCACTCCTTCCCTTTAGCTCATTCTGTGCAAGCTCATCTTGTGGCAGGGGTACAAGGAGGTTCTGATGAGCTAATGCTCCCAGAAACTCTGGGTAAGAAGGGACCATCTTCCTTGCCAGGGTATTACCCCATTCTTTGAAGGATTAGAAGAAGGACCAAAATCAGGATGGATGCAACATAAGTGGGCCACATGGTAGCTTTGCTTGGACATTGTGGCATGCGTGTCTCCGCTCCTCTCAAGGTTTCCTTTCTGTCCTTCCTTCCTTGTTTGACACCACTCACGTGTTGGCAGTGCTGACTGTAGGGAGGTGATTGTGACATTCCTGATATGTTGGCTGAAATTATTCCCAGGAGCCCTTTGCTGTAGTGGCCAAATCAATCCCTCCGTCTGGGTGAGAAGTTGGTTTTGAGGACTCTGGAGCTGGCTAGAAGAGCCTTGGAGCAAAGGCAAGTCAGAGGTTCTTAAGGAGAGTCATGAATCAAGCTCTGGGGAGGTCATATCCAGAGATCCAGAGGTAGGATAGGAACCGAAAGACACTGTGGATGAGTTTGCAGCTGGGTAATGATTGGGAGGGGACCTGGTTCGGAAGAAGCGAAGAGCACTCAAGGCCACTGCTGGGAAAAGCTTTGGGAGGTCCATGCTTCCCTTCTTTGGGGTAAGCTTGGGGATAGTCGAAGGCAGAGTGGGCAAGTTTCCTTTTCTCTCTTTGTTTCCTTATCAACAAATGGAAAGATCCACCGTGAGCATTAAATGACACAACTCATGTAAAGTGCCTAATACAGTGCCTAGTATATTGTCAATATTCAATAAATTAGCTTTTGGGTTTTTATTTTGCTGAACAAAATCTTCACAGGTCATAATAAAATTCGCTGCTGTTGGCTTGCTTACCAACAACACATGATGATATTTGCTTAAGAACAAAGGAAAAAGCCAGAAACATTTTCTCAGTCCTGGACTGACTTTTTTTTTTTTAGGATCTGGATCAGTAGGTCTGCGTCAGTTTGCATAGCATATGAACATGCACTGTTGAGTTTGGGGAAAGATGAAAAATCTAGTTTCAAGTTTGATCATTTGAAAGAATTCTCCAAGAATGTAGCACTTGTCTGGCTATCCTCACACAATAGTTTGATACACATCTCGAGAAGGAAATGGAAGAAGCCTGATCCTGTATTTTTGAATGCTGGGATGCCTTGGTGGGCATGGGAAGGTGGGGAGCGATAGGAGAAGGGGTGCGGAGAGGGTTAGATTGTGAGAGGATGCTGTCCATGAAGTCATCCATTACAGTGTTCTGTAACTGCAAACCACCCCAAATTCTATTACATGGTTAAAACATTTTGGGAACTCTTGCTCAATAATAAGCAGCAGCATGATAAAAAATTTTCTTGAAGCCATATCTCTCTCATCATCCTCTTCAACCTGGATTTGTTCCCATGAACTTTGCTTCTCTGGAGGCCCAAAGAAAGCAATGTATCTCCGAAGCTGGAAAACTAGACTGGAGTCAGGGAGCAGCCCTCCCTGGCTGGTTGCTTGTGTGTACCCTTATCTTCCCAGCCCAGGCTTGGCTTGTTGCTAAGTCACAAACCCAAGAAGCTGTGGGCAGGAGAGGCTGAACGGGTCACCCTGGCCCCCAACTCCCATCTACAGTGGACTGAGGCATTTGCTGATTGCTGCCAAGACCAACAGAGAGCATCAGTGGTAGGAAATATGAAGTCATGGCGGAAAGAGTCCGTGGAGCAGAAACTAAAGGCACAAGTGGCTCGTCTGATCTCTGGGGTATAGATGCATCTGCTCCAGGAACCACAGTCCAGTGACCAGATGCCCAAAGGGGAGGCCTTCATTCCTTTGGTGGTGGGAGAATGGGGTCAGAGGTCTAGGAGGCTTAGTACACAGTGAATGCTTCTGGAACTTGGATGTGGAGGATGATTTGATATCAGCAATCCTGCACTCTAATAGGAACTTATGTATACTCAATGGTCTTCTATTAGGTTGTTGCAAAATAGTTGTGGATTTGCCATTAAAATTAATACTTACAGACATCCATTTTAGTTATATAATCCAATATGTAGAATAACTTTCCTAGATAAAAACCCTCATATTTGGACCTGGTTGCATTTATTTATGTTGTTCTTTTTTCTTTCCTTTTACTGGTACATTTGTTTTAAGTGATGTATGCTTAAGATTAAAGACTAGGAGTGGCCAGGCATGGTGGCTATAATCTCCAGTACTTTGGGATGCTGATGCAGGATGATCCCTGAAGTCCAGGAGTTTGAGAACAACCTGGATGACATGGCAAGACCCCACCTCTACAAAAGATAAAAATATTATCCGGGCATGGTGGCACACACCTGTAGTTCCAGCTGCTTGGGAGGTTGGGGTCCCAGCTACTCAGCTCACTGCATTGAGGATGCAGAGAGCTGTGATCACAAATCACTGTACTCTAGCCTGGACAACAGAGTGAGGCCTTGGCTCAAAAAACAATATAATAAAAGACTAGGAGTGGTGTTTCTTTTTTTATTTCATTTATTCATGCATTCATTCAACACAACTTTATGAGCACTCACTATACCTGAGTCTAGACCCTTGGAAGACAAAGTGAAAGAACATAGGTTCCTCCCTTGGGGAAAAGAGAGGGGAAGATGAACACCCTTTAATAGAGTTTTGTTTGATGCATAGTGATAGATGAAGACAGAACGACGAGGAGCTCCAAAATTTTCCAGTGTGGTCACGGGAGACTTCTCAAGAGGTGAGATGCTTGAACTGAGACTCCCAAGATAGGCAAGGAGACATAGGGAGGGAAGTGGGAATTAGAGATAAGCTATGTCAGACAGATGAAAACCCACACATTAAGGCACTGAGGCTGTCAGAACACAGGCTATTCCAGGATGGTGAGTAATTATAGATATGAAGCGTCAGAGACAATGGAAACCATGATGAGAAATGAGGCTACATAGGAATGAAGGTGCCAGATCACAAACAGTCTTATATGCCATGCAAAGAAGGGTGCTTTTTATCCTATCAGCAGTAAGGAGCCAAAAAATAATCTTAAGTACATGGGAATGGGATGACCATATTTACATGTTAGAAAGATGACTTTGGTATCATGCAGGGGATGCATTGTAGGGGACTTAGGCTGGAGCCAGGAAGACCAGTTGGGAGCATTTGCAAAATTCTGGGCTAGGAAACTGACAGCAGTGTTATACAATGGTGATGGAGAGGGGGCAATTGACAAGAGATTTGGGGAGGTTGAGGTCAACTAGACAATTTTTAATTATATGTGAGTGTAAGGAAGGGGAGCATTTGGGGTGGCTCTTGGTTTTCTGACTTGGGCAAAAGGCTATTGGTGGTTCTAGTCTCACAGACAGGGAGATCAAGAAAGCAAGCAGCTGGGAAAAGTAAAATGGTTAGAAGTTTTGACATGCTAAGTCTGCAATGCCCATGTGAGGTCCACGTGAAAATGTTTAGCAGGTAGCTGGGTCTATGAATATGGAACCCATGAGGGTAGTCTGGGATAGGCCTGTCACTGAGAAGTCATTAGCATGTGGATGGAGGTTAAAGCCTCTGCATGGTTGAGATGCCTATGGGAAATGATGTAGAGTGGTTAGAAAACAGAGCCTTGGGAAACACCAAAATTTGAGAGATGGATAGAGAAAGAGAAGTTCATCAAAGGAGGAGCAATCAGAGGAGAAGCAAGAGGAGTAGAAACAATGGGGAGTGTCTGAAATGGAAGTAGGAGAACATTTAAAGAAGGATATTGTAGGTAATAGGGTAAACATAGAACAAATAAGACGATTGAAAAAACAACCTTGTGTTTGGGAACTAGTAGGTCATGTGTAACTTGGTGAGAGCTATGTTAGGAACGAGAAGGAGGAAACAAATCCAGTGAGCTGAAGGATCATTGAGAGATGAGAAAAAAGATACCTTGCCACGGTGCGGTGACTCACACCTGTAATCCCAGCACTTTAGGAGCCCAAGGCAGTGGTTACCTTGAGCTCAGGAGTTCAAGACCATGCTGGCCAACATGGTGAAACCCCGTCTCTACAAAAAATAAAAAAGTTCTCCAGGTGTGTTGGTGTGCACCTGTAGTCCTAGCTACTCAGGAGGCTGAGGTGGGAGGATCACTTGAACCCAGGAAGTTGAGGCTGTAGTGAGATTGTGCCATTGCACTCCAGCCTGTGCAACAGAGTGAGACCCTGTTTCAAAAGAAAACAAGCAAACAATAAAGATACCTTAAATGTAGGCAACACTTAAGAGAAATAAGTTAGTGTGAATGAAGAGAGAAAGATAATATTATTTAGAGGACATGGAAAGTGAATAGACTCTTAAGGTAGAAAACAGTTGAGGATGTTAATAGAATGAGAGAAAGAAGCCAATGGGGAAAGAGAAAAATATGCAAGACATATTGGGATCAATCGTGTGCAAGATGTTTTGGAAGAAATGAGCAAGAGTGCATGGATTAATCTTGGATACAAGGGAAGGTACAATTTGTGTTAGAGACCTCAGGAAAAAGGCAAGACTGCAGGTAGGGTTGGGCACTAAATGAGGACATTTACATCTGATTGCCTCTATCTTTTTTCTTTTTTCAGTGAAAGAGAAAACAAGGTCATTTGTATCAGGAATGATGGCAGAAGGGGCTTAAAAATTTGGCATTGCCACTGAGAAGAATGAAGGATGGAGCTGATTAGAAAATTGCAGGATTGCTGAGCACTGTGAGAGGTTTGTCTGAAAGTGGCTGTGAGCAGACTAGCGGTATGTGGTCACTCTCATGTGGGAGGGAAGCAGACCTTTTGTTGGCCTGGTCCGTAGGTGCGGTTGGAAGTGGAATGATGGGAAGCACTGTTGGAGTTACTGGCATAAGAATGACCATGGTCAAATGGGCTTGGTTGGGAAGAAAATGGCCCTAGGAGTGAGGTGGCAAACTGAAACAAAAGGGAGGGGTCCAGAGTGTGGAGATGATGATGAGGTGAGAGAATGGGCAAAGAGAAAAAGCTGGAAAGACAGGACATTGTGTCAGAGACTTCAGGTTTTAAAAGGTCAGAGGTAGGACTATTTTGGGTGATGAAAAATCCAAGACGTGTCATGAGAGTGAGTTGGGAAGAACATAGCCAGTGAAACGTATTCAAGTAACGGTCAAGGAACCAGAAAGTTTTAGTGTTCATTGGACACTGACCCCTTCTAGGATGGTTGCAGAGGTTGGTTTCTAAAGAAACTGTGAGGCAGCAAGTGTGAGATGGAAGAACCCAAGAGCTCAAAGAGATAACACTTATTTTAGGGATGAAGACTAACCCAATTCTCAAGGTAGAATTCTTGATAAACACGGTCTCCTAGGCAAAGCAGATGAAGGGCAGGGAGGGTCCGTTCCTCTTTGTTTTATTACCAAGTTCTGCTAGGCCTGAACTGGTGGAACTCGGCTTATTTTAACAGTGAAGGGGCGAAGTGAGTTATTTTCAGTATACAGAGAAGTGGAAACTTCGACAAGAAGAGTGTCAATGACTTGCCCAAAATGACACCACCAAAGTGCTGACCTCTGTCACTTCATCTCCCTCTTCCTTCCCCTTGGCTGCTTTCCTGCATGTAACCTATTACAGCAGAGCCCGATCAGCATGGGCCTCCCTGTTGCGTGCCCTCTGGAGATGTGGCATTTAGATTTGATACAGGAACGTGGAGGGGAATTTTCCCACTTGGCAGAATGTGTGAAAATCAGGAGGGAATGTTATTCCTGCACAGCAACAAGCAGTATCAAATCAGTACTTCTTTCTTTCATCGGACTCTGTTGCTATTTATGTAGATTTAACAGTTCCATAACAATACCTTTCGCTTGGAAAGGTCTTTCTCTTACCAAAAATGCAAAAAAAAACCCGCTGTATTTTTCATTTCAGAAGTAGACACCACTGGGCCAGGGGCAGTGGCTCACGCCTGTAATCCCAGCACCTTGGGAGTCTGAGGCGGGCGGATCACAAGGTCAGGAGATCGAGACCATCCTGGCTAACATGGTGAAACCTGGTCTTTACTAAAAATGCAAAAAAAACCCCAAACCAAACCAAAACAAAAAAACAATTAGCCAGGCTTGGTGGCAAGTGCCTGTAGTGCCAGCTCCCTGGGAGGCTGAGGCAGGAGAATAGTGTGAACCGGGGAGGCAGAGCTTGCAGTGAACTGAGATTGCGCCACTGCACTCCAGCCTGGGTGACAGAGCAAGACTCCATCTCAAAAAAAAAAAAAAAGGAAGAAGAAGAAGACACCATTGATTATTTATTTTCTACTTTTATTATTTTAAACTAATGAACTACTTGTGCATTTACCTCCCACCAACCTGACTCCTACCTAGATGTGACGTCCTTAAAGATTGAAATTCTTCTGTGTCTTGATTGTAGAATCCTCTAAACTCTTCCAGTTCTTAGCACATGGCAAGTGTATTTGTTGAATGAATAGATGAAACTCTTTTTCCCACCACTCTAAAGTGGGTGCTTTGAGGCTTTTGCATAACTGTGGCAGGAATGCTTCACACTAAGCCCTTGTCTCTTGTTCATGGCTCCCTGTGATAAATGCAACAGAGATGGTAAAAATAAAAAAGATCAGGGCCCAAAACACCCAGGTTTAATCTTGGCTTTACCACTAGCTATGTAGTGTCAAGTAAATCTTTGAATCTCTCTGAATCTTCATGTGCAAATGGAAAGAAATAATACGTCCTTTGTTTGGTTGGGAGGAAGATGAAATGTGATTACATGTGGCCTGGTAACTGATATATAGGAACGGATCAATTAAAGAGAGATTCCTTCTTGACCCCCATCCATAAATGTATCCATCTACCCATGTCCCAGGGCATGTATCTCTGAGATGCTGAACTAATTAAAAAGTATCTTCTGAAGCTGTGGAACAGCTTTCTGCTTGGTACAAAATTAACCTGCCATTGATTTTGTAAGTGGGACCTAGTGCAAGCCGTGTAGCTCAGATGCCCATGTGGGTGAACTGAGGTGGAGGAGAGCAGGGCATCCATAAATCCTAACCCGTCCTGTCACTAGGCAGCAGGTTGGTTCAGAACACAGTGGTGAGAACGTCTTTCCTGAAATGGGTAGTGGTGGTGGTGACCAGGAACCTTGAGTACAGGACAGGAAAGACTTTTTTTTTTTTTTTTTTTTAAAACACTCATCATGTTCCAGGTACTGCTCTAGTTGTTTTCTACTTGTGACATATTTTAATTATTCAATAAAACTCATTCAGGCTGGGAACGGTGGCTCACACCAGTAATCCCAACACTTTGGGAGGCTGAGGTGGGCAGATCATTTGAGGTCAGAAGTTTGAGACCAGCCTGGCAAACATGCTGAAACTCCATGTCTACTAAAAATACAAAAATTAGCCGGATGTGGTGGCACATGCCTGTAATCCCAGCTATTCGGAGGCTGAGGCACGAGAATCGCTTGAACCTGGGAGGCGGAGGTTGCAGTGAGCCAACATTGCGCCACTGCACTCCAGCCTGGGCGACAGAGCAAGCCTCCATCTCAAACTCAAACAAAAACAAAACCCCTTCAAGGATTTGAGAAAGCCAGAATATCAGAAAAAAGAAATTCTGGGTGTGCCAGCTTTAAAACTACCCGAGTCAAAAATTATGTGAGTATAGATTGATTTGTTCTAAACTGCTTTATGCAAAAAGAAATAAAAGGAGCTGGAGCCACTGTAGATGGATGGAAGAGTTCCAGAGCAGCCTCTGGACTAATAATAGACTATAAGCTGCGCCAAAGTGGGGGTCCCATCTGTTTGACCCATCCTTGCACACCCCTTAACAGACGATAGGTGCTGGATACAGGACTTGATGTTTGGAGCTATAGCGGCCATGAGGAAAAGTGAAGAGAATTTCAGGAACCATGGCCCAGAGCCCTAACACATTTGAGCTGCTATTTAATAAATTAATTCACCCTGGAACCACCTACCTTAAGACTTCTTGCCCTGGTTTTTAAAAGTCATTTTTTCCCAATTTAAAAAAAAAATGCACAGAAACATCCTAACTGAGCTTATCATTCTGTGTGAGCCTGGGCTTCATTTCTGTCCCTTGGTTGGATTATCTGAATCATACTCCTAGATAGGGCAACACCTTATGAGGCTGGTGGCAGCACCCATTTCTGAGGGCTAAACTATAAAATAAACTGGGACCCTTGGGTTGCTTTCCCCCACTGCTAAACAAACTCAAGCATTTCACATGAGCGTTGGATTCCCAGCAGTGCAGGTGGCAGAGAATGGGCCTGGCAGTTTGTTGTTTGATTTGTCAGGGTGCCACATGGAGCCAGGTGCCAGGGCTGTGTCACACGATCTGAGTACCTTGCTGACCTGCCTGCTGCTGTGGAAGCAGCTGTGGAAGGTCGGGGTTTAAGAAGCATAGTTTGCATTCTTCCCTCTACTGGAGAGTTTTATGAAGAAAGACACCTGAACTGGTCCACTGGGCATTTTCCCCTTCTTTTTTATGTGGGATCTGCTGTCTCTCCAACCTAAACTGGGAGGTGGGGATGGGGGATGGCCTTGGTGTGTTCTGAAACTTTATTAACTATTCATCAGGGAAGAATGTGATTTGGATGCATATATTCTTAGGTAAGACACTCAGGAGGGTTTGTGATTCTGGTGTGTGTACATCTGTATTTCATGGAGCTGCAGAAACTAACTTCCATTCCTCAAACACAGTATCCTGACATGGGGCTGACTGCCTGGGAAGAGCCATTCCATCCCGTAGCTGCTGGATCTCCCCTTTATTTTCTCTGTGGTGACCCAAAATAGTTGGCATAAAGTGATTAGATAGGAAGACCTGAGAGGTGTCTAAGCAACAGCTCCTAGGAGAAGCAATTGTCCTGTTAATATTGGACAAATGAGAGCTGCATTTTCAATTCATTCTCTCAGAAGAAAGGAACTCTCCCTGCTCAGTCTTTGTTGTTGCCCAGTGGGCTGAAGGTCATTGGGTTCTACAGAGAGGAGCAGGAAGTATGCAGGTGGCGGAGACAGGGAGCTGCAGCACCCGCAGGTGCACCCTGACTTGGAGGAGCACATTGGAGGGAAGCAAAGCAGCAAAGTCGTCCCCAGGAATCACCTGCAAAAATTAAGGCATAAGCATGGTGCCCAGGAGGAAAGGTCCATCTGCACTGAACCAGTACCAAGACAAGTGGTTTCACTTTATTGATTATCAGTTGTCACAAGCTTTTTGGGGAGAAGAAACAGGACATCATCTTTGGAACCTTCAGTATCTCCTCTATGCCTCATTGACATGAAGTTGTACAGTGAGTCTGGAATTCTCAATTCAACTTTGGGTCCAGCCAACTATAATCAACCTTCTTATCTTGAGAGAATTCCAAGATTCAGTTCCCCTTTGGCTACTATTGGATTTGGGTATCTTCATCATGTCCACCTACCAAGTCTTTTTTACTTTTTAGGTTTTTATTTTGAAACAACTTCAAACTTCCAGAAAAATTGCAAACATGGTGCAAGGAAATTTTTTTCATGAGCTGTTTGAGAGTGAGTAGGCCATGTGATACTGCATCCCTGCAAAAATGTTCCTGTGTAATTCTACAAATGGCATAGCTTCCTACATGGCAACATAGCTCCATCCTACGTGGCTATAATGCAGCCATCACAACCTGGAAATTATCATTGATAACTTATTGCCACTTAATATTCAGAGCTCAATCTCCTTCACCCATTGTTCCAATAATGTCTCTTGTAGCCAAAAGATCCAGTTGTCATTTATTCATCATGTTTTATTTGAACCATAACAGTTTCTCAGACTTTCCTTGACTTTCATGGCATTGACAGTTTTAAAGGCTGTAGGCCAATTATTCTTAGGATATCTCTCAATTTCAGTTTGTCTGATGATCCCTAATTATTAGATTTAGGGGATGCATCTTTGGCAGGGATGTAACATGATGCTGTGTCCTTGTTAGATGCTGGCACATGGTACGCAAGGTGGGCCTGTCTGAGTCCTCCCTCATAAAGTTATCCCTTTCCCCTGGGTCATTAATCAACATTTTTCTTTTGGTGGAGAGGTATTTTGAGACTATGAAAGTGTTCTGTTTCTCATACAATTTTCAATTAATTTATATCAATATGTGGACTTGAAGATTCCTTTTTTCTTCATTATCTATATGCCATTACTTCATTATTCATTTTGTTGCTCAGATTATCCCAGATTGGCAAGTGGAACCTCCTCCAAGTTGACTTTTGTGACTTTTTCGACATGTCCTCATCATTTCTTTTTTTTCATTTTTTTATTTTTTTTGAGATGGAGTTTTGCTCTGTCACCCAGGCTGGAGTGCAATGGCACGATCTTGGCTCACTGCAACCTCTGCCTCCCAGGCTCAAGTGATTCTCCTATCTCTGCCTCCCGAGTAGCTGGGATTATAGGCATGTGCCACCATGCCCAGCTAATTTTGTATTTTGAGTAGAGACAGAGTTTCTCCATGTTGGTCAGGCTGATCTCGAACTCCCAACCTCAGGTGATCTGCCCATGTCGGCCTCCCAAAGTGCTGAGATTACAGGCGTGAACCACAGTGCCCAGCCTGTCCTCATCATTTCTGAGCACCTCCTTGATTTATGGAACAATGGATCAGGTTCTTCTTGTACTTTCCCTGTCCCATACCTGAAATCGGCCATTTCTCCAAGGAGCCTTGGTTCCATTTAGTGGAGAATAACACGTAGGAACAGATCTGGGAACTAAGTGTGCTCGTTGCTGTTGGGATGTTGCCGCTCCCAGGCCCTCTCAGCAGAATCATGTGCATAGATATATGTGGAAATGTATGCCACACACACAAACACACACACACACACACATGAACATACCTGTACTAACATTTACATCTATATTTATTTCTGTATTTATCTATGTGTATTGAAAAGCTCACGTTTCCATTATTATCTTCATTTTCAGTTCAGCACCTGGGGTTCTTTCTAGTTTTCTCCCTTCCTATAGGTGGTACTCCTTTCCCCACAGTGAGGAATTTGGCTTTTGTTATCTTTAGTCCATTTACTTATTTAGTTAATCCTCCTGCAGATAACCCAATCCCTCATCACTGTGGTCACCTTCTGCTCCACCTGGATGTCTCTTCATCCTGCACAGGCTCCACTACCCATGCTGGGCCCTTCCCCAGGTGTAGACACCTTCCTCACCCTTTGGGCCTGACACCCGACCTTGGGTCACTGTGACTCATCCCTGCCTTCTAGTGTGGACAGCTACACTAATGGCTTTCAACCTGATGTGTTCCAGAAAGGACGAGGAAGAAGGAAAGAAAAGGATGGAGCAAACTGTACATGGTCTTCACAGTGAGAATTTAGTGCCCAGAGTATAGGAAGTCATGTAAGCAGTTTGGTCTATTAAATCTATTTTAATGAGGCATATTTTTATTGGACTGAGCTATATTGCATTTAGATCACTTGTAGTTTCTCTCTGTCTTCTCTTCGTTTCCCTCCCCAAATGACACTGTGATTGCCTGAGGCTCTTCTACCCAAAAGCCAGGCCTTGCTCCTTACTTCCACTCACTGTCCACTCAGATTAGGGTTTGGAGAGTCTCCTTCTTTGGTGACTGGAAGGGGAAGACAAATCCCTAGGGGCAGTTTCTGCACCCTATCTCCCTCCTTTTTGGCAGTCTCCCCGTGCCTTCCACTCCTGTATGGCCACTTTCACAGGCTGAGTTTCCAGCTCTTCGCCCACCCTTTCCCCTTTGGAAGCCCCATTCTATTTGGGAACAAAATGCCTGGGAGTCATGAGAGCAGGATGAGGATTGGGGAAAGCCAAGGCCACCCCTGATCCTGGCCTGGGTAGCTTAATGCTGTGGCACCACATTCCTTCTACTCCCTGGGTCCAGCCTCATTCTCCTGAGGCTAGGAAAAAGAATAGTGCCCCCTGCCCGGTCACCGAGGACAGGCCCTCTGATGCCCCTGGAGGATTTGGGATTAGCTTGCAAAAGCAAAGGGCCATCTGACTCTGCCACAAGAGCTATTTCTACCCTGTGACACCACTTGCCACAGCCTCCCCATCACTCTCAGATGTGGCCACGGTCTCTTTTCCCTGACCCTGTGTCAAGGTCTGTTGTCCATTCTGCCGTTTGGTCCACTGGGGGAAAGAGACAGAGGTGTCAGCATGGACTGATGAATCGGCAGGAAGGCCCAGAAAGAGGGAGCTGTGGTGCCAAGGAAAACCAGTCATTTCACCCCAAAGGATGTGGGGACAAAGGCCAGCTCTGCATGTCAGGTTAGGGTTTTGTGTGTCTCCATAGGTCCTGTTTGGCTGGAACTTTACACGGAAGATGGGGACAGCTAGTTTTCTTCTCTGAGTCATGGGAGAGAAAGAACACAGCTCCTTGGGGCTTCTAAATGCCGGAGCCAGAGAACTCAAAGATGTCTCTCAGAGACATGCAGGATATTGCCATATTGGCGTTTCCACCTCAACTCCATTACATCCCTTCCCTGCTCTAAGATTCTTGAATGATGTGAATCCTTCCCTAGAGAATGCAGTGGCCTGGTCATAACTTGTTAAATGCCGTAATTAAAATAGTTCTCTTATTAACTTGGTGATAACGCTTTTTTTCCCTCCTCCTCTGAAATTACATGTTAGCATTTTGTTAATTAAATTTCCAGTTCCAACAGAACTGCCATGTGGTTTTCAGGGGGCCCTCTTCCTTGGGGGGGGTGGGGGGCGGGAAGGTGGATGAGCAGGTCAGACTGGTTCTCATCTTTTCTGGGGCGAAACGCCTCTTCTGCAAGAAGAAGGTGGAGAGAAGAAAACAAAAGCACTCTGCACCTATACAAGGTAGCCAGATTTAGCAAATAAAAGTAAAAGACACTCAGTTAAATTTGAATTTCAGATAAACGACCAATAATTTTTTTTTTAGGGTTAAGTATGTCCCAAAGATTGCATGGGCCATACTTATGCCAAAACCATATCAATTATTTCTCTGATAGTCAGACTCAGGCATCCTGTATTTCCTCTGGCAATACCATATCTACATCTAAACCTTGACTCACAGCTCCAGAGAATAAAGGTTTTCTACTCCAGAGAAGAAAGTGTATAATGATTCTTTAATTATTGAATTAGCATCAGGGGTTGTTTTACTCCTTTAGTCATCTCCTTATTCTCATACTTTCAAAATATTTTACAGTTATGTGTTTTGTTAATACTGGTGTGGTGATCAATGTGGATCTATTGCTGTCTTAATCATTTAAATCATACCTATGATGTGCCAGGTACTGTACAAGAGGCTGGAGTTATAAAAGTTAGTAAGACAGACTTTCATTTACAAAGCCAGATGGTGGCTTTGTAAATAAAACTTTACTGGAACACAACCACCCCATGTATTTCTTGTTCATGGCTGCTTTCCCCTCCAGTGCTGAGCTGAATAGTTGTAACACAGACTGTGTACCCTGAAAACCTATAATGTTTACTTGTTGGCCCTTAACAGAAAGTTTGCTAACTTGACCTAGAAGAAGAGGTAGTCAAATATGTTAAGAGAGATGTAAGCAAAGTATGTGGGAACCACAAAGGGTACCAACTCTTCTTCTGTGCCACTGTGAATGTATCAGAGCGGACGTTGAAGCTGAGTTGTAAAGGAGTCATCAACAGGTGGAAAGGGGAGAGGGGCTCAGATCCGAAGGGGAAGAAACAGCATCTGCAGAAGCACAAAGAGTACTCTGGGGCTACTTCCTGGGGATGTGGAGGGTGTGCAGGGTGAAGGGTGGGAAAATACCTCCTCTCAATTTCTTAGTATGTCAAGTATCTATACATATTCAGTTCTATAATGCACACAGCAGATCTTGAAGTTGAAATTCGAATCCATGTTTTATACAGGAGTCACTGAAGGCTCAGAGAGTTTAATTTAATGGTCCAAAGTCTCAAAGAAGGAAGGAGAAGGGTCATGATACTAACTCGGAGTGGACCTGTCTAGAACCATCATTCCCAGCATCCTCTATGCCAGCAGTCCCCAACCTTTTTGGCGCCAGGAAGCGGTTTTGTGGAAGACAGTTTTTCCACAGACCCAGTGTGGGTGCAGTGTGAGGTGTGGGATGGTTTCAGGATAAAACTGTTCTACCTCAGATCATCAGGCATTAGATTCTCATAAGGAGCACGCAACCTAGATCCCTCACATGTGCAGTTCACAACAGGGTTCATGTTCCTATGAGAATCTAATGCCGCCACTGGTCTGACAGGAGGCGGAGGTCAGGCAGCAGTGCTCACTTGCCCACTACTGACCTCCTGCTGTGGGGCCTGGTTTGTAACAGGCCATGGACTGGTATTGGTCCATGGCCTGGGGGTTGGGGACTTCTGCTCTATGCTGCATTGCACGATGCACATGCCCATTGTGACCAACCAACAGAGGGTTCCTGGAGGATAGGGAGCATCTCTCACTCTACAGCAGTTCTTCTCAACTGGGGATGAATTTGCCCTCTGAGGGACATTGGGCAATGTCTAGAGATATTTGAGTTGTCACAGCTTTGAAGGGAGGTGCTCCTGGCATCTTGTGGTTAGAGGCCAAGGATGCTGTTAAATATCTTAGAATGCACAGGATGGCCCCATAACACAGAATGATCCACCCAAAATGTCAGTCATACCATGATTGAGAACCTTGCTCTACATCCCTATGCCCAACACAGTCAAATAAAGGGGTACTTGGTAAACATTTGTTGAACTGGAAAAAAGAAAGGTGTGTTTAGGGAATGGAGAAAAGTTTAGAGTCATTGGTGAGAAGGGTGTAATGGTAGAAGATGATGCAAGAATATAAAGTAGAATTGAATTGCAGGCATGCAAGGTTTGACATTCAGGAGTTTTAATTTATTCTAAAGGAGGGACATTTTACTTTAGGAGAGTGACATCATTAGGTGTGCATTGGAGGGTTACACTGACCGTATAACAAAGAGATTTGAGTAGGGAGAACTATCAGGTGGCCTTAACTAAGGCAACAGCAGTGGGAAGAGAGAGGCAGAAACCATTTTGCAAGAAGTTAGAAGGTAGACTTAGCAGGAGTTGAATGTGTGAAGCAAGAGGGAGAGTCACGAAGATACTTGTTTGAACAATTACGACACTGATTGAGGTAAGGGATATAGGAGGAGGGTAGACCAGGTGCGCATGCATAGTTGGAGGTGGGAGGGATGATGATGTTAGATTTGCTAATTTGGAGGTGGCTACAGAATTCCCTGTTCCCAGGTGGCAATTTTTAGTAGGTCGCTGGAAATTTGAATCTGAAAACTGGAAAATAAGATTGATACGAAAGTATTGATTAATGCATGTATATTTTTCCTATTGATATATATCCTTCTTTACATGGTTTTGCCTGTTCTCCTTGCCAGACCATAAGTCCCCAATGTCAGAGATGGTATAGAGGTGATGTGCTCAGACAGGATTGGGTTTGAATTCTGGCTCTACTGTGTTCTAGCCATGTAATATCCGGGTATTCTTTTGCTTTTCTGAGCCATAAAATTTCCTCTAAAACGGGTGTCATATTAGCTACCTTAGGGGCTGTTATGAAGATTAGATGAAGTTTTGATTATAAAGCATGTAGGATGTTTTCAGTAAAGGTAGCAATTTATTTTTTTATTTTTACTTTTCGTGGGTATATAGTATATACAGTAGGTATATATATTTATGGGGTACCTGAGGTGTTTTGATATAGGCATGCAATGTGAAATAAGCACATAATGAAGAATGGAGTATCCATCCCCTCAAGCATTTACCCATTGAGTTGCAAACAGTCCAATTACATTCTTTAAGTTATTTTAAAACATACAGTTGTTTACTATAGTTACTCAATTGTTTCTTTAATATTTTGCTCTCTAATCCCAGTGTGCACATGTGCATGAGCACATGCATGCGTGCACACACACAGGCACACACATGCACACACACACGTACACACACACACACACACACACACACACACACACACAGCCTAGTACAGGATTCCGTGAAGCTTGATGTTGTCTCTAGAGACCAACTGTCTTTCCCCATTAAACTAAAATGAAAAAACTCATTGTGAAAACTCATCAAGCTTTACACGTATGTTTTATGCATTCTTTTTCTGTATGAATGTTGTTTTAATACGAAGCTGAAAGATGAACAAACTGAGGTATGAGCAAGATGAAGGAAGGAAATTACTAATCACATTGTCCCCATGTCCAAATATAATAGAACATCATCAAAAGTCTCCTTCAAAGATTGGCCCAATCTGAGCTGCTTCTCAACCCTCTTTTTCTTTAGGAAAGATTGTCTTGGCTTAGTGTTTCTGTCTCTATTGTAACAACAGGGCTAGAAACCAAGTTATGGACTGTCAGGACCTCTCTTGGATAATGGAATTTCCTTGATGTATCAAAATATTATTATTGTTAGTTTGTTTTTTAGTGGGTGATAGGCTGGTCATTGAGAAGTGAGATGGTCAATTCAGTTTTGGATCCTGGCTGGACGGACAGACTCATTGTCATTTAAAATGAACTTGCGATGGACTGGGAGAAATATATATGCAACGTATGTGATAAAAGACTTGTATCCAGAATACATAAAGGATTCTTACAATTCAGTGAGAAGGCAAACAACTCAATGAAGAATAGCAAAATATTCACCAAAGAAAATATACCAATGGTAAATAAGCACACGAAAAAATACCCTCCAAACTGTTAGCCATTGATCATGAAGGAAACACAACTTACATCCCTGAGATACTCCACCGACTTGAAGGGCTAATATTTACAAAAGGAAAATCTTAGGCCGGGCACTGTGGCTCATGCCTGTAATCCCAGCACTTTGGGAGGCTGAGGTGGGGGGAATACGAGGTCAGAAGTTCGAGACCAGCCTGGTTAACATGGTGAAACCCATCTCTACTAAAAATGCAAAAATTAGCTGGGCATGGTGGCGCATGCCTCAAATCCCAGCTACTCGGGAGGCTGAGGTAGGAGAATCGCTTGACACCGGGAGGCAGAGGGCAGAGGTTGCAGTGAGCCGAGATTGTGCCACTGCACTCCAGCCTGGGCGACAGAGCAAGATTCCATCTCAAAAAAAAAAAGAAAAGAAAAGAAAAGAAAATCCTGATAACATCAAGTGTTGGTGAAGATATAAAGCAACTGAAACTCTCATACATTGCTGGTGGGAATGCAAAATGGCAAAGCCACTTTCAAAAACAGCTTAGCTGTTTCTTGTAACATTAAACATACACTTCCCATACCACTCAGCAATCCCAGTTCTTGATATTTACTCAAGAGAATGAAAACATTCACATAAAGACTTGTACTCAAATATTCATAGCAGCTTTATTCCCCAAATTGGAAACAACCCAAATGTCCATTAGCTTGTGGTATAACTGACCACACAAGGAAAAACTACTCAGTAATAAAAAGAAATAGACTTCTGGTACACAGAATGATACAGATGACTCTCCAAAGCTCTTTATGCTAAATACATAAGCCAGATCCAAAGGACGACATACTACATGCTTCCATTTAGATAAAATTCTAGAAAAGGCAAAGCTATAGAGTCAGAAAGGCAGCTCAGTGGTTGCCAGGAACAGGCTGAGGGGATGTGGATTGACTGTAAAGGGCACAAGAAAACTTTCTGGATCAATGAAAAAGTTCCCTATCATGAGTGTGGTGTTGGTTTTGCAACGCAGCTGTCAAACTCATCTAGCTGTAAATTTAAAACAGGAGGCTTTGACTGTATGCAAATTATACCTCAATAAAGCTAATTTAAAAAAACAACCCATGACAGTGACATCCTCCTGCCTTGGGACACGTCATTCTTGTTACCTGGAATGCTTTCCCCTTCTTGCGCCTTTTGAGCCTGGCTCCCAATCCTAAATTTCCAATCACTCTTTTTCTACTTCCTTGGAATTTTAAAATTTCATTACTACAAAATTTTTGGTCCATGCTAACATGTTGCTTTCCACAATTTTGCTGGTTTCATCAGTACATATCTGCCATTACACTAATCCATTATGATTATACCACTATCCTTAATTATTATTATTGATGGAAATAAATATCTTCAGTGCACACACTATAAGACGTGACTCATGGCTGGGCACGTTGGCTCACACCTGTAATTCCAAAACTTTGGGAGGCTGAGGTGAGTGGATGGCTTCAGCTCGGGAGTTTAACACCAGCCTGGGCTGTAACATGGCAAAACCCCATCTCTACAAAACATTTAAAAATTAGCCAGACATGGTGGCATGCACCTGTAGTGCCAGCTACTAGGGAGGCTGAGAGGTGGGAGGATTGCTTGAGCCCAAGAAGTCGAGGCTGCAGTGAGCCGAGATCATGCCACTGCACTCCAGCCTGGGCAACAGAGCAAGACCCTGTCACAAATACAGACATGGCCCAGAGTGGCATGGGTACCACTATGGGGTATGGGGACTGTAGCATGGACTACCTTCAATTACCTTCCCAGTGGCTATCCTGGCCTATTTTGTACTCTAACCCAGAAAGCTTTACAGCACACTAAGGCATAGGGGTGGTGGCTTAGAGCCCAGTCACCTGGCTGGCTTAACTGAGGATTAACGCTTCCCCATCTGTAAAATGGGCATGATATTAGTACCTAGGGTTGTGAGGATTTAAATCAATTCCTATGTTCCAACTGCTTTAAAAATGCCTGGAACAGAGTGGGCTTTTTGTAAATGTTTTATTCAAATAATTTTTAAAATATATTATTTCTAGCATTAGCTGCTCACTTTTTTTACTCTGATGTGAACTTAGTTAAGAGTAAGAAGGACTTCTTAAACATTCCCTGTGTAAACCTGGTGTGCTCTTCTAGCTTAGCACTGATGGCGTGGTCTGAAATTCTTGGATAAGGTATTGCCTTTCCTTGTAGATTTCTCCAGGGCGGGGTCTTTGTCCTAGTTATTTGCATCCCCAGCACCCAGGACAGTTCTTGGATTATAAGTAGTGCCTGGGTAGTGGGAGTTCCAACTGAGGTTCGGTGACATGCCTGAAGTTACACAGCTTTTAAGGGGTGAACTGAGGCCTCTTGAATACCAGTCCAGAAGTCTTGGGAGGGTGGACTTCCTCTGATTATTTTAATCAGCAGAGAATTCAGAAAAACAAGTCAGTTATCAATTTTGAAACATATGTACTCAACTTTGAAGGTAAGTTCTTGGTTACATAGGTTTCCTTGAGCTGTGAAGTTGAGTTCACACTCCTGAAGTCTATTCCAACTGGACTGTGATGGGAAGTGGCAGGTCTGAGATATCAAATTCCTGCAAGTGTAGTCAAGAGTTAATCAGGTCTCACCTTGGCCTGGGCTTGACTGTCTTGGAACTCTGGACATCTGGAGCCCACTCTAAGCTTTGTTCCTGACTAAATCATCTTGGAAGACATATGTTCCACCCAGCAGGTCCACTTCCTTTGGTTGTTACTATGTCCCTGCTGTAACACAGGGATGAGCCTGCTTTGCGTGGTTTGCTTCATCTCATGCAAACTTAGATGAGTTTGACCACTGTATTGCAAATCCAACACCACACTCATAATAGGGAACTCTTTCATCACTCTGGAAAGTTCTTGTATGCCCTTTGTAGTCAATCCACATCCGCTAGCCTGTCCCTGGCAACCACTGAGCTGCTTTCTATCTCTATAGCTTTGCCTTTTCTAGAATTTTGTCTAAATCTTCTCAGCCCAAGATACCTACTCACCCACTTCTGAACTCCCCTAGTTACAAACCATTGATGTGGCCTCCTGAATAGATGCTTCCTATATCAACCTGACTAAAGCAATTGACAAAGGAAATCTGCTGAAGCAACTTATGGATTTCAAAGTCAAACGGGAGTTACTTTTTAATTCACCCTTTAACACTCTATATTCTCCTTGATATGATGATAGTATAATCCAGAAAAGGGCAGAGTAGATTACCTTGGTGTGATGGTGCATTAGTCCGTTTTCATGCTGCTGATAAAGACATACCTGAGACTGGGCAATTTGCAAAAGAAAGAGGTTTATTGGACTTACAGTTCCACATGTCTGGGGAGGCCTTGGAATCATGGCAGAAGGCAAGGAAGAGCAAGTCACGTCTTACGTGGGTGGCAGCAGGCAAAGAGAGAACTTGTGCAGAGAAACTCCCATTTTTAAAACCATCAGATCTTGTGAGGCCCATTCACTAACAGCACAGGAAAGACCCACCCCCATGGGTCATCTCCTTTCAGGTGTCTCCCACAACACATGGGAATTATGGGAGGTAAAAGATAAGATTTGGGTGGGGACACAGAACCAAACCATATCAGATGGTGTCAACTTGATTGGATTGAAGGATGCCTAGTTGGCTGGTGAAGTATTGTTTCTGGGTGTGTCTGTAAGGGTGTTGCTAGAGGAGACTGACAGTTGAGTTGGTGGACTGAGAGAGGAAGACTGACCCTCAATATGGGTGGGTACCATCCAATTAGCTGCCAGTGCAGCTAGGATGAAGCAGGTGGAAGAGGATAGGATAACCTTGCTTGCTGAGTCTTCTGGCTTTCATCTTTCTCCCAAGCTGGATGCTCCTCCTGCCCTTGGACCTCAGACTCCAGGTTCTTTGGTTTTTGGACTCTAGGACTTGCAACAGTGGCTTGCCAGGGGCTCTTGGCCCTTCCATCCATCACAGACTGAAGGCTGCACTGTCGGCTTCCCTGGTTTTGAAGGTTTCCAACTCGGACTGAGCCACTACTGGCTTCTCTCTTCCCCAGCTTGCATATGGCCTATCATGGGACTTTACCTTGTGATCATGTGAGCCAGTTCTCCCTAATAAACTCCCTTTCATATAGACATAGATCCTATTAGTTCTGTCCCTCTGGAGAATCCTGACTAATACATTTGGTTTAAATCAACAAATATTTACGGAATACCTATCATGGGCCAAGTGCTGTACTTGTTTGTCCCTCAAGATTCTCAAGAAGAGACAGCGGCATCTGTCTTATCCCTGGTACTTAAATAAGACATCTCCCATTGTCCTGGGAAGATCAAGCCATTGAGCATTTATGTGTCTCTGCCCTAGAGAGTTCCTAAGGCCAGTCTTGAATTCTCCCCTCTCGTAGACTTTGAGAAGGATCAGTTTAGGAGGCAGGGCACTGCAGAGCTATAGGGCTCCTACCTGGACACCCTGTGTTGTCTGTTCAAGCAAGGAGGCTCCCCTCTAAGCCTGCAGGCTCCTTGCTGTCTGACCCCAGCCATCTACCCTTGCTTCAAATTACAAGTAGGACTAGAAGCCAAGAGCCAGCCCAATGCATCATGGTTCTCACTAAGGAGACAAACCAAGCTGCCAGCCAGCAGGGCTTGGCTACAAAAGCTCAGGAAGCAGCAAGCTTATCCAGAGAAGGTGATTTTGTTTCTAAATGCAGCTTCTCTCTCTGCAGAACCTATAGATTTCTTCCAATTGCTTTTCTGTTTAAAGATGAGCAGTCTTGTTGGGGGTGCCATCGGGGTGTGTGTGTGCGTGTGTGTGAGTGTGTATGTGTGTATGTGAGTGATGGGGCATGCAACTGCGTAGTAATTTAACTGACTTCATTTAAGATAAGGGCATGCCATTGGTTCAGTCCCCATTAGGTTCTAATTAACCTGGCTCTATTCTGGAGCCACAGAAGACACTGCTGATCCAAGATGACACTTTTACAAATGAACCTTTGTGGTCCAAAATCTTCATGGTCCACAGGGGGGAAGGATGTGTAAGAGCTGTATTTGCATCCTTTACTCGCAAAATATGTGAACAGCTTCCCTCCTCACCCTGCCCCCACCATCCTCCCACACAAAGACACATACTCGGCTTATAATTTGGTTTGTCAGCTACTTGATATAAATTCTAGTAATGGGCAGAGGCGTGACTCCTTGGGGAGGGCCCTGCTAGTTCTTAATCTCAGCAGAGGTGGATAGATCTGGAGACCTGGGAGAAGCTAAGCACTTGGAGATGCAGCCTTTGCTATTGGTTATTTTGTTGATGAGGATATGCCTCGAAATCCAGAAACTCTGAAAGGAAAGAGTTGTTGATTCTCTGATATTACATTCATTCATTCATCACACATCCATTGAGCCCGTCCTGGTGGGGACAGGCACAGTGATTCCTGTGGGAAGTATGTTAGTTTCAAAGGCAACCCTGGGAGGGTCCATGGTCATTTCTGTAGAAAATCCTTGGACTGGGAATTGAGAGACTGAATCTGTCCTGAGTCTTTTGCTCATTTGTTGGGTGACCTTGCGGAAGTCACTTCCCATCCCCGGGATTTCAGGTTCTCCCCTGAGCTTCCCTGCAGCTCTGACACTCTGCATTTCAGCTCCATAAAGCAGGGAGGACCCAGATGCATGTGCCCGGGCAAGCCTCCCTCTTCCCTCCGCTCCTGGCTAAGTCTGAGGGCCAGGCTGGGTGTGGCTAGCTCTTACTTTCCCCTCAGGCTTCTCCTCAAGGTTTTCCCTCTTCTTTATCCTCCCTCCCTGCAAAAGTAAGGGAGAGATGAACAGAGGAATACGGATACAGAGAGAAGAATAACAAAAAACCAAAAAAAAAAAAAATCCTCAAGATTTCCTGTAGCCAGCAAGGAATATCAGGTTTCAACCTGAACAAAAACGTGCTGTTGCACTGCCTGGCTATTGCCTGACTTTGGAACCCAAATGGGTGTTCTCTGTCAAGTCAGAGATTGTGGTTCAGAGTGAAGACTGACTTATATACACATTGCCATGGCAACGTTTAGGTAAACTGGCTCAGAGGCCTCAGGATGGATATTATGGGATCGCTTCCTTTCCTCCTTTTTTTCTTTCCTCTCAACACTAGCCTAAGGTAAAGAACAGCTGAGCTGGGTTAAGTGATTCCTTTTTGGAGATTTCTTACCTTTGTACATATTTGGCTCTGACTTTGTCAGTGAAAACTCAGCTGAGGTGTCAGCTGAAGGTGTGCTGGGGTCCTTGAGTTTTATTGATAACTAGATGATGTGATTGATAATTCATGTTGAATGTGACTGATTATGTTGCTAAGGGGAGAAGGGAGCTACAGGTGCACACGTGTGTGTGTGTGTGTAAACTGGATGGGGGATGCTGGTTGTGACTTTAACTTGGATGTCTACCTTCTCCATTCAGATTTCATCTGTCTGTCCCAGATTCTCTTGGTAATCGTCGTATCCAGTGACACCCAAGTTTTCTTTCATTTGCTTGCCAGAATTTGAATCATTGTCTACCTAGTGCCTGATAGTCACACACCAAGTAGGGCCTTGAAAAACTAAAATACACTTTCTCCAGGGACGCCCAGAGCAGATGCAGAAGACATCCTTGCCTCTTATCTCCTCTGGGGGTTGATGCTGGAGACCTTCAAAAGCCTATATAGAGAGCAATGGGGGTCTTGGATTCTCCTGGCTATTTTATTTTATTGCTTTTCTGACTTGGACTTCTAGGCTGCACACTTGAGGCATCAAGCTTACCTACATGCAGAAAGATTGGCCCAGTGAATACCCATACAGGGATTTCTGGAGCTCTCCTAAGGAAGGATGGGCAGACTTTAAGCAGGATCAGAATCTCACTTGTCAGAGTTCCGTGGGCCACACTAAGATGGAAATTAGGAAGAGAATCCACAAGATAACACTGGTGGAATCTGATGGAGTCAGTTCTCCACTAATCCGTTCTCCACTCTGCACTTCCTCACAATCTCCCTGGACTACTAATACGTTTGTGAAATATAAACTTTTTTTTCCAGACAGGGTCTCTCTCTGCCACCTAGGCTGGAGTGTAGTGGCATGATCTTGGCACACTGCAACTTCAACCTCCCAGGCTCAAGGGATCCTCCTACCTCAACCTCTTGAGTTACTGGGACCACAGGCATGCACCACCATGGTCTGCTAATCTTTTGTATTTTTGGTAGAGATGGGGTTTCGCCATGTTGCCCAGGTTGGTCTAGAACTGAGCTGAAGAGATCTGCCCGCCTTGGTCTCCCGTAGTGTTAGGATTAGAGGTATGAGCCACCGTGCCCGGCCTGAAATATAAACTTCATTCTCTTAGTGAGTATAATCAAGACAGGATATTCTTTTTCTTTTCCAAAGACAAAACGCCAGAAAATTACAACTTCTATAGATGTGTGTCTTACATTTATAATAGACAGGTGCCAGAAATCCATGTGTATAGGAAAAATTTGAAGTTGGTGAATTTTAAATATATTTGGTGAAATTGTCAGAGGAAATTCTTGGTGATTTCTTTGTAAAGTGCTCTATTTCTTCAAATGTTTCTGTTACCCAGATTTTTCTGCCTTTGGTTGACTTGGAATTGAGTGTCCCCACAGCTTAGAACAAACAAAAAGTGAGCTGGGCCTGGGGAAAAATCAGAGTAAGCAAAAAAGGTCTTTGGCCTCAATCTCTTCTTCTGAGATTTACTTAGCATATTTGGGATGTGTGGATACCCTTTCTCCTGGTCTTTAAATTTGCTTAGGTCATATTTTTTCTTTAGAAATAAAATGCTTTTGTCAGGAATTCTTCTATTCTTCTTTGCTTTATTTTTTATTTTTTATTTTTAGAGACAGCATCTCGAGGGCAGTGCTACCATCGGAGCTCACTGCAGCCTTGAACTCCCAGGCTCAAGTAATCCTTCCCACCTCAGCCTCCCGAGTAGCTGAAACAATAGGAGTGCACCACAATGCCTGGCTATTTATTTATTTTTATAGAGATGGGGTCTCCCTATTTTGCCCAAGCTGGTCTCAAACCCCTGGGCTCAAGTGATCTTCCCACCTCAGCCTCCCAAAGTGCTGGGATTATAGGCATAAGCCACCATGCCTGGCCTACTTTTCATGTTTTGGAAGCACCTCTTGCACAGAGACAACTAAGAAACAGTTTCTATCATTACCTTTAAAAAGCATTTTGACCCCTATTTCTTTGAGACACTCGACTTCTTTGCCAGTTCTGATAATAAACCCCATTTTTGACATTCAGGGCATTCAGTCAGCAACCTCAACAGGAAGAGGAAGCAGGAACTAACCAGAAGAAGACTGTGGGGATACTGGATGGAGAGGGAATCAGTCCATTGTAGGTGGCCCAGGACCTTCTGACTCCAGGTTTGAGTCAACATGGAACTCCCAGGATGCTCCTCATTTAAAGAACTAGTGGCACTTGTTCTTTTGTGGGGAGAGGGCATAAAGAAGAGGGAAAACCTTCTCCTCTGGTTCTTCCTAGGCTCTAACCAATTTTAATATAACTCCATTGCTAGCACTATGGTCCTGGAAGCCACAAGTGAACTGTTTTCTACTTTGATCCTTAGGGAAATTGGAGCAAATCAAGTTGCTTATTTAAAAAAAAAAAAAGTCAAGGGTGAGATTCCCTGGGGTGTGGTGTGAGGATTGTACTGGAAAAGGAGGAACACAGTCCAAGCAAACACTGCTGAGAAAGTCTTCCAGCTGGTTGGGTTCCTAATAGTTTCTCTGGGCAAAGGGGAGATCCACTGTCAGATAAAAAGCAACTCATCACCCTCTGAGCAGCAGCTGGGCAAACGGCCAGGCTGGGGAGAACAATGATTTCCTCGCTCTTAAATTTGATGATTAGTTCATATTTATTGGAAGCCTGTGATGCATTTAGCCTTGCAGCCAATGTGCAGAAGGAGGCAGCCCGATGGGATTCATTTTTTCCTATTCAGTTTTTCCAGTTTTCATCAACTGAGTCAGCATCTCCCTAGTTAAGAGTTGTCGAGCTGAATCTCATCTGATCGTCCTATAGCTACTAAAATGGCTCTTAATGGCTTCCCTCTCATTCCAGCCCCCAGATCAAACTGGCCGATGCATATCCAGCCTCCCCAACAGTTCCACCCTTTCCTGCATCTCCATCAATGAGATGAAATGGCCTATTTCACTTAAAATACCTCCATGATTGCGGGTTTCTCATTACTGCCTGTAAACAGACCTCTCTAGTGTTTAACATGGTACTTTAATTAGCTTTAGGGATAGAAGGAAAAAGAGAGGGTGTCAGGGTGGGGGGACAGGATTTCCCTGTTTGTTTTCCTTTTGTTTTGTTTTTTTGAGATGGAGTTTCGCTCTTGTTGCCCAGGCTGGAGTGCAATGGCACGATCTAGGCTCACTACAACCTCCACCTCGTGGGTTCAAGCGATTCTCCTGCCTTAGCCTCCTGAGTACCTGGAATTACAGGCGTGTGCCACCATGCCTGGCTAATTTTTGTATTTTAAGTAGAGACAGGGTTTCACCATGTTAGCCAGGCTGGTCTTGAACTCCTAACCTCAGGTGATCCACCCACCTCAGCCTCCCAAAATGCTGGAATTACAAGCGTGAGCCACCGTGCCCAGCCTGCTTTTATTATTTATCGAGTGTTACTGTCTGTTGGACTCCATGTTGTGTAAATTCTCTCGCTCACTCCTCACAGCCTCTTTATGAGATAGGCCATCTTATTGACTCAATTATACAAATGTGGAAATTGAGGCTGAGAAAGCCTTCATGGTTCCTGAGAGGAGCCACTCTGATACTGCCTCTGTGACTTTGGGTCCGAGCCACAGCTTGGTGTCCCGAAAGGTCAAAAGCCAGGGGAGAAGTACTAAGGGGTACCTTTGGTGTTCCTTTAGGAAAAGAACTGGGGGAACTGACCATGAAGCTCAGGTTTATAGAAATGTTTCTAAGGCCAGGTCTGACATGCAAAGCATCCTGAAGCTTGAGCATCCATTTAAAGCATGTATACTTATGTTTGAATTTACTCCTGAGACCAAACTGTAGCTCTCTTATGTTCAAATTGCACTTTTCAGCAGCGCATTAAAACACCAGTTGCCACAGAATAAACAGCCCAGATGCTCCCAGGAGAAGAGCTGCTTGTTCACTTGTTGAAGAAGGTGGTAGGCTGTCTGGAGGTTGGGCAGTCTTACCTAGTCAGATGTGCTGGTGATTCTCCCTAGGGATTACTTGTTCTGGTGGTCCCTGAGGTTGATCCTAATGCTGAATTGTTTCATCTCCTCTATTTTGCCCATTAGTTGAGCCCTGGATGAAATGGTTTGAATATGAATAAGCGCTACAGGGGGTTTGCGAATGAGGCCAAGATTTTTGCAATCCGTTGCTGTTTTTCCTTTTGGGGATAAAGTGGGTGGTGGTTTACAGCCAGGTGCAGTGTAGTTTATAGACTGCCAGTAGTAGCGGAGGCCAAGAGCGGAGGGAGCTGATGATAACAAACAGTATCCTCTGGGGAATTTCATGGATGGTTCATGGATGTCCCTGAGAAAGTCAAAGTAACATGTAATTAAATCAAGTTTCCAAATAAAATACTCTGGGTCCAGAAGAGATTTATGATCTCGGAAGATTAATTAAACACATTGTAGGTCCTGGGTTAGTACTGGGCATTCAGGGGGATCTGAAGGGAAAGTTGGGTCCTGGTGGAGTGATTTCTCTTTTTCAGAAGAATTAGAATCCTGGGTTAGGGCAGCTGCTGAATGATCTGGAGGGAGTTATGATTGCCCAGAGGGTCATTTCGAGGTAAACCCTTCCAAAAGAGCACTTCACTGCAAGATGCAAGCATCATTGGGTTGAAATCAAGAACGTAAGCCAGCCAGACCCCAGATGCTCTGAGAGTCTAGCAGGCTAGCCAAGCAAATGCATTCTCCGCTGCTCTGTGTCCCAGGAGGCTGGGCTGTCGGGATACTATCAAGAGGCTGTGTTGCCCTTGGGCTTCCTGTGGGGTTCAGCCAATGACAGTGAGGGGAGGAAAGTGAGGTAAGGATATTTTCTTCCCTGAACCCCACCTGGCAGGATGACCTTGTGCTGGCTGCATCTCGCCAGAGTTCATAGCTACTGTGGAGCTGCATCGTTCTTCCTCCAAGGTCTTGCCCCTTCAGGCCCGGATAATGATAGTCTCCACTATTTCTGGTCCTAGGTTACTGCACTGTTCCCTTCCACTTCTTGACACCCTGCCCACTCATTTGTAAGTAGTTCGTTTATTAAACTCTCCTGAAGTTACCCAACATAAGGGTGCCATCTGTTCCTGCCTAAACCCTGAATGATACAAAAGTAGCTACTAATAGGATCCCCATTTCACAGGCAAGGAAACTGCAGTGTAGAGAGATGGAACAACTTGCCAGGGGGCCATACCTTGTAAAAGGTCAAACTAGGATTTACATCCAGTTTTGTCTGATCTCAGAGCCTACTGATTGATGATTACCCTTCAGCACTTCTGCAGGGCTCCTTATGGTGTCAGCAGTCTCTGACAAAGGCTACTAAGAATTCATCAGCCACTGGCCATTGCTCTTGAGGCCTTTCCTGCCACCCTCTCTGCCTCCTATGAGGTGAAATTGCGCAGATCCACCTGCTTCCTCATTCTCCCACTGCTGGGACAAAGGGCATGAGCCTGTATGGTGGATGATCTAGACTTGGATGAAGACCACACAGCAGTGCCAAGAGGCCACTTGAGGAGTAACTGAGCTTGGTTTCACTGGCCCGGTGTCCCTCATCTGACACCATATGCAGTGCAGGGACACAGCAGACAGGAAATGCTTTGTGGGACACAGTAATTGCAGGGCTGCTCACTTAGCACTGGGGTCATTTCTGAGCCCATAGATTCACTTCCAGGAGGCCCAGAGAGTTGGCTCAAACCTCATCCCGCACTGCTCCAGAGCCAGGTCATAGAAAAGGCAGGTTCATGTGATCAAGAGGATGCTAGATTTTCACCTGGTTTTGTGCATTTTCATAATGTTCCCTCCTCCATTGGTGCTTAGATACTAACAGGTGCTTAGACACTAAGTGTAATTTACATGGTTCATATGCCTGACATGTAGTAAACTCAGAATATTGTTGAAAAAAATGAATGAATGGGCTAAGTGATCATACTTTGGGAGCTCTAAGAAAGTGGGGGATGGAGCTTATGAAATCGTTTAGTCACTTCCTATCCCTGTTTCAGACCACCAATTAAGGTCAAGGCTGAGAGAAGAAATTTGCTGGGAAAGGCATAATGCTGAGAGTACTTGGTAGGAAAATAATAAGTGATAAGAGCTGTCATTTTAAGCATGTGGTATGTACCAGGCATCCTGCTTAGGTTTAAAATGCACGATCTCATTTATCTTTCCAATGCTATGACTTTGATGAAATTATCCTCATCTCACAGATGAGCATCAAGCCTCAAAGAGAAAATTTGTATTGCCTCCAAATTTACACTTCTACTAAGTGGCAGCATTGGGATTAAAAGCCAAATCCATCCTCAGACCTCAGAACTTCGGTTAATTATTCAGAGTTCTGGGTTGGATGCCTGGGAATTAGGGCTGCGGATCCAATCTTATGGTTTGGAGCTGGATACCACTGTCACAGCCCACCACACCTATAACCTCACCACCCAAAGAATTTCTCTCCCCATATGATTCCTTCTCACCTTGTCTCCCCTCTTTGGAGGTTTCTTTCTTGCCAGTTTCCTCTTCTCGTTGTGAAATGGTTTTCTCTCTGTTGCTGCCTGTCCCAGCCCTTAGGCGGGAGGTACTGAAACGATTCACTAGCGTTTGCCCTGACCTGTCTGTCGCATCTCACACCGCACCAGGGGATGCTGGGCCTCTCAGCTTTGTTAATCATTTCAATTTGACATTGGGTGTGTTTTATGGTCTTACTTCCGCACCACTTTGCCCCCATTCAATGATGTTTACCTTTTAAAGCAACACTGGAAGGGAAAAGCTACTTCTCCTGCCAGATGTTGAAAAAAAGAAGAAGAAAAGAAAAACACTCCTTCTCACACTGCACACATTTCTGCTTCCAGTTTTTTTCTCTGTAACACACACACAGATAAATAGGAGAGATGAGCAAACTCCAGCTCTTTGTTTGAAATAACGAACAGCAGGGGTCTTATCCTTGGGTATGGGGCCCCTGAAAGCAATGTGTCTCACATTTTAACACACATGTGAACCACCTGGGGGGTCACGTGAAGATACAGATTCTGATTTAGTAGGTGTGGGTGGAACCTGAGATCTTGCATTTCATCCCAGGGAGTTGCAAGGTGATACTCTAAGTGAGGCTCCTAAGACTCCTGCCCGTCCCGTCCCCTTCATTTCGGTCCTCTATTTCTCTGTCCCTGATGTGACTCTGTCACTCAAGGAAATGTGCCCTTGTCTCCAGAGCTCTTGTGGTCTTTCCAGACTGCACCACATCTCCCACGAATGCTGCAGCTTGCTCAGTGGCATCGCCTTTTATGGCTTAGGTTGGAGTCTGTCTGCTAAGCCCTTCCAAGGATAACAGTTAGTTGTCACTGGCTTGGAGACAAAAGAAATGCATTTTGCTGGAGCCAGTTTTCCCCAAAACACTAATGGTACCTTTATCTCGGGTAATTAAAGCTCTGACTGATGAATGCGTAATTACGCATAAGCCCGTCTAAAATGATCGTCTTGGTCTTTCATCTTGAGCTCACCTCATTTAGAGAGGTAACAGTCTTTGGGTGTGCTTTACAGAGTAGCAGTTCTGAGGTGTCTGAGTTGGGTGGAGTCACTTGGGGGGGCCGGCCACCTCCACAATTACTGTGGTTGTGTGAAGGCTGGAACTCTCTTTGTCTCCGCGAAGTAATGGCTTTACGTGGCTGAAGGGGGCAGTGGGAAAGTCAAGAAATGTGTTGAGGTTTGCCAGGCTGGAGGTTCAAGCTGTGGCCCATGGATCTGGTCCCAGTTCTGTATCAGAGTGCTTCGGGATAAAGGGGGTGACAGGCCCGTGATCTGTCTTCTGCCCTTGGGCCACTGGCCACCTCTTCACCCTCCCTGTTTGGAAACAGGCTCATTCTTTTTACTGTGGCTACCACTGACCCTACTTGTGCTAGTATCACTGTCATCCTGTGACCCTCCTTCCCCAGCCTGAGTTAGGGCTGATTTAGTTTTTTTGTTTGTTTGTTTGTTTTTTTGCCTCTTGGTTGAGTGCTCGTGGAAGTAGCCCAGAGTGCTAGGTCAATTTCTCAGTCTCAAAAACACTGAACCAGAAAGAGGCCTAGAGAGTGGTGGCAGATCACATGAGTTCCAGACATGGATGAGCTGAAAACCCTCCTCTCCCTCACAAGAGAACTGCAGCAAATGACAACTGTTAAGCCCTTCTGAGCCTCAAATTTCTCATGTGTGAAATTCTACTAACCTCATAGAATGGGTTAAATGAAATAAAGCCGGTACTGGCTTAGCACATGGTCTGGCTATTGTATTGGCTTAGCACTTGCTTTGGCTATTGTATTAGCACAATACAATGATCTGGTTATTGTATTGGCTTAGCACATAATCTGATTATTGTGTTGGCTTAGCATATGGTCTAGCTATTGCTTTTGGTATTTCTATTACATGGGAGGGCCATTGTATGCTCTTTGGGTGCTGTAGACCAATAGAAACTATTCAAGTCACTACTTTTGAGCATTCTCTTCCTCTCTGATAGGTCTAAAATGCTGCTGTACAATCTGAGACCCTCTGGGATCCCAAGGGACTTTAAAAAAATGGTTGGGATGGGCTTACCTTGAGCTCTCTACTAATGTCCACAAACACAGGGACACTCACTTGAGGGGCAATTAGATTGGTATAAAAAACCAGCATATACAGGAAAAATAATCTGAGGGCAACGAAAATAATCTGAGGGCAACAAAAATTAATAGATGCTTAATGGGTCATTACGACCTGCCATGCTCTGTGCTGTGTATCTTCATACCACATTATTTTTACAGTGATCCCACATGGTAGATGCTATCTTCATTGACTCATGGAGATATGAAGGCTTAGAGGGGTGGCTACCTTCAGTTTATATCTCTACTAACTAACCTATATAGGACCATCCTATTCCATTAAAGATGGTGACACTATTGTCTTCTTATGCTGATCTTCTAGCTACTTTCGAATGTTTTCAGTTCACACTCAGGTTTCTCAAATGTACCTCCCTTCCCCTATAAGACATTCATTCTTCAATCTTCTGAAGCTAAGCTTCCCACTCCCAGCCTTGCAGTGATATTGTCACCCAATGGTCAACAATGACCTACTTCTTCAGTGCCAAACTCAAATGTTTTCTCATTTATTTTTCTTCCTTTCTGGCACATACCACAGTTGATGAAAACTCTTTCCTTGGACCCTAGGATGATATATCATACTGATTTACCTTCTTCCTCCTAATCACCACTTCTCTGTCTTTGCTGCCTCTTTTCTTTTTTAAGCTTACAAATGGGTCTTATTCCTATGTCATATTCTCTGAGAAACTCATCTAGTGTCATGATAGCAACCCTCTCCTGTATGCTTACCACTGTCTAAACTTCTATTTTTAAGCTTTGCATTTAACAAGCTACAGGCATGTATATCCTGGCTGTCTCTCTCTAGATGTAGTGGCATGATCTCTGGCTCCACAGGTGTAAAATGGAAGTCTGTGTCCCTCTTTGATATTCCTTTCACTTTCTGCTTTCTTAGCTTTTGCCAATGTCCCATGCCTCTTCAGGGAGAAATCTCATTTACTTTTGACTACCTTGTATTCCAACCCTCACAATTGACTTAATATCCAAGTGCTACAGCTTCAAATCTTGACCACCCAGTCCTGCTTCCTTTGTGAGACTCTGAACACCTCACACCTGGCTTATTGGAGTAATTTTTCAAATGCTTTCACTTCCTTCATTACCTCTCCAGACTGTGATACTCTATACCACACAGCCTGAGTGTTCTGAAAATGCTACTTGCATTACATTGGTCTGCTCAGGAAGCCTACAAAATAGGTGACACAGGCCTTAACTTGACTTGAGAAGTTCTCCATGATTTCCATGTCTTCCCAACCTGTTTTTCCCACTGATACCTATGAAAACCCTTGGCTTAAGTCAACATAAACTATGTGTTAATTAGGATTAGGTTCAATTGCCAGTAACAGTATAATCCAAAATAACAGCGACTTAAATTGCACAGAAGCTGATTTCACTCTTGTTTTAAAAACCAGGTATAGGCAGCCCAGGACAGAAATGCCAGTTCTGCTCCACCAAGGGCTCAGAGACCCAGGCTCCTGCTCTCCTGTTGGTCTACTTTGGGTGACCTCCATTCCCAAGATCACCCTCACGATTGGCCAATTCAGATCCGGTTAGCAAATCCACAGTACAGCCAGCAAGAAGGGGGGCAGGAGTGAAGAAGGACATAGTCCTTCCCTTTAAGAATGTTTTCTGGAAATTGTAGATATGGCTTCCATTTGGATCTCATTGGCTAAAATGTAGTCACATGACCACATCCAGGTGCAAAGGAGGCTGGGAAATTTCTTTTTTCTTCTTTCTTTCTTTCTTTCTTTCTTTCTTTCTTTCTTTCTTTTTTTTTTTCTGTCTTTGACCATATTTGTATATTACTAAAGCAAGAAGATGACAAAGGGTATTGGGAACAACCAATAACCACTGCTGCAGTCAACTCTATTTTTCCTCACAGGCCATGGATATTTTTGTCACTGTGCTATGGTGCATACTTGCCTCCCTTGCCTGATATCTCATCTAAATCTCTAAGAAACTTGTCAGAGAGACGTTATTACAGAGTTGAATGAACACTGACCTTAGAGTCACACAGAACCAGGTTCAGGTCCCAGCTTTACCACTCACAACTTGCTGTGAGACCCTGAACTCACAAAACATCTTTGAGCCTCAGTTTTCTTCTCTGCAAAATGGAGTAACAAAATTCATGTTGCAAGATTATTATGAGGATCACATGGGGCAGTTTGGATTAAGTACATACCCCAATGTTTGGAATAGCATATATAATCGAGAAAGGAAAGCTACTTATCTTAACAATAATCACGATAATCAATATATTACCTCAAAAGACCCAAGTTCTTTTCTTTCACAGAGAACTTCCTATCTGTTCCAGTTTGAGAGAACCATCCCTTGCTTTGAACTCTTTTAGTAATACACACTCTATTTGAGACACTGATGATAACATTAATATATGCGGTTTGTGATTTTTTAAAGAAAATTTCTGAACCTCCAGAAAAGTTGAAAGAAGAGTACTTTGACTTTTCTTAATTGCTACTTTAAGTATTTATGTACATACGCCCAGTTTTCTCAACTAAATGAAGTATCTCTTGAAGTCAAGGACCATGTATTAAACAGGAAGCTTCCTTTGTTTTTGATCCTTTGTTTTGTTTTTTTTTTTTTATTCTCTTAGTACCTCCAATGCTGCTTAAGAAAAAGGTGCATTTCACATCACTCTGTCTACTCCTATCTTTGATGATTTTTCATGGATGTCCAAATGGCTGAAGGCAACAATGACTGTGTAGGATAAGATTTGTAAGATTTGTCAAAATTGTCCATTATTGCTTTAAGGGTGGTGATATGATTTGTCTGTGTCTCCACCCAATTCTCATCTTGAATTGTAGCTCCCATAATCCCCACATGTCATGGGAGGGCCATGGTGGAAGGTAACTGAATCATGGGGATGGGTTTTCCTGTATTGTTCTCATGATAGTGAATAAGTCTCATGAGATCTGATGGTTTTATAAAGGAAAGTTCCCCTGCACATGATCTATTGCCTGCCTCCATGTAAGACGTGCCTTTGTAGAAGGTGAAGGCACCTTCTGCCATGACTGTGAGGCCTCCCTAGCCATGTGGAACTATGAGTCCATTAAACCTCTTTTTCTTTACAAATTACCCAGTCTTGGGTATGTCTTTATTAGCGGTGTGAGAACAGACTAATACAGGCAGGCTCCAGGCAGATATTCCCTCCTCTCACTTCTTTGTATGCATCATAACCTCCAGTGATATTCTTCAAACAAACAAACAAAAACAAAAAACAGTTGCTAAGTGAGTGAATGAATGAATGCTTGGATAAATGAATGGCTGTAGAGATTCAACTTAGGGTGACTGGGAAGTTACTCAGATGGTCAGTGAGAGAGCACAGACTCGGTCGTACATAAATCTAGGCCTCTACACTATATACTACAAACAGCAATGATCAGAGGCAATGAATGATCCTGAGGATGCTTCCTATTTTCTCCCCATTTTCCTTCTGGAGGTATAAATTGACTAATTTTGATGCCACCTGGCAAATCCTCCTTTAAAAGAATTATATTACTAAGATATAATATACCCTCTGGGGCTCTGTAATAGTTTGATTGATAAGAATTCATTTTCTTTCTTTCATGGGTACTACAGGGGGTTAAGATGGCTTCCCAAAGGCAATCAGAGAGAGCTAATCCCCTTCAGCAACTTATCCCTTTGGCATGGTTCCATCCCATCTATTTTGCAGTAGGTAGGAAGGATTATCTTGGAGGCTTGGACAAAATCACTCCCCAACTGCATACTTGTAAATGATAAACCGATGGTCTTACCATGTGCAGTGTGTTGGATGCACACATTATCTCCACTTTTCACAACACCTCCATGGTAGGTATTGCTCTTCCATTTTACAAGTGAATTAACTGAGAGTCAGAGAGGTTCACATGACTCAAAGGGGCAGAGACAAGAGTTAAACCAAAGTTTGCCTAACCCAAACCTTTTTCTTATTCTACCGTGGAGGACTCTCTGTGAATATTTCATTAACAAAGAACATGTTTCAGAAAACATAAAAGTAAGCAAGTTTGCTCCAGCAGGTCTGCAAGCAGGAAGTAAATATGCAGTAATGTCACATTTCAATACTAATCTGGGCGTTGTCTTGCCCCATCTCTCTGCTACCCATTGAACTTCCAGAAAATAAACTCTATGCTTGATGTCCAGTAGAGTCGTATTACTGCTCTTTGTTCAAGCTCTTGAAGACAGGAATTAGCATAGGCATTTATTATTATCTGAAAATTATTTGGACTTTGTGTTTTTTGTTTTGTTTTTTTTTCTGAGACGGAGTCTTGCTCTGCTGCCCAGGCTGGAGTGCAGTGGCCGGATCTCAGCTCACTGCAAGCTGCGCCTCCCGGGTTTTACGCCATTCTCCTGCCTCAGCCTCCCGAGTAGCTGGGACTACAGGCGCCCGCCTCGTCGCCCCGCTAGTTTTTTGTATTTTTTAGTAGAGACGGGGTTTCACCGTATTAGCCAGGATGGTCTCGATCTCCTGACCTCGTGATCCGCCCATCTCGGCCTCCCAAAGTGCTGGGATTACAGGCTTGAGCCACCGCGCCCGGCCGGGTATTTAGACTTTATGAAACGGCCTTTTCTCAAATATCATTGCTTGGCTTAACATGATAATCACAATTTTGGTGCAGAAGACCAGCTTGCCTCCGACAAAGCAAATGCTCACTGAGTCAGATCGTTTACACTCTCTCTTCTCTCTCTTGGCACATATTATATATATTTTACAGTCAGTAATATACACATAGACCTATGACACACACACATAATAAACTGCGCAGATAAAGTGCCTTATTATGCCTCGTCTAGATCACCAAATAATGTGCCGGCTGAACAAAGGCTTTTAGCAGAATGATTGCAGAGTATGTTCTCTTTTGTCTTGCTTTCTTCTCCTCTTTTCCTCCTTGCTACCCACCGCCCTCCACCTGCCCCTCCTCCTCTGGCTCAAAGCACTCCATGCTGGGGCTACAAAGCATCACATTCCTCAACAGGTTTAATCTTTGTAACATTCTGGCATGCAAGTTATTAAGAGGAGATTGTGAGGAGCTGTGAGGATGATTTGATGGAGTCTTTTTGTGGATAAGAGGTTCTTGCCTGGGATTATCTTTACTTTATTTGAAGTAATCCCGCTCGTCCCCTCAGCTGGGTTTGTGGTTCTTGGACTGGTGGGCTGGGGGCAGGTGCACCTAGAGTGATTTGCAGGGCTCAGCAGGGCCAATGGGAAGGTGGACAGCCTTGTTGGAGTAAACTGGGGAGGGGTTCAAGAACTCTACTCTGTAGAGAGAGTACAAAGTTTGATAGGGCCCTGCTGAAACAGCCTGGCTTAGGGGAGTCTCTAATACTTTTCTTTGAAATGCAAAATTAGGCAAAACCACTTTCTTGACTGTGAGTTTTCCATTAACAACAGGTCCTAACACACTAATGGGCAGTGCCCATATCTTAAACAGGCAGTGCCTACCTCCCTGCTGCCACCTTTTTTTAAAGCCCTTTTCATGTTTTTCTCTACTTGCTACCTCCAATTTTGTCTAAAAGAGACATGCATTTCACTTCTCTTTTTTCCAAATTATATGATTATTTCCATTAATGTTCAAATATATATAGGCAATGATATCTATCCAAACAGGCACCTTGAATGTTATTTGTACCTCATATTAATGGGGAAGGTGGAAATCACTTTTTGATAAGGATTTTAGATGTCAGTGGAAGATTTCTTTTCCATGAAAAGGGTATAGTGATAGATACTTAGTAGTGTTGTATTGGCTGGGTGCAATAGCTCACACCTGTAATACCAGCACTTTGGGAGGCCGAGGTGGGAGAATTGCTTGAGCCCAGGAGTTCAAGACTAGCCTGGGTCACATAGCAAGAATCTGTCTTTATAAAAATACAAAAATTAGGCTGGTGTGATCCCAGCTACTCAGGAGGCAGAGGCAGGAGGATTGCTTGAGCCCAGAAGGTTGAGGCTGCAGTGAGCCGTGTTTGCACCACTGCACTTCAGCCTGGGAAATCAAATAAACAAACAAACAGTGTTATAACAGGCACTGAGCAGATAGCTGGCATGTGGTAGGCAGGAAACAGAAGGGGCTACTGTGGCTGATGAGGAGATTGTGAATGAACCCAGAACATGCTGTGATTGTAGAGACTTACTTGCTTTGAGTGACCACTAAGAGCAAATGGGTCATTTGCTCAATCCATGTCAGAGCGCCAGGATTACCTGGAGAATATATTGAAATACGGTGTCCAGAGCATCTGTTTTTTGTTTTGTTTTGTTTTCAACAAAACAACTGAAGTGGCACGGCCTGGTATAGAAATCATATGGATGGATTGGAAGAGGGAATGACTAGGGCCTTGGAGTTAGATGACTGTGAATTCAACCAGAAGGGGTAAAATCTATTTCGTCTATATTGGTAGCAAATAGAAAGAGGAAGAAAAGAATAGATAAACATTTCAAAGAAAAAGGGCATGTCTTAGTTACTTATTGCTACGAGAAATGAAAAGGAGAGGGGAAAAGTTCCACGCTTTCAAAACTGAGTGCCTGAGAGGATGTAAATGAGGGGGATGAAAAAAAATGTAAAATGACTTCACGGACTGAAATAAATGTGAAAAAAATGTAAAATGACTTCACGGATACTGAGAGGGAAAACTGGTTTGAGAGAAGACAACCTGGATATATTAAGTTTCAGAGGAACCTTTAGGGACTAATGAAAACCACCCAACAGGCAGTTGGGGTATGAGGGATGGAGCTTGAACAAAAGTTTAGAACTTGACTTATAAATATGGGAACCACGAGCCCATAAGTCATAATTGAAAGCTCTGAGGATGAAGAAGTTCTCCAAGGGCTGGAGAGAAGAAAAGTCCCATTACTAAACGAATACTCCCTACTTAAGGTATAAGCAACTCATCAAAAGCAATGAAGTAAATAAGAAAGCCATGAAGAGCTTGGCTGTGAATCTGTGAAGCCATTGAGCATCCACCATGTCCAAGGGCAGTGTCTCTCGTCAACTCTAGGGCATTCCCATGGCCATACCAAGTAGTAGAAGGTACCAAGTAGACTTGAATGCTGCAACCAGAGGCCTGTTTCCTCTTGGCCCAGAGATCAGGTTTGAGTATCTAACTCAATGTCCTCCTCAATGCAGGACATCTGGCTCATCAAATTTCCTCTTTGATGTCTTTCCCTGAAATATGTAGTCCTCATTTCTGCCCTTCCCTAAAAATCATGGGATTTGAGACCACCCTCTTTGGGAATATTTGCAGATACCTTTGGCTCATGACACTTACATGTAGAACATCTTTTCTTCCCTAGGCCAAATGTTTATTGGAGTCTATGCTTACATTCTACTTAAGGGACTTCAAACTGGAAGAGTTGTATGGTGTTCTGTGTTTAGAGACCAACCATTTAATTTACCTCAATCCCTGTTTTCTTATTTAAATAGCAGAGGTGGTCAAACGAGATCTTTCAAAGGCCCATCCATTACACTCTTTTTGAAAATGCCATTATCATGTTTCTTCACATCTGATTTATCTTTGTGTCTTCTATTGCCCATTATTCATATTGAATACTTAATCAATGTTTGTTGATTAAATGATTGGGATACAAAGGCCAGAGTAAAGTAGAATAGGGTTTACTCCTGAACACTGATTGTACTTCCTTCCTTCTCTTTTAGCTCAGTGTTTCTCAAAACATGTTCCTCAAGATTCTAGCTCTGTAGGATCAGATATCACTGTTAAATTAAAAAGTGGTAGAATATGTTTGTGTGTATGCAGTTTCCCATAGAAAAATTCTGTCTTCTACTTACTTTGGGAAATTTTGTGTTCAAATTATTGATGAGCTTGGCTCTCTTCTGCAGGACTTCTCAGAGCATTTACCACACTAATGTATATTGTGAATTGCTAAAACTAGTTCTGCAGAAGTCCCTCCCCATCCTTTTTAAAATAATATTTTGAGGAACCAGTTTTTAGATTGCACTTTGGGAATCCCACTGTGGTTGCTATAAAGTAAATTAGTTCAACCATTGTAAAAGATAGTGTGGCATTTCCTCAGTGAAATAGAACTAGAAATACCATTTGACTCAGCAATCCCATTACTGGGTATATACCCAAAGGATTATAAATCATTCTGCTACAAAGACACATGCACACATATATTTATCGTGGCACTACTCACAATGGCAAAGACTTGGAACCAACCCAAATTTCCATTGATAATAGACTGGATAAAGAAAATGGGGCACATATATACCATAGAATACTATGGAGCCATAAAAAAGAATGAGTTCATGTCCTTTGCAGGGACATGGATAAAGCTGGAAACCATCATTCTCAGCAAACTATCACAAGAACAGAAAATCAAATACCACATGTTCTCACTCATAAGTGGGAGTTGAACAGTGAGAACACATGGATACAAGGAGGGGAATATAGGGAAATATCACACACTCGGGCCTGTCAGGGGATGGGGGGATAGGGGAGGGATAACATTAGGAGAAATACCTGATGTCGGTGATGAGTTGATGGGTGCAGCAAACCACCATGGCATGTGTATACCTATGTAACAAAACTGCATGTTCTGCACATGTACCCCAGAACTTATAGTATAATTAAAATAAAATAAAATTAAATTAAATTGTCAGAATACATGTATTAAATAGATACATACATGCTAGAACCAAAATTCGTTGCGATCTTTCAGAATCCCAAATACACGAAGAGGACATTTAGAGAAGAAATGAAGAGAAAGGCCTTGAATATGTGGGCCACAGAAATAGGAAATGTCAATATCTATGTGGATCTTTGAAGTATGTTTCATCCCATTCAAAACCATGTTTGTACTACAGGTTTGAAGCTCCTGTAAAGAGAAGTTAAATCAAACTCCGGCACACCCTGAGTGCTATAAAATTACTCATGAGAAACTTGCTATCAATTACCAGAGTAAAACAATAGGGTGGTTTTTTTTTCATCTCTTTATTTAAAATACCGCTTCTCAGCAAGCAGTCATGAGAGTGCTGTCAAGGGCCGGATGTACTGTTTCCCAGCAGGATTAGACAGGTTGCTAGGGCTCACCCAATGGATGAATTTATGGCTTTGCTGGCTTCTGGGTGACACCAGACAGTCTTCTGAGGAGCTTAAGAAGAAAGACTAAGTGCATGTGACTGATCTCATACTCGTCTTAAGATGGTGCCACCTCCTCAGGCTCACAGTGGTTGTCTGCACCCCTGCAGATTTCTGTTCTGACCCTGGTAGCCTAGGGGCTATGGCTTTTTGTGCTACATACTACTGCCTGCTTGCTGTTAGAGTGGAATAGAGGGTTCCCAAAGGCCACTGGGAAGCAGCTCTACTGATTTCTGGGGCAAGCTGCCATATTGATTTCTGGGACAAGCACTGTTCTTCTGCACTCTCAGGCTAAGTGGGAAGAAAATGTGTTGGCAGTGGAGTTGGGGTTTGTTCACTGCTCAATCCAAAGGGCAAATAGGAGTGTCTCAACAAATCACCACACTATAACATTTGTAATGTTGCACCTGAAACTGTATTCTCAACTAGGAAGGAACATTAGCCATGAGACCAATGTCCTGGTCTTGACTATTTAAGTAACCATTTGAGCATCATTTTACCTCCTGGGTCTCAGCATTCTCAACTGAATAATGCCAACATTTACAAAGTACCTTCTGGCACTGAGTAATTTTGCTCACATTCCAAAGGTATGATGTTCACATTGAGCATCAGTGTCTGTGTCATATGCAATGGAGAAATTGGGCTCAGAAAGCTTAAATGGTTTGCCCAAGGGTCACACTGCAAGTGAAAGAGAGATTCAGGAACTAAACCCAGTGTATCACTCCAAATTTGGTGCCTATATAATATATAGTCCATTCTTGCATTGCTATAAAGTCATAGTCATGGACTATATTATATAGTCTATTCTTGCATTGCTATAAAGAGCTACCTGAGACTGGGTAATTTATAAAGAAAAGAGGTTTACTTCATTCATGGTTTTGCAGGCTGCAAAGGCTTTTGCTTCTGCGGAGGCCTCAGGAAACTTACAATCATGGTGGAAGGTGAAGGGGAAGCTGGCACGTCTTTCATGGCAAGAGTAGGAGGAATAGAGCAAAGGGGAGGTGCTACACACTTTTAAACAATCAGATCTCATGAGAACTCGCTTTAATGAGAACAGCAAGGAGGAAACCCGCCCTCAAGATCCAATTGCTTCTCACCACGCCCTTCCTCCAACATTGGTGATTACAAATGGACATGAGATTTGGGTGGGGACACAAATCCAAGCCATATCAGTGCCCTTCTTCCTCATCATACTGAAGAAATTGAACTTGATCATCAGCAGGTCCTTTCAGCTTTTAGCATGACCTTACCATAGGATCAATGACCGCTTGAGGGCCATCTCTTACTCATGGCAATTGTGGAATCTAACGTTTCAGAGTGCTGTCAGGAGTTGCTCTCAGCTTTTCATCTGAATAATAAATAGACTTAGAGTTGTCTCTTCTAATACACTCTTGGATCATTTGATCTCATTTTTAATCAACTTCGCTTTTGGTGAAGCACCTTTCTTGGTACATTTCCTCTGCTCTCTCCCTGCTACAGCTTAAGCTTAACTCATCGGAGATTAATTACGCAGGTCATTAGCTCAATAAATGCTATCTATTTCTCATCCAAGAAATGGGATGCATAAGTTTCAACAGCTAGTACTGACTCTCTCACCTTTAATAAGACTTATTTTCCTTTTACTCTCCTCGTGTGTGGTTTCTATCTAAATCTCTCCTCCCCTCCCTCCTTCAGATTCCCCCAGGTCAGACACTGACATGGCTACAAGGTCATGCTATTTGATTAACTGCATCAGATCCCTTGAGGTCTCTGCCTTCATACTTTCTGACTCCCCCTCTAGCTCTCTGAGTTGTCTATCAGCTTTTAATCTTCCGTTTTGCCTCTGTCAGTTTCCCTCTTCCTGTCTTGGTGTCAGTTCTCAAGCTTACGTGCAGAGAAGAAAAGTGAAAAAGTTAACAGTCTGAAATCTGATGCTCCACTAACCTGTCTAATCCTGTTGCCTGGTACAGCAGGGGCTGAAATACCTGCACTGCAGAATGACAACCACAGGACATGAAAAGAGAAGAGGGGGAGATGGGCTCCCTCTCCTTTTCATTTATCCTGGCAAATGCTTGTCAACATCTACAAGGGTGCCTTAAGGTCAGGAGGCCAAGGCACTTCCAGGTTATTATTTATCTTAGTATAGCTTGAGAAAGGTGCTTCTTTTACTTGGAGGAGGAGTGGCCAAAATGGCATGAGCTAAATAGAACCTTCTGTTCTGAGAAAAGAAAACAAACCCAAGTCTCAGTGATGTGGATTACAATTGCAGACATATCCTCAATTAGCTTATGTGACCAAGAAAGAATCACTAACCCTTGCTGTTCACTTTATCACTCGAATCACGTAAATAATAATACCGTCACCATGAATCTCACAGATTGGAAAGTTAAAGAAAAAAAAGTAAGACATGTGAGCCGGGTGTGGTGGCTCACACCTGTAACCCCAGCACTTTGGGAGGCCAAGGTGGGCAGATCACCTGAGGTCAGGAGTTCAAGACCAGCCTGGCCAACATGGCGAAACCCCATCTCTACTAAAAATACAAAAATTAGCCAGGTGTGGTGGTGTGTGCCTGTAGTACTTGGGAGGCCAAAGCAGGGAGAATCACTTGAACCTGGGAGGCGGAGGTTGCAGCCAACTGAGATCGAGCCATTGCACTCTAGCCTTCTAGCCTGGGTGAAAGAGCAAGACTCTGTCTCAAAAAAAAAAAAAAAAAAAAAGACGTGAAAAGGCTTTCAAATAATAAATACATCATGTGAATGATGGGACAGTTCTTTGCCCTGCAAGCATTGCTTTATTGGTGAAGTTCTTCCAAGGGTGTATTAAACTCCCATGGGTTTCCCCTTTGGTGATATTATTTTGTGGTTCTATTTTGTGTAACCTATTCACACCTGTTTAAAGATGTGAGCATGATCAGTTGCCCACTAATCACAGGGTTTATCTGAATAATCTGGCTGGCTAAGTGAGCTTCCGTTCTCCCCCCCCCCCCCCCCCCCCCCACTTTTTTGGTTAAATGCACATCTCTTCCACATCTGTGAACCCAGTTGAGAAGAGCATTCATCCTCTACAGAAAAGACTATTTTTTCCGTCGAGTGATGTGAGTCGCCAGCCTTTTCTGATAAAACCCTTACCTCTTGCTTGTCACTTTGCAGCAATGTAACATATCACACAATAGGGGAACCTTCAGGGCTCTTTTAGTTGTTACTTTTACTTATATTTCATGTCATTATGAGAAGTTCAAGGTAAGCTTTGTTCACAGAAATAAAGACTCTGAAAGGCCACCTCTCAATTGTCAGTTTGCAGTGGGATAAACTAGGGAGAAATTAGGTCATCAGCATTATCTAATTGTAACTGTCACTACCCACCCCCAGTGGATAAGTTACATCTGTTCATACTATATTATATAAGGAAGTCTCAGAAAGGAATCAAATACATTTTAGAACAAAAATTCCAGGTTTTTTTTTTTTTTTTTTTTTTTTTTTTTTTTTTTTTTTTTTTTTTTTTGAGACAGGCTCACTCTCTCACCCAGGCTAGAGGGCAGTGGTGCAGTCAGAGCTCACTGCAACCTCCATCTCCAGGGCTCAAGCAATCCTCCTGCCCCAGCCTCCCAAAGTGCTGGGATTATAGGCAACATACCACCACACTCAGCCCAGGGTTATAGTTTTGAAAAGGGGCAAAGTCTAAACCATGTAAACAGAAGGAATGTGCATGTAAGACTAGATGGGCCATCTCTAAGAAAATAACAGTGATGTTTGCTTTGGTGAAGAAGGCTTGCTTCTTAGGAAACTTGTAAGCAAATCAGCTACATACTCCTACTAAAGACGGTTTAACATAAACTTGAGCTCCCACCAGCTTTCCTACTCTTAGGACTCACTTTCTCCAGAGTTTTCAGACACATGTGGATAAGATGCTTCATTAGCACCCAACAGGGTGCTAAGATTTCATGGCACAAAATAAGTAGGGAGTGAGGGGAAGGGTGCTTCCCTGAGAAAAAAAGTGTGGGATCCATATTGGAGGCAACTATTGATAAGGAAGATGAGGAGTGGGAGACAGGTCAGGAGGAGGGGAGCATTCACAGGGGACCCCTGCTTCTCTGCATTGTGGTGGTAGAAGGGAATGTGTAAGGTGAAGTTCTTCTCTACCACACTGCTCCTTGATATCATCCTGACCACACAATGAAAAGATGTTGGATGTTCAGTGATAGGGCTTGGGGAAGACAGAGGATCCTGGGAGCAAGGAGAGCTGCCTGCTTCCTATCACCTGTGGCCTATTCCAACAGACACAGGAGGACAGCACAGACCCTTACCCTGTGCATACTCAGCTAAGTCATCTCAGAATAGCACATATTGTGGGGGAACTTGAAGAACAGCAGTGGTCGAGTTATTTCCTGGATGCAAGAGACATAAAAATGAATTCCAGGATTGCTTCTCCTCATTGGTGAGCTAGGGCTCTGAGACAGAAACAAGGACCATGTCCTGTACAGATCATGCATGTATGACATGTGCATACTGTGTCCTTCATATTCAGGCCGTGTTCTTTTCTCATCTCTTCTCTTTTCCATTCCACAGGTAATATGAGATCGAGGAATACACAACAACATAAATGTGAGCCAAATTGCCTTAGGAAGGGAAAGCCATGGCAACATAAAGCATATTGTGTTCATCTCTAAATGAAATAGAATATCTCTTTATGTACTCTTAGTGCAATTCTATTCAGGTGGATAATGATGAGCAGCCATTTGATCTCCAGGTTTGAAAATGAGGTGTCTTTCTTGGTCTTTTGTTTCTGCAAAGTTCCACCAAGATTTACAAAGACATGGAAGGCAGCTGTGACCAATGTCCTTTCCCTTTTCCATGGGTCTCTGGGCCCTGTTGCAGTCGTCAGCTGGGCTTCGGTCACTTTTCCAAGAGTTTCTTCCCTTCGTCTTAGAGGATGGGACTGGTTGAGCTGGTTATTGCCAGCTTTCTTGAAAACATTTCCAGATAGGAATGAATGTTCCTGCCAGGTGGTTGGAACAGGAAGAATTTCTAGGGAGGAGTTCCTGTTGGGTCTAGTTCTCAACTCACTAATTAAAATCTCCCAGTTACTAATTTGTTGGTTCCTTGTATCATATTATTGTCTTTGAGGAGGTTGTGCTATTGTTGCCTTTGTCTGATTGGGAGATAGGGGTCTAGTCACGATCTTCAGAGTTGTCTCCTCTCTTGTGTTCTTTTTTTCTCTGATCAAAATTCTGATCAAGAGAGTTGAGACTGACCCTTCGTCTTGGATCCCTAGGCATCAGAAATCCAAGCCCGTCTGAACCAAGCTTCTCTAAATTTAAGTAGAAGAGAATCACTGCTCATTGAGAACACTTCCTTTCCAAGACGGGAAGTCACAACTCATTGCCATCAACCTGCTTGCCTATCAGCTTTGCAGGGTGTAGGACCAAGTGAGAGAAAAATGCTGACTTTTATTTTTTATAGATGACATTAGGGTGGGAAATCTGAACACTGGGCTTGGTGTTATAAGATGTGTGTTTGAGTTTGAGCACTTTCATATGAATCTAGAAAGGTCATTTGAATTCTCTGCAAAATTGGAGTAACAATACCCCCGTTGTCTCCTTCATAGAGTTATTGATGGGGGAGAAAAATTAAAATGATTTTTTTTATGAAAAAACATAGAAAGTGAAAAGTGTAAAACCTGGTGGGATGTTTCAATTACCCAAGGAATGAGAAGCCAGGGCATGTTATAAATTTAATCCGAAATAAAAGATGCACCACCCCGCAACTCACTCCCTGATAAATCTCATCTGAAGCAACCCTCTGGGAATCTTTGCTAAAAATGTTGACTACTGATCCAGGAGAATTACAGATTGGCTCTTCGTTTAATACTTTTGCACCCACCTGCTGTACGAAGACAGCCTTGTTCGATTCATGGACAATCTCCCATTGGCTTTTTGGGTGCCTTCATTTGAACGTGGATGTTTCTAGAGCATGTAAGTCTTACTCTTGAATTCTTTGTTTTAGGGACTTCAAATGCCAGTGTCACAGCATGAATAGCTTATAATAAGATATTTTCCAGAAGCTCATGGCCCCAACAGTGACTGTGGTAGAAAGGGAGGCAGATCTCAACAGGCTGATGAGTGGGCAGGTCCTGCACCAGCCACAAGAAGAACCCTAGGCCAGCTGCCAAGTTTCAGCCAGGAGGGAACATCTCTCCTGGAGTTTATAACCCTGCAAAGGAGGGAGTCAATAAGAAAAGCTGCTCCACGCCCTTAATACCACAACATTACTCATGAACACCTTGCTGTTAATTAACAGCGGTAAATACCACACTTATTTCATTTTGCTTACCATTTTCTCAAATAGCAACTCTCAGACACCCGGCAGTGGGATGGAGGGGGCAGTTCATCCCCATAAAGTTCTGGAGGCCTTGCCAAGACTGGAGCACCAGTGGATTTTATGGGTCTGTCATCAAGGGGCAAACTGAATCCTGGTTTCACTGCCCACATTCTTGTACCAAATGTAGGGTATATGGCCATGACTTCTTTAGAAAGTTCGAGTTGGGACCTGCTGATCTTTGAATACTCCACCAAGTGCTTATTTGATAAAAAAACAAGTCTCCAGTTGCCTGTGAAACTCCATGCTTCTGAGAGGCCTCCTGAATGATGGGGTAGCTCTTAGCCAGTGTTGACATATGGTCTTCCCCCTTTCCCATTGCTTGGAAGGTCTGACCCAGGGAGCAATTTCCAGATCTGTACAGCAACTCGGTTTTCCCCATACAGACATACCCCCACATCCCCACTGGATGTTCAAATCTGACATATCATGTAATGTCCCTTTAACAATACTTTTATCAAAAAATCATGTACTGAAGACTTCATGACAGGCCCTGAAGAGACAAGGATGAAGAGGGCAGGACCCTGGTCTTCAGGAACTCAGAGTCAAGAAGGGTAGGAGAATGGGTAACAAGTCCAACCACTATGTTAACTCATATTTTCAATGATGGTAGAGGATAAGGGTGCTATGGTAATCCATGAGGGAAAGTAGTTATTTTTGGAGGTAAGAAATGAAATGAAAATTAAGTTTTGAAAGTTGAATAGGAGTTTCCCAGGAAAAGAAGTTCTGGCATTTCGGGGAGAGAGAAAAGCACATGCAAATATCTCGAGGTATAGAAGAACAAAGCATATTCCACACAGTGAGAACATAAACTTGTCTGGTTTTCTCTTCTTCTTTTGAGATGGAGTCTCACTCTGTCACCCAGGCCAGAATACAGTGGCACGATCTCCGTTCATTGCAACATCTGCCTCCCTGGTTCAAGTGATTCTCCTGCCTCAGCCTCCCGAGTAGCTGGGATTACAGGCGCTCACCACCATGCCCAGCTAATTTTGTATTTTAGTAGAGACTGGTTTTCACCATGTTGGCCAGGCTGGTCTCGAACTCCAGACCTCAGGATCTGCTCACCTTGGCCTCCCAAAGTGCTGGGATTCCAGGTGTGAGCCACCAAGCCCAGCCAAACTTATCTTGTTTCCTGATTCTTGCTTTCCTGCAAAATGTATGTTAGGTTTGCTTATATATATTATAGGCATATAATGAATTGCATTAAAGCTAACATGTTTGTGCTAACATACAATGCATGCTTGAAACATTCTTCTATCATACCATAACAACACTGAACACAGACACTGAGTATTCTATTTCTTTTGCTTCATACCTTCCTGCTCCTTACCTCAAGTATTGGGCTCAATCTTGACTCAGTACTCAAAACCTCCATTTTTCCCGGGTCCATTGTCTTGGAAGGGAATAATTTTAAATTCTTTTCTTTCAGAATTGACTCCTATTCTCCCCATTTAACTAATGTTTGGGAGTGGGGTTGGAGGAGGGAGGGATGTGGAGCTCAGTGTTTTTTCTCTAGCCCACAACTCATTTCTCTCCTTCCTCCCTCATGGGGTAGCTGTCTAGGTCTTCCAATGGCCAGTTCTCCTGTCCCATGGTCTTCATTTAGATTCTCAGCTCCCCTACCACCTCCACCTAATGTCTGACCTCCATGCTCCAATGGGAGTGTATTGTGTCCTTGGTGAGGTTAACGTAAGGAGCTTGAGGGTGGTAAGATTTCTTGGCCAGAGTTTCATGGGACTTCAAATTCCATAAAGTGTTTCTGATTCATTCCTTCACCAGCCCACTGAGCTCCAGGTCCCGTGCTATGTGCTGGGCTGCTATGATGCACAAGAAAAATGGCATCTGCCTCCATGTACTTTACAGTCACAAGGTCCTGATTGGGGGCATTTCTGTTGTGGCCAACAGTCGTGCTCAGATCTGGGGATCTGGGTCCCCTAGTATCTAAGCCACCTTTTAAAAAGGGCACTGTATACACTGGAAAACCACATTTCCTTTCTGGAGGCATTAAGAAGCCACCTTTGACCTGGGGAGCTCCAAGATTCCAGCAAGGGTCAAGGTAGCCTCTGAACTGGCACCTAAGTTCCAGTGAGCAGGGCTGCTGGGGAGAGAAGATGCTCTGGAGAGTTTTGGATGCTTTGGCTCCAAATAGTTTCAGAGTGAAAATCTTATTTAGGCAAGATACATGGAAAGTCAACCAGCATCTGAGTCGTCCTTGGAGGAAATGCATTTGATGTTTCTAAACTTGGACCCCATCACTCACAGGCCTTCACATGTCAGATGTCTAATTCCCAGTGGTAGTTTATGAGAAGGGACAAATGAACAGACAGCCTTTGAACAGACTGGCTGACCCGGTCATCAGATTGGGGCTCCACTAGTGTAGATATCTAACACCAGACCTTGTCTGCAAGCTGTTTAGAACCTCTAACCTCTCCCTTCTGTTGGGGCAGGGTGTCTGTTTTGTTCATTGCCATCTCTCCAGTGCTTAGGGGAGTGTCTGCAACAGAGTGAGTGTTCAAGAGATGTTTCTGGGCTGAGTGGCTGAATGTTCATGTTGACCCAGACACAACCAACTAGCTGCCAACACCTTGTGAGAAGGAAGGCCGGGTGCTTGTTCTTCTTTGGCTTAATAACAGTCTGCAGGTACTGTTGTCTTTTATATGCCTGCTTAGCTCACTGTGAAGGCTCCATAAATATTAATTGATGGACAAGGAGCTCTGGGGTTTGGCTCCAGCCAGATCCAAGTACTATTTTTTGAGGAAGTTTATAAGAACAGAAGAAGGCAGGATATTATGTTGTGAGTTCTGAGACTCTCAGGACCCCCTCCTACTTCTCCCAGACCCAAAGCCTCAGGAGAAGTGGGTGGAGAGAGAAGGGAAGTATCTAATTATATTCATGAGTTATATAATTATGCTTTCAGGTTCTCACTGGTGGTGGGTTTTAAAGGAGCTTTGAATAATTTCCATTTTGAAATGCTTTGTTTCCTCAGGCTTTGTTTTATTCATTCTTTATTCATCATCCTTGGTCCTTCCGTAGTACCTTCCAGGAGGAATTATCTGACTATCAGCCCGTGGACTTGGTAACTATCCACAGCAAAACTGAGATCTGCAGAGACTTGCCAGTGGTTTAACAATAGAATCCAAATACCCTGAATCAAGCCCAAGCTTCTCACCTGTTGAAGTACCTTTCATGGTAGCACTTCCCTATGCACTAAAATAGTGGTTCTCACTATCTTCTCCCCAGAGCAGCAGCCTCAGTATCACCTGGGAAGTTGCTAGAAAGGCATTTGCTTGGGTTCCACACAGAACTCCCAGAAACTGTGGGGTGGGACCCAGCAATCTGTGTTTTTAATGAGCTCTGCAGTGTTTCTGATGCACGTTCAAGTTTGGAAGTCACTGCTTTAGGTTCTAGAGCCTACAATAATCCCAGCTAAGGTGACTGTGCATAATGGCCATCTAACTAGATCCCACCTCAGACCTACTAAATTAGAATCCCCAGGAGTGTGGACCAAGCATCAGATTATTGTTTATTTCTTTTAGGCTCCATACAGGTTCTAATGATGCATGGTCATGGCTAAGTGTGACTATACTAAAGCAATTATGTGTTAGGGGCTATTCCCATGAGCAAGACACCACATGAGAGGCAGCTGTGGGGACTAAGGTATGGACCTCGCAGATACTGCCCAAGAACATAACCAGCTCTTGCATGTTATCTAGATCGCCTTGCAGGGCCTGATTGCAGCCAGGGTTACTGCCTATGAACACGCAGAGGCTGTAATTTCCCATGTTTTCAAGACCAACTGAAATAGTTCTTGTGACATCTCAATTTGTCAGTTTGGGCAGAGAAGCCTGTTTGAATCTGCAGCTCCCTGAGGGGAAAGGCTGACATAATGAGAGACAAAAGGACATCCAGACAGAAGCACATCTCAGTTTTCACTCACACTCAGCCTTGGTTGGTGTTTCTCTGGTCTTCCTCATCAGTCAGGACAGGGGTTCTTCAACTTTGGTGTATAGCAGACTCACCCCGGGGAGCTAATAAAGACTCAGAGGCCCAGGCTCATGGAAGTAGGAGAGGGCCTGGGCTTTTGCATTTTTACAAGATTTGCTGGTGATTTAAGAACTACTGCTATAGGCCATGCTGACATACGTTTTCTGGAAAGAGCCAGATAGTCAATATTTTAGGCTTTGCAGATTATGTGGTTGTTGCAACTACTCAACTCTGGCATTGCATCAGGAAAGTTGCCATAGACAAAATGTAAGTGAGTGACTGTAGCTCTGTTTCAATGAGGCTTGATAAAATTGGATGATGGGCCATTTAGCCCATGGGTCGTAGTTTGCTAGCCCCTGTTCTAGACAATAGATCTCAACTTTGACTACACATTTAATCATTGGGAAAGTTGTGTTTTTTTTTTTTTTTTTTTCTATTGTTTTGCTTTTGTTTTTGTTTTAAATCAGTGCCTGGGCCCATTCCCAAAGACTGGATTCAATTGTTTTAAGGTGGATCCCAAGAATTATTATTTCCTTTTCTTAGTTAAGTCTCCTTTGATTCCATTGTGCAGCCAGGATCAAGAACCATGAACTTAAGTATTTATTCAATAGCCATTGAATAATTCAGCCACTGAAGAATAATTCAGTGGCATGTGCTGAGAATGTTAAAATATGAGCCAGATCATATTACTCTTTCATGCAGCACTCCCCAGTGCTTTCCATATGACTCATAATAAAACGGATGTCCTTGTCATGTCTTGCAGTGTCCTTCAAGACCTTGCCACTAGTGACCTCTTTGACCTCACCTCCTATTGCTCTGCTGCTTATATGCTCTGGTTGATCACACTAGCCTCCTTACTCTCTCTAGAACATTTCAAACATTATCCTAAGTTAAGGTCTTTGCTTTTACAGTCTTCTATCAGAAAAGCTTCCATTGCAGTTATCTATCGCTGTATTACAAATCATCTCATCACTTAGTATCTTAAAATAGCAACAAGCATTTATTTTGTTCATGAATCAGAAAACTTTGCAGAACTTGGCAGAGATGGCTGATCTCTGCTCCACAAGATATCAGCTGGGGTGGCTCAACTAGTTTTCACAGCAAGTTGCTGCTGGCTGTCAGCTGGGAGCTCAGCTGGGTCATTGACCTGCATCTTCAGTTTCTCCTCACATAGGCTTCTTCCAAGGGCTGCTTGAGCTTCCTTACAACGTGGCAGTTGGGTACCAAGAGCAAGCATCCAATAGAAAAGAAGTAGAAGATAACTATTCTTTTAAGGCCTGGACCCAGAAACCGATAAAACATTAATTCTGCCATACTCTATTAATCAAAACAGTTACATAGCTCTCCAAGATTCAAGGGGAGGGGACATAGACCCCACTTTTCAATGGGAGGAGTATCCAAAGTGTTTGGGTCATCTTTCCTTTAACACAGCAACTTTACATATATATTCATGACTCATCTACTCTGACACTTCCTGCAGGTCTCTGCTCCAATGCCACCATATCAGAGAAGCCACCACATGTAGATGGCAGCCCTAACCCCTCACCTCGCCCCATCACTACTTATCCCCTGACCTGCTTTATAGCTGTCAACAGTGCTGAATGCTATTGGCCATATTGTGTATTTGTTTATAATGGTCACTTATTGAATTACTTGTGCTCGATGCTTAGATGGCTAGAAGAGAAATGTAAGGCACTATTTTTGACCTCTGGAAGCTTTTGATCTACCCAAGAAGAAGACAAACAAAGCCTTGGATAAAACAGATATAGAAATACGCTGGCAAAAAAATGTAAAAATGTTTTTAGGTCTTTGATCGTCAATTGCACATAGACATTAAATGCTCAAGGTGGAGAGGCCCATAATGCCTCCTCAAGCCAACTCTTGGTGTCCCTACTGGTACAGACTTTAGATGTCACTTGGTGCTTTGCACAGAGATTGTTCTGAAGGCCAAAACATCACTCTCAAAATCCTCAGTTTTTGTTGTTCTTGATGTAGAGCTAAAGTAACACGGAAGGAAAATTTTGAGAATTCAGTTGAACATGTATTTATGGAACATTATTTTGTTCTAGCCATGTGGTAGGCTCTGAGACATACATATGGTGCCTGATATTGATGAGCTTACAGTCTAGTGGGGAGACTGACATTCAAACATATTATTTTAATAAAACATAGCAAATACAATAATAAAGGCAATCCTAGAGGGTGTTTTGGAAGTGGTAATATCTGCTAGGTCTTGAAGAATGAATAGGAGTAATCTAGATGAAAAAAAGAAGAGTGGAAGATGGAGTGGGTTTGGAGAATAATAATATTTCAGCAAGGAAACAACTTGTATAAAATGAGAAACAGTACAGTGTGTTGAGAGAACAACAAGCAGTTTGTCTTGGAATATCAAGGGAGAGGTAGAAGAAGCGGGCTATGAAGGATATGAATAGTAACAGGGTTTCGTCGTGAAGCGACCCTGCATCTCTCATTAAGAAGCTTGAGGTTTATTGGGTAGATATTGCACTGAGGATTCAAATGGTCAGAGGATGTACTTTAAATACCGTGTTCTGGTTGCAGTATGGAAGATGACTTTGAAAGAGGAGTAGGAGGTAGAGAAGCTGGGACCATTAGAAGTCTATTGGGGCAATGCGTGGTGGCTTATGCCTATGATCCCAAGACTTTGAAAGGCTGAGGTGGGAGGATCACTTGAGGTCAAGAGTTTGAGACCAGCCTGGGCAACATAGGGAGACCCTGTCTCTAACAAAAAAAGAAAAAATAGCCAAGTGTGATGGCACGCTCCTACGATTCCAGTTACTTAGTAGGGTGCGGTAGGAGGATCACTTGAGCCTGGGAGGTTGAGGCTGCAGTGAGCTATGATTGCACCACTGCACTCCAGCCTGGATGACAGACCCAGACCCTGTCTCAAAAAAAAAAAAAAAAAAAGCTATTGCAAAGTCCAGGCATGAAATGACAAGGGCCTGAAATAGCAGCAGCAGGGATGGGGAAAAAGGACCAATTCAAGGCACATTCATGAAGCAATATCAATAGGGCTTACTGACTGATCAACTATGGAAGAGGGAGGAGAATTAGCTGACTTCCAGGTTTCTGACATGGTGGCCCAAGTATCACTGGGTCTGGATATAAAAGAAAAGGGTCCATATGTGGGCCCTAGAATGTAGAAATTCTGGTCCATTTTGGCTGCTGAGTTTGAGGGGCTTTCACGGTACCCAGAAGCCACAATAACAGCCAGTTAGGCAGATATCCAAGTCTGAGGACAGAGGGGACCTGAGTCCTGGAGACATAGGGCTGGGCTTCGTCATCACAAGATTTGACCATGAGGTTTTGTTAAGTGAGCCAAAGAGACAGACATTCAGAGGATGTCATGCAGGCACAGCAGGCTGTGAGTGAGGCCAAGGAGGAGATTTGAAGAAGTAAGAGCAGAGCCAGCAGAGGTGGGTGTCATGGAGAACAAAGAGGCAGAGGATGTTGTCTGAGGGTGCTTCAGGTGAAACAGATACAGAGCAGTCAAATGCAGTGGTGCCCTTGGGTTTAGTGACCTTGAAGTCACTTCCAGCTTTATTAAGACCATTTCCGTGGATCTTGGGGAGACGCATGCTGCCCCTGGACTGAGGGTGGCCCAAGGTTTCTTCAGCATGGACTTTCTTCCCCCAACTCCTACTTTTTACTCTTCAGGTTTTAGTTGAAATATCACCTTTTTAGATAGACCACTCCAATACCAGGTAGATGACTTGGCAAACAATAGGTGCTCAATAAATAAATAAATAAATAAATAAATAAATAAATAAATAAAAGAAAATAGTTTTTGACTGGGTGCAGTGGCTCATGCCTATAATCTCAGCACTTTGGCAGGCCGAGGCAGGCAGATCACCTGAGGTCAGGAGTTTGAGACCAGCCTGGCCAACATGGTGAAACCCCGTCTCTAGTAAAAATACAAAAATTAGCCAGGCATGGTGGTGGACACCTGTAGTCCCACCTACTCAGGAGGCTGAGGCAGGAGAATTGCTTGAATCCAGTAGGCGGAGGATGTGTGGGCTGGAGCCAGCAACTCCTAACAAATAGAACGTGACAAAGTGGTGGGGTGGCACTTCCAAAGTCAGGCTACACAAAGGCCGTGCCTCTCTCATTCTCATGGTATCAGTCAGGGCTCATGGAGAAACAGGATTAATATGGGGTGTGTATGAGATAGAGAAAGAGAAAATAAAACGGAAACAGAAAGAGACACCAGAGAGACCACAGACAGAGACAGAGACACGAAAGTAATAAAGAAAGAGAAAGATGGGGGGGACAGAGACAGAGAGACACAGAAGAGAGACACATAGAAAAAGTAAACAAAGAGGGACAGAGGGATTGAAACAGAGAGGCGAAGAGATAGAAAGAGACAGAGAGACACAGACAGAGTGAGAGACAGAAAGAGAAGAACAGAGACAGAGAAAGACATGGAGAGACAGAGTGAAACAGAGATGCACACACAGAGAGACAAACAGAGACAGAAGCAGAGAGACACAGAGACATACAGAGACAGAGGTAACAAAGAGACAGACAGAAATGGAGAGAGAGAGGAGAGATTGATTTTAAGGAATTGGCACATGTGATTATAGAGGTCTGGTGAGTCTAAAATCTGACTGGGGAGACCAGCAAGCCAGAGACCCCTGCAGAACTTGTGGTTACAGCATGAACACAGTTTCCTGCCAGGACTCCCTCTTTCTCAGAGGAGGGCAATCTTTGTTCTGTGCAGACCTTCCACTGATTGGGTGAGGCCCACCCACACTATGGCATGTCATCTGCTTTACTCAAAGTCTGCCCAGGTAAATGTTAATCTCATTCAAAAAACACCTTCACAGAAACATTCAGCATAATCCTTTGACCAAATGTCTGAGCACCATGGCCCAGCCAAGTTGACACATCAAATTAACCATCACCCTCCCTTGTTTGAAGAAAAGTCGATAAAGGGTTGTGAGTTGCAGTGGAGAGGCCCATGTGATAGGGAACTGATGGAGTATCAGGCTAACAGCCAGGGAGGATCCGAGGCCCTCCATCCAACAGCCATGTGAGTGGCCTTGGAAGCTCACCCACCCTGACCACACCCCAGCTGTGCCTTGAGATGACTGCAGCCTGTGAGATTCACAGGGGCAGAGGACCCTACTACACTGCACCCAGATTCCTGACCACAGAAACTATGAGACGCTAAACGTTTGTTGTTTCAAGATGTTAAGGTTTGGGTCATTTGGACATTAGCAATAGACAGTCAACATGTATGCCTTGCGGCTTAAGCTGGCCCTGGGATTTTTCCCAAATGTTTCATCTTAAGTGTAGGTATGTGGGCCGGGTGCCTAGTGTAGAGAACTGTTTTGTGACCCATCCAACATTCTAATGGGATGATGCAGTCAGTGATTGTATTAGTCCGTTTTCACACTGCTGATGAAGACAGACCTGAGACTGGGCAATTTACAAAGGAAAGAGATTTATTGGACTTACAGTTCCATGTGGCTGGGGAGGCCTCACAATCATGGGGAAGGTGAAAGGCACATCTCCCATGGTGGCAGACAAGAGCATCAATGCCAAGCAAAAGGAGTTTCCCCTTATAAAACCATCAGATCTCCTGAGACTTATTCACTACCATGAGAACAGTGCAGGGGAAACCGCCGCCACAATTCAATTATCTCCCACTGGGTCCCTCCCACCACACATGGGAATTCAAGATGAGATTTGGGTGGGGACCCAGCCAAACCATATCAGTGATTATTTTGCCACCCTTCCTCCCTGTTCTTATTTCTTCCTTGAACAGTTTTAATCCAATTTCTAGATTGGGAAACTGAGTTTTGAAGTGACCAGTACAGATTGTGGAACGACGTGCCTCCTGGTGCTGGAGTTTACACTTGGAGTTCCTCCACCCTGTGGATCAACAATCCTCACGTCAAAAGCACGACCTTCCTTCAGCAAGGAGGACGTGATCACATTCCACATTGAAGTGGAGACTTATTGCATCTGGGGACGGAATTCGCTCTGCTGAGCCCAGCAGCGGGGCCCTCTCAGTAGGCAGTCCATCCATGTTAATAAATGTCTCACCTACCAGACAGCTTCAATAAGGTGAACCGTGCAGGAGGGGTCATGCTTGTCAGTTTAGTTTTACTGAGACATGGAGGGCCTGTCTGATGAGGCTCTGGGATTCAGCTGTTGTCCTGGAGGGAAGACAGACTGGCAGTTTCTTCCCCAAGACCTGGCCCGCTCCCTTCCCAGACACACTCTTATTTCATTTCCATTTTTGAAGTCTAGGGACTGCTGGGGTCACATCGCCCTGCGTGTGTATGCATTGTGTGTGCATGTATCGTACTCGTGTGTGCAATTATGTATAATATATGCGAGCTTTGTTCAACGTTAAAAAATGCTTCCATAGCAGCTATCTCAATTGCTGTCCCAACAGGTAAGCTGTGCAGGCATTATTTTCCCCGCTTTGCAGATGGATATAACTGAGTCTTAGAAGGTACCTGGTTCCCTTGAGGTTACCCTGTAAAGGAGGAGTGCTTATTCTCAGCCGTTAGGATTCCCGGTGGCTAATTCTCTGAGATGCTGTGTCCTCCTGTTGGATGTCATATCTCTTTGCATCAACTGCAAGGAAATTCACAGGACTCAGGAGTTTCCTAGGGATTCTCAGAGTGTCAGAATTTCACCAAGGGAGGTAAATGGCAAAACAGCCCAAGCTTGGGCATCCCCCTGTTCCACAGGAGGGAAACGGAAGGCAAAGCAGAACAGCCCAAGGTCAAATTTGACAACATGAGGGAATCCAGGAAGCATCTGGGTCAGGCCCTTCACTTAACAAACGAAAAATGTGAGCCTATATGGGGGAGTGAGTGCCCAGAGTCAGAAGCCAGGGCAAGATGGAGATGCGGGTCTGATCCCCGTGTTCCTGCTCCTGAACCAAAGAGGTTCTGATGGTGTGAAGGCCCTGCGGACGCAGCTGTGCGTCTGTACTGGTGATGAATCCCCATCTGCTACCTATTCCCTCTCCCCAGGAGTAGCTTCCTCCTTAAACTCAGCTGAGCCAGCAGGGAGAGCTCCTCCAGAGAGCTGGCCGTGTCAGTCTCCCCTTCCCACACCTGTGTCCCCTCTCCATCTCCGCCCCGGATTCTCAGAGGCTGCACCTGCCCCATTAGGTCTCTCTTCCTCTCCGGGGCCCCTCCTTCTCTCTTTCGACTCTGTCAGGACATGAGTAATGGGCCCTCTCCTTCAAAGAGGAAACAAGATTGATGACAGAAATAAAGGCCAGTGAAGATCTCCTGCTCCTCCCTGCTCCAGCGGAAAACATGCTTGTTCTGTGTGGATTTATGAAGTGGTCACATCTCCCCTCCTAGATAAAGCTTGGCAGAGACTCGGCCACCCAGGGTCATGTTTCTTCTGCAGCCAAGCACAGAGGGAAGATTCTCCAAGGTAGGTGTGCAAATAGGACCACCAGTGGGGAGCAGAGGCCACTTTTCCCAGACCAAGAGGAGTCTAGACTATCGCTCACACATGCCCTGGTTGTCTGGGGCAGCCAGAATTCTGAGAGTGCTTCAGTGGGCTTAAGGTGATGGCTGTCTTTTTTTTTTTTTTTTGGCAGGGGGGTGGGGAGGGGATTACAGGTCAAATCCTGCTCTAAGAAAATGGGATATTTCTTTTTTATTTTTTCCTTCCTTCCCTCCCTCCCTCCCTCCTTCCTTCCTTCCTTCCCTCCCTC